>NW_027223762.1:69327803-69787803 GCF_028538775.1 Myotis yumanensis
CAACCATGCCTCAGACCTTTCATTCCAAATAGGCTTTTCCCAGCTCTCTACAGCCAAGGTTTGTACTATCCCTGACAGTACAGGCTGCCAACTGTTAGCTGTCTTTTAATAGAGACCAAAACCTGATGGGTATTCTTCTTTGCCCAGTTGGGCACCTGCCCTCTTGGCAGCCAGACACCCTCTACTCTTGGGGTTCACCCCACACAATCCCCTTCCAGGATAGTCAACATATATTCAAACCTGCAAGAGAATTAAAGGTTAATATAACATATCAATATAATGAAACATAATATTGGCATCATGGCCGCTTCAGGCAGCCAAATCCTCCGCTACTAAACATGAGATATGGCAGGGCTATACAAACATTTTAGGGAGGTGACTAAAGTCCACTCTTTGACCTTTTTATATAAGGTAAAATTGTCCTTATCTTTCTGAAGCCATGTTTATGAAGATGCAGGCATCATCTGAGTCTATTATACAATTTTCTGTAGGTATAGTCCTTTTAAAGTTGGGGTGAGTCCTGGGGTCGTGAACTTCTTTACCCACAGTGAGTCCCCAGGCTGGAAAGGATGTACAGAGTCCGAGGTGGCACTGGCAGGGCATCTTGAACAAGCTTATGGGTGGCTTGTAATTTCTGTAAGAGATCACGTAAACGAATGAGTTACCGTGTTCTTTCTGAGGTCCACAGTCCTCTCTGATGTCCAAGGAAAAAAAGGCAGTTTGTCCGGTGGTTTTTAGAACTGGTGCCTTTTTAGATGTTACTGGTCCCATTGGCTCTGTCAAGACTGAATAGGCTGCTCCAGAATACACCAGGAAACTAACTGGGGGTTTTATTTATTTATAAATATTTATACCTAAGTAGACATATAAATATTAAATAAACATTTACATTTATATTTTTTCAGTGAACAAGTACTTTTACAGTCTTGGGAATTTTGGCAGATAACAGGAACACTGCCCAAGTCCCCTGATGGTGGCCTGACAAGAACAGATGTGGAGGCCTTTGGCTGGGGAGTATAAAGTCTTCATTCTTCCTCTCTCGGCACTGCTAAGGACAGGATTATTGGAGAGGTCTTTTCACCTAGGTAAGGCTGTGCTGAGCCATCTGGGGCAAAAGTGGTTTCTGCTTCCATTAGAGGGACCAGGTCAACTGGTAAATATAGGAATTCATGAACCACCTGATGGCCGCCTAACTGACATCTGCGGGGGCGGCAGAACAGTCTGCACCTGTGGTATCGGTAGCTTCAATAATGGTGACTTCCTGTCCTGAGAGGGGAGCTACCTTCTGAGTAACTACCGAGTGCTCTGAGGCTGTATCAATCATAAAGTTCACAGTCTGGCCCCCGTTCTTCATTTTGACCATCGGCTCATGGGGGCCCAGTTGGAAAAAGCCCAGTCTGTCCTAGACAGAGTCAGCTATTGCCAGTCCGAGGAGGTCTGCCTCAGGCGACTCTGGCCAATAGCGGCTGGGTGGTTTGGATGGCCTTGCCAGCTTTTTCTGGCCTGCTACTAAACTTTACTCTGTCCCTTCTTACACACACAGAACTGGACCCAAGGCAGCGAGGTTTGAGCAATTTTAAAATTTTTTAATATATATTTTATCATTCATGTTGCAGGGAGGGACCGGGTTGGCTCCTCCTGAATAAAAGAACTAATCAAAATAAGGCTTATTTTCTAACTTCATTTGTCCCTGAGTGTGGACAACAAATGACACTAATCAGATTGACATAAACGATTTAACCTTTGTTTAGGGAGGCAAATGCAAAACATTTGCTCCCACCTTACTGGTCTATCATGCATTCAATTTTTTAAAAATGTATTCTGGCACAGGAGAAAGTTGTTTTGTTGTACACAGGTAGTTTAACCCCTATATAACTGGGCTTGGACCTCTGCCCAGCAAACTGCAGTCTATAAGTTCAATATGCAGCCTCCGGTTCTTCTAACCCAATGAGGTTTTGGCCAGTCTCTGAGTCAGACTCCTCCTCTCTTGGAGAATTTTAAAGTCCTGATGGCTCCCAGGTCCAGGGAGAGTGCCCTTTTGTTAACCCTTAGGGCCCTGCTTTCTTGCCTTTCTACCAGTTCCCTTTGTGGCAGAGCAGCAACCAGGCCTTTTTCAAGGGAGTGCACTTGAAGGGAATATCAGCTCCTCCTGTGAGCCAGCTGCTCTGCCTAGGGTCTCCCAGGGGCCCAGCCAGAGCGTCCCCCAGCAAATCCCGGAAGCCGCTGCCCTTTCACAGTGGTATGGACTCAAGCAGGGGGTTCACTGGATATAACCTGCAGCGAAGCGCTTGCTGGCTTCTGCTTGCAGCTGCTCGCACCCACAAACCCTGCCCCGCAGCACATGCGGCACTGTCAGCTCCAGCACCTCGGTGTTCTCCAGCTTACCCTGCTCCTCGGTGTCCACCAGCAGCTGCTGCAGCTCCTGTAGGCTCTTGTTGATCCACGCACGCACCGCTTCTTCTCCACCAGGGGCTTCAGGGCCTTGTGGGCAGCTCAGGCATTCAGCCCCCCCCCCTTCTTTGACCTGGCTCTCAGGGGCTGAGTCTGCCTGACAAACAGTTCTAAATCACCAGGGCGGCTGCGGATTTTAACACATTTTAAATGTATTTTTACTTTTAAGATATATCTAGACCTTTTGTGATCAAACTAAGAACAGGTATTGGTCTAATTTAGCATTGGAAGGGTTAACAAGAATAACCCAGGGCAGAGAAAGACTACTGTGTTTACAGTTACTTCTTGTGACCTTGAAGTTCATTGATAAGACCTGTTAGGTCTGCAGCCAGTAACTTAACTGCCAACACCCCCGCCCCCTTTCTCTCAGCCCAGGCCAGATTGCTTTTCCTCACAGAGTCGGCCTGGAAATATAACGGGTGCATAGGGAGGTTTCTTGCAGACAGAAAACCTGGATACTACCTGAAATTCATTGACAGATGCTTTCAGAATCAGGATGAGGGAGGAAGGGAAAGACCAATTGAAAACAGCAAGTTAAACAAAATACAGTCACAGGCAATATCTCTCTGAGACCTGCAGAGCTGTAAGCCCTTTGTCTATCAAAGAGATAAGAAAACCATGAATAACAAGTTCTTTGAAATTTGCTACTTTGTTAATTTGCTAAGCAAACAGTTAACTTGAAAAGACTTCTCTCTTGCTTTTCTTACAAGCAATCTTGGAATTTAGCCAGCTTTTAACTCTATCCTAGAACTTCAAAATTTCAATTTAATACAGCGAATTTACAACCCAGGAGAGAGCAACTGATAGAAATTTATATTAACTAAGTGGGTGGATTCCCCTTTAATAGTGAGCAAAAGACTCTGAGAAAAAAAAAAATGATTCTCGCAGCTGCTAAGAGATTTTGCAGACTATTTCGGGGTCCAGCCCAAACGTTCAGCCAGATGAATTAACAGAAATGCAAAATAAATCAAAGTAACTTTCACTTTACACAGACTAGTAATGAGCAGCCAAAATAGACAAACACTCGTATTCACACTCTCTCTGGGGCTGAGCAGATAAACAAAACAATGCCCAACTCCCCAGATGAGCGTGGGGGCACTCCTGGCACCCATGTTCCAGAACAGAATTTTCGACCAACGTTTTGGTGAGAACCTACAGGAGGAGTTAAGACTGTGTCCAGTCCCCCCTCTCGGTAGCAAATTGGCTAGTCCCACACAAACAAACAGCTGTCCACTTATGCTTCCTCAATGTTTCAGCATTCATTCCAATTCCACAATCTCTACTGTACCCCTTTAAAAATTTTTTAACATGTAATTAAGAACAGCAGGTTTACTTTGTCCCGACCTCATGACGATCGGTGACGAAAGACAGACAAGGGAGGGGGTGACCCGTTTTCACAGATCCTCACTTAGATGCCCGCCTGACCAAAGTTGTGAAGCCACACAAAGGAAAGGAGAGGGCAGGCTCCCTCCTTCCACATTCATACACTTTGACCAGACATTCATTCAGCAAAGGCATTTAGCTACCACAACACACAGTTTTTTCCAATTCAATCCGAACCTTAAACTTTTAGCTGGCAAGTCAAATATTCAGCATTTCTCAATCAGTAACATTTTTAAGAATAAACTTCAAAAATGCAAGACATAAGTTTTTTTTATCATTTGAATTCAGTAAGCTTCAAGGCCCCAAGTTCCCAGCAGTTCTGGAAAACCACACCTGAGGCTGCCAAGCAGGTTTGGCCCAGCTCTTGACTTTAAAACAACCATAATGCTTAAAGGAGTAGTTTGAGTCTGTCCCATAACGTCCATCCAGTGAGTCCACAAAATTAGACAAAAGAACACAGACACCAGACAGACAAAGACACCTAAGAACAGCCTTCCGACCCCGCGGAAGAAAAACTGAAAACTGGACGATGGCCGTGTGCCAACCAGCAGGAGCGACCTGCTCGTCCCAGAGGTTCAGAGGTTTGAGGGGAATGCACTCCTCTCGTGAGTGGTTTTCACACCCCTCCAGATGGAGGGCCAAGGCGTCCCCTGACGCCTCCTGCCCGAGATCTGCCAGTGCATCCACTTAGATCTTATCAGGCACAGATTACAGAAGCGAGCTCGCACAGAACAGAACAGACGACACACAGACACCGCGGTCAGCAGACCCTCCAGAGTGGGGTCCCTTGTGGGAATTGGGGATCCCCAGAGTTCGGGGTCCCCAATAATCCATGACCAGGGAGCCTTTTCCGATGCAAAAGCAAAGGGTCTTTTATTCAAGCCCGGGACTTGGTCCCCCTCCTGCCTCCATTACTGGATGCAAGAGAGAGCCTCGAGTTCTAAGAGAACAAAGAATTTATAGGGCTTGGGACAGGGGGTGGGGGCTCACTCGGACCACTGATTTGGCCGATTCTGGTTGGTTGAGTGATGGCCAGGGGGCTAATGATGCAAGGGTAGGGTGCAGCTAGAGTCTGGTTACACAAAGACAGGAGGTGGCTAGCATACTTTTGGCCTTGGGCTAGTTTCCTTGCATTCCTATTGGCTGAGATAAGGGCTGGCTGAGCAACTGATACATTCTATGGCTTTTGCTTGAAGAGGAGTTAGAAACACGGTTATCAGCCCCGTTCTGTCCTTTCAACTAAAAATGCTAATTGGTACTTTGTCCCCCCTCTATCTTAAGTCCAAAGATTTCATTTACTTAAAAACTTAAATTTATTTTAAATCAAAATAATTTTTTTAGTTAACCAAAATAAAGCCATTTCTAGTTTTGAAAATAATTAAAACACTTTTAGTTCATTGATTGACAGCCTAGATGTTTAAATTTGTTCTGACATACTTACATATCTATTCTCTAAATATCTTTCTTACATGTGCTAGTTTAATGCTCCTTGCACAGTAAGCTATGCACCGACTCTTTTTGTTAAAATATTTCCCAAAAATGCAGCTTTATTTTGTTCATTTTTCTTTCCTCTAAATTACTTACTAGTTAATATTCTATCAATACATTTTGTAGGCAGCTGACTGGTGGGTTTAGGTGTTGTAATGTATGAACTACTAACTGGAGGGTCTCTGTTCACTGTGATGGGAAAGAGAACTCCCAGGCTGAGCTACTATGTCAGACTTAACAAAATAAAATGAATGCTTACTTCAAAGGAACTGATCAAATTTCTGGAATTTGGCTGATGGAAAAAACAATTAAAAATGGAGATTGGCACCTAAACCAGTTTGGCTCAGTGGATAGAGCGTCGGCCTGCGGACTGAAGGGTCCCGGGTTCGATTCTGGTCAAGGGCATGTACCTGGGTTGCGGGCACATCCCCGGTGGGAGATGTGCAGGAGGCGGCTGATCGATGTTTCTCTCCCATCGATGTTTCTAGCTCTCTATCTCTCTCCCTTCCTCTCTGTAAAAAATCAGTAAAATATATTTAAAAAAAATAAAAATGGAGATTGGCAAAATTATGTTGAAGTGGTTAATTTATATTTATAAGTACATAGGATGTAGACATATTTCCTCATATTTCATGTGCCCAGAAAGATTTTAAATTTCATAGGAAGTGTGTCATAATTTTTGTGTATTCCAAAGCACTTAGCATTGGCCGGGAGCTGCCACAGCCCCTGACCCAGCTGTGTTCCCTGCTAGAGCCCTTTGGAATATGGGGCCCAGAGCAGTTAGGAATACAGGCTCAAGAGCTGTTTGGAATGTGGGGCAAAGAGCCTTTTTCAAATGTGGAGCAAATAGCAGTTTAGAATGTGGTGCAAATAGCAGTTTAGAATGTGGGGTGAGGAGCCAATTGGAATGTGGGACGAGTAGCCGTTGGCAGTGCTTGGCACAGAGCTGGTGGGCACAGAGACGGTGGGCCCAGAGCCTGTGTGCATAGCGATGGACGGTGGACACAGCCTCAGGATGGACGTTACTGTCCGCGAGCTCATGGAGCTCTTTCTACAGAGTCCGCTGGTGGCGGGGGTGAGTACACCTGCCTCCCTGTCCCATTGCGGGTGCCCTGGCTCCTCTCCCGCCCCCCTGAGGTCTCCACAGACCCCACCCGCCTGGGCCCTGGCAGTCCTGGGACTCAGGGGTCTTCACAGGTTTCCAAACTGGGGCAGGGGTCCTGGCCTGGAGGCCTGAGGGGTTTCCTACTCTGGAGCCCATGCACCAGGTGCAGGACCCCCTGGCGCTTCCAGCCCTGGACTGAGATGAGTTCACCTGCTCCTGCCAGGAGGCTAGGCTGCGGGTCCAGGCACTAGCTGGTTTGAATCAGTGGTTAGAGCGTTGGACTGCCCGCCAAAGGGTCGCAGGTTTGATTCCCCGTCAAGGGCATGTCCCTGGTTTGAAGAAGGTGATGTTGGCAGTTGGAAGAGAGGCTGCCCATTGAGGATGAGGCCGTGGGCCTGCGCTCACACCCGGCAGAAAGGGGGAACCAGGTGGTCCTGTGTGGCCTGTGGGGATGAGATCCAGGCTCACCGGGAAAGGATTTCAGGTTATGAAAGGTTTCTCAAAAAATAAGATTGTCATGTTTCCCAACCTTCTGACATTAGCTGTCTAATATTTTGCCATCTTCACGTTAGATTTTATTTGAAGAATAAGATGCTATCCCTCCTGACCCTCCCCTCCCAAGGCTTACCCTCTTTGTGTGACACATGGATGGACTTGACTAAAATCCCTGGGACAGTTGAGGGAGCTCCCACACTGGGCGGAGTGCTGTCTGGTGGGAAGTCAGTGTCCTCCTTGAGCTAGTGTGACAGCAGCAGTGGTGTGTGAGGAAAGAGCTCGGCCGCAGAGTGTGGCTGCACTTGCTGAGGAGCCTGCCCGCCCCCCACAGGAACTTGGTGGCTGAGGGTTAATAATGTCAGTGAGGTGGGTCAGCTGTGGGAGAGTGGGCCTAGGTCCGAGGGGGCGTGGCCTTGGGAGGCGGGTGCTCTCAGGGACCCTCCACTGCTCCCTGCCCGTCCTCCGCAGCACCTTACCCTTGTGTGCCCTCAGGTGACCCGCCACCAGGAAAGACTTTTTGACCTGCAGTGTTTGGAGGTCCCAGACATGGCCGTGGAGGAGGTGGAGTACCTCTCCAGCAATATGATCTGTCGCCTCAGGAGGGTCTTAACTGAGCAAGACCATTGCAGGAAGGTGTGTTTTCGGGTGGCCCAACAGCCTGGGGGACGGTGGGGAGGGGCCTGGGTCTGGGGCCCTAGTTATGGCCCCGCTCCTCATCCTGACTTCCTCTCAAGCTGCACACTGTCTGTCCTCCTGGCCCATTTCCGAGGGGGCAGGACGTGGGCACTTTCCCTGCAGGGCACAGTCCCCTGAGACACCTGTGTGAGGACAGAGGTTGAGCTCGGGGAGCCTGCTCCATTCACTCAGCCCTTCTGTCTCACTAAATATATCCTCGCTTCTTAAAAACTCCCCCACTTTCTCCTGCCTCCCTCATGGCTTTGCAGTCTCGGCTGCCATCTTCTCTTTTACTTTCTTCCGTCTTTTGGTCATTCTTCACCACGTTCTAGTGCGGGCACTGTGCCGGGCACAGGAGCACGCCGGTGAGACCCTTCTGTCTGCCCTGCTGTAGCTGGTCGTGACCATGACCCAGGAGTGGAACACCAGCAGCCGCCCCAGCGAGGACACGCAGCACCTGGCCATGGAGCTGGCAGACACCAAGGCCACGCTGCGAGGCGTCAGGCAGGAGCTGTGAGTCCCCCAGTGACCCCGGTCTTTCTGCTCTTGTGCCGTGTGTCACCACCCATTGCTCGCACATGTGGTTCACTGCCATGCGGTGCAGCAAACGGGGCAGCTCTCACAGTGCCCTGGAGTGACGGGGCTCTGCTTTGAGCTGGGTCCCTGTTGGGCCCTGGGCTAGCCCATTCCCGCACCTCCCCGGGCTTGGGTTCTGCTGGGCTTTTAGGGCTCCTGCCAGTCCAGACATGGCAGACTCAGAGCAGCAGCCTGCCGCTCAGCCTCGGGCCCAGTGTGGGTGCTCTTGGCTGGAGGGAGGATGTGTCTCTCCTGTCCAGTCCTGTGGGCCTGCTCCCCCTTTCCTGCAGCTGGTGATGGCACCATGCCCGGTATCTGGGAAGCTGCCTGCCTTCACCTCCCTGCCAGGGGCCTCCCTGCCTGCCTGGCTGTGGAGGGAGGAGTGGCTCTGGGGGCTCCTTCCCTGTCTGCACCCTCAGAGGAAAGCTCAGGTCTGTGGTGAAGTCTGAGAGCAGCAGTGACAACTTAAAGCTCACCTTGGACTCCAGAGCATTTTTGCAGCCCCACGTGTAGACGCCCTCCTCACGCCTAGAAGCCAGGACCCCCTCCTTCCCCGCTGTGGTCTCCTAGGTGGTGGGCTTTCCAGGTGCTTCTGAGGAGCCCTCACCACATGTTCTCATCGCCCCCAGGGAGGAGAAGATGAAGCAGCTGGCAGACGCCAGGCATCAGTTGTACCAGCTGGTGCGGGAGCTGCAGGAGGCCCGGCACAATGTGAGCAGGAGGCCTATCGTGTGGGCCGGGGGTGGGGGGCTAGGACACCCCAGTCACCGGGGCCCCAGGTCCAGGAATGTGACCTGGGACATCTCTCCTTCCCACTCAAAGCAGCGCTGCCTGAGAGCCAGTTGTCCTGGGAGCTGCTGGGGGGTGACATGCTGCAGTGACAGCATGTGGGACCCCACACCTTAGCCTGCACATGGACCGCCGCCCCTGGCTTCTCCTGGGGCTACAGGGACTTGGGCCTTCCCCATCCCCGAGGGTGCCCTGAGCCAGGTCCCCTGCCTTTGCCCACCTGCCAGAACATGGACCTGGCGGCCAGCGCCCAGGCTGCTCGTGCCCCCCTCCCTGAGCTGGATTCCCTGAGGGAGAAGGCAAGGCACATGAAAAGGCTGGAGATGGAGGCGATGGGCCTCAGGCAGAAGGAGAAAGACAAAGACTTCTATGCAGCCGCATGGAAGTGAGCCCAGCAGGGGCAGGCGGCCCGCGGGCACTTGTGTTCTGGAAGAGGGGAGAGGGGCTGCAATGCCTCCCCAGTTGGCCCTCTCCCTGCACCGCAGCCTGTCCGCGCGACCCATGGGCTCCCTCTGGTAGTGGAAGGAACAGGGTTGGGAATGTGGTTGGAAAGCCCTGATTCTTCTAGGACTTTTCCTCCTCCTCCTTCATGCCACAATGATGACCTTCTATTCACTAATCTTTTTCTTTAAGACTTCTTGTTATTTCTTTGGCTAAATCTTACCAGGACTGTTTTCCTCATCTATAAAACAGAGATAACTGTACTAGTCTGTGAGGTTTATACAATGAAAGAGGTAAAACACCTGGTATTTGGGCAAGTCCCATATGAAGCTCTCCGTGGTGTAGCCTATTTGGATTCCAAGGTTATGGGTCTGTTCAGAGGAGGGTGTCAGTGCTGAGGGGGGATGGAGACCAAGGCCCAGGCAGGGTTACTGATGCTCTGACCATGCACCCAACTGCCTCACGTGAGCAGTGAGTTCAGGGCCCTCTCTTCCAGGCGTGTTTGCTCCTCCCACCTGAATGTTGGTGGCTCACTGCTCTGTCCCCTGGGGAGAAGGCACCCTGGGTGCTGTGCCCTAGCAGCCCGGCCCAGGAGGGGTGGGGGTGGGGGCCAGTTCTCGGCTTTGTCCTGGAAATGGTCCTCTGGCCCTGCTGGTGACAAAGGGCATCTGCAGCATAGACAGGTGTGGGGCACGGGCACCCTCCCTCACAGGTAGGAGGGTTGGGGAAGGTCATGTGCAAGCTTCCCCAGGCTGAGGCCTCCACAGCCTCCTGCACACTGGGGACCTAAGACAGCCCCCACATCTCAGCCGACACTCTGCCCCGTGGATGGGGGTGGGTTTCAGGGCTCAGCCCCTGTCTCCGTGTCTTTTCCGGGCCTGTCCAAGCAGCCTCGCTCAGTCATGCAGACACAGTGACTGAAGGCCTGTGTGGTACCAAGTCCTGCGCCAGGAGCAGGGGATCTAACACAAAGCAAGACTCGCTCCTGGCACTGGGGAGCTTCTGGGCTTTTGCAGGGTTTCCCGTGGGAACCCTGTTCCATGTTCTCAAGGTGTGTGCCTCTGGATAGCAGCAGCAACATTTTTAATATCCTATTTAATAAGAGCCTAATATGCAAATTGTCCCCTTGGATGGGAGTTCCACAGGGAGGCCAGGAGTTCGACTGCTTGCTATGACATGCGCTGGCCACCAGGGGACCGTGCGGAACATTGCTGGCATTGGCAATGCACTGCGAACTCTCACTGGCTAACTGGGAGCTGGGGTGACAGGGATGGAGGTGTGTAAGGATGCAAGCTTGTTCTCACTCCCCCTCCATCCCTCCCTGGGACACCAGGGCTCGCCCGCCAAGGAAGCCCCTGAGCTCAGGTGCTGGGTGCCCAGGAGGAGCCCACCCTGCACCTGCACAAACTCGTTAAGGTGAGCCAGGCCACAGCAGCCAGGACCACAGGGGCCTGTTGGGCTCCTGGTGGGTTTGAGCAGGAGCTGGTCTGCAAGACCAGCCAGGAGAGAGCATGCTGCCCTCCCTGCTTCTGGGGGACACCACTGGGCGGACCAGAGGCCTACACTACTCTCCGGCCTGCATTGTCCGGCCATGGACGCCTCCCATGAGGGGGCCTGTGAGGGCCCAACCATTGTGTCCACCCCCAGCATGTGCCTGGCACACAGAGGCCATAGAACTTGTTTGCTAGTTGTGTCTTACAGACCCCTCATTTCCAGGAAACTGCCCAGAGCTGCTGTTTTTCTAAGAGTAGGTGTGTGACATGTTCACATAGGAACTGCGTATTGAACAAAAGCTCGTCTGAATTTTGTTCCTGGACCCAGATCAGTGGAGTGACTGTGAGAGGCCTGGACCCGGCCCTCAAAGCCAGGACAGACTCTCAGCCTCACCCCTTCCTTGTTTAAGAAAGTGGCTCAGCCAAAACCGGTTTGGCTCAATGGATGGAGCGTCAGCCTGAGGACTGAAGGGCCCCAGGTTGGATTCCGGTCAAGGGCATGTACCTGGGTTGTGGGCACATCCCCAGTGGTAGATGTGCAGGAGGCAGCTGATCGGTGTTTCTCTCTCATCGATGTTTCTAGCTCTCTATCTCTCTCCCTTCCTGTCTGTAAAAAATCAATAAAATATATTTTAAAAAAAAAGAAAGTGGCTCAGCCAAGTCCCACACCTGTCAGCAGGTGCACTCGTCCAACCACCGAGGCTGTACATGTCAGACACTCTCACAATGTTCCCCTCCCGAATTTAAATAGCGTCTTGCTTCGGGGATTTTTCCATCTGGCCTGGACTAATGGAGAAGGGCAGGGGCTCAAAAGCAGAGACAGAACTTCCCGCGGCAGCAGAGACACACCTAGGTTGTTGGTTTGGGTCCAGTGACTGGAAGAGCTGTTGTCATGACCAGGGGCCTTAACCTGATGGCTCTCATGTGTGTTCTTGCTGACCAGGTGCGGACTGGAGATGATTATTCAATGGACACCAAGGGCCACCTCCAGGAGCATTGGATTTGGTATTGGATTGATAAGCTATTCGAGCGGGAGGAGGAGAATGTGCAGCTGAAATCGAAGCTGCACCACCTACAATTGGTAGGACAAGCTGTGGTCACCACGTGTAGCACAGATGGGGGCAGTTGTAGGTTCATGTTGTGCCCTTCTCTGATGTTCAGCTACTGGATCGATGCTGCTGCCACCACAGTGACCCTCTGAGGGCAGAGAGTCACTTGCTAAGCTCAGTGGCTTGAGTGGGCACCACTGAAGCCTCCAACTAAGAGAGGGCCTGATGCTGTGTTGCTTTCCTGTGAGGATGGAGGGATTGGGCCTCTGTTGCAAAAAGGGTCTCCTCGGGTGTTTATGATGTGGGTTGACCTGTGATGTGTCAGTCCCTACGGCCTTTCCAAGGCATTAGGCCTGCTAAGGGGCCACAGAGCTGCCATCACCATAGCACTTGCTCTAAAGCCTTGCGCTGTAGGTCACTTTGTTCAGATACTGCTCAGAGACCTCGGGTGTCTTCATCCCCTAGGTCACTGGGTCAACATACCTTTTAGTGGTTGTAAATCTCACAGATGGGCCATGTGTTGGAGTCATTTCTGTGCAGCTATGTTTTTGGAAGTAAGCAGGGGCATGGAGGCCCTTCATCCTGGGGGAATGAGGACAGATGCATGGCGCCGGGGCTTGTCCAGAGTGTGCCCCAGTCCATAATCTTACACCCCCGACACCACTTCCTGCACTAGGCCCAGGACACAGACCAGAAATGCCTTGAGGAGCTGCGGGAAGAGAACATGGCCCTCAAGACTGCACAGGGGAAGAGTGTGGAGGAGTCTGCCCACCTGCGCTGGGAGCTGGAGCAGCTGTCAGAGGGTAAGCAGCAGTCCCTGGTGCCTCGGAGCCAGCCTGGCTGTGGATTCTCTCTTACCCGGGGAGCTGAGCCCTTGGCTCTGAAACTCATGTGTCAGCCCTTCCTCTACCCAAGTAAATAGGATTTTATTCAAGGGCCATTTGGAACTGTTTTATTGCAATTCTCCCCAAGAACATGAAGGGCCTGGCCACCTTGAGTCAGGAAGCCAAATGCGAAGGAAGTGTTGCCAGATTTCTCAGCTTCCATTCAGCCAGTGCCAGGAGCTTCCAGTTGACAGCACACTCATGCCCAGAGGGTGTCTTAGATCTGTTGGTGGAGGATTGGAAGCTCTGGATGCAGGAGATGTCCCCCGTGGTCACTCACCTCCATTATAGCTGTACCTGGGGCATGGTTTCCTCTGTTGATTTCATAATCGGACAGATGGGTATAGTCTGCTCTCCGTCTTCCTGGGCTGGGGCTGCTCAGTGGCTGCTGTTCAGGGGACCCAGGCCTCTTCCTCTCCCTCTGGTGTTGCCCCCTCCCAGCCCCCAGAGAAGGTGAGGGGTTGGCCAGGGAAGGTGGGTGTGGTGGCCGGTCGTACAGGAGGAGCCTCAGCACCCTGCAAACAACAAGCCAGTTCCTGTGTCCAATAATAGCACACGTGCACCTGAGAGTGCAAGTCAGGGTTTGCTTAGAGCTCTGCTGAGCCAGGAGGGCCTTAGGCTGGTTTGGGGAGGGGCTGCTTTTTAAATTCTGAGCAACATTCCTCAGCGTCATGGAAAGGCTGTTGAAAGCAGCTGGGTATTCCTTCTCTTCAAGGCGTCCCATCCGCTCCAAACCTAAAATCAGTTCATTGAACTCCGAGTCTGTGTGAGAAGTTAGTTCTTTCTGTGGTTTGGTTTCTCCCCACTCCTGGGAACCCAGGCTCTGGGAGTTGAGGTTCCTGGGGAGCACACTGCCCCCTGGTGGGACACAGAAGTGGTGCCGCTGGCAGGGACTGGCTCAGACCAAATGTGCTTCTGTTAGCAACCAGGGTGGCTGATGGGGTTGGAAAGCCTCCCTGATTCAGATGCTCAGTGTAGCTTGTGAGCCCCTCCAGGTCGGTGACTGACTTCTTCATGTTCCCAACTCCTACTGCTTAGCTGGCAGCTCACAAACAAAGCGTGAACATAGTTCTTGTGGTTGGGGTGGTGGCTTTCTTGAGTCAGAAAGGACTGGTTTAAAGTCCTGGCTCTTCTACTTGTTAGCCAAGTGACCTCTTCTGAACCTCAGTTTACTTATCTGAAAAACGGGGGTGGTGAAGCTGCCTCACAGGATTGCTATGGGTATCTTGTGAGAGGAGAGAGTGAAGCGTTAGGCTGTGCCTGGCCCACGGGGCGCCAACAAAGGATGGCTGTTCTTATTGCCCTTATTGCCCTTGTCTTATCCAAAGATACCCATTGCTCTGCTTCTTAGGGTGCTTGTGAGCAGCCCTACTAGCAGTACAGTGCGATAGGGCTCCCAGAACTGAGTGTGTGGCCTGGAGGGACAGGTGAGGGAACAACCCTGACCCCTCAGACACTCATGTTTTCCTCCTGAACAAGCCCCAGGACTTTCCCAAAGTCACGCACCTGCTGGCGGCAGGGAGGGGCCGGGAACTCCCATTCTTCTCAGGTCTGTGCTCCCTTTCTGTTCCGCATTGAAGCTGTTTAAAAGCAAAGGAGGATATTGCCTTTTTCTGGCTTTACCTTATGTTTTCATCTCGCTTGGAATTTTTAAAGCAGTTTGGATAAACTGTCTCATTCTGTTTCAATGCATTTGTGAAAGTATAAAATGAAATCTCTGACTGAAGGAACTTACCCAGAGATGGCGAGTACTGGGCATATGTGCCCCATAGCCTCTTCCACCCACAGACATGCGGTCAGTGATCGTGTCCCCCTACACCCTCGGCTCAGCCACCTGCATTCACACCACTCTGAGGCTGGCACAGAGCGCACTCTGCCATCTCCGTTAGTCTCTGAAATCCTTGGCTTGACGGTCAGGTTAAAACTTGGCAGAAAGTGGTGCCAGCAATTCCACTGTCTTGAACGTTTGCATTGGCTTCTCTCTACCATCACCTGCTTTCTTCTTAAGCTCTGCTTGCTCCCCTGACAAACCCAGCTGAGCCAGCAGAGGGGCCATAACCGCCCGAGGAACCCTCAGGTGCAGACAGCAACAGCACCCTGGGAAAAAGGGAGGGCACCCAGCTGACCATCCCAGACCCTCAAGCCTAGGTCTCTGGGTGATGGCCGTCTCAGGGCCAGGGGCAGAGAGCAGAAGCTGAGGCCCCTGGAATATGGGCTCTGACTCCACTTTGCTCTTCAGCCTCCAGCTGCTTTCTGGAGCTGGACCAGGAGAAGCAGAGCCTCCAGGGCATCATCCAAGGGCTGCAGGACGCCTCCCTGGCTCTGCAGGAGAGCAGCCTCCAGCGCCGGGAGCTGGAGGAGGAGAACCAGCAGCTCAGAAAGCAGGTACCCGTGGGTGGTGTCCGGAACACACGGGCATGTAAGTGGCCAGGGGGAGCACCCAGGTGTCGGTGAGCATGCGCAGCTGGGGGACAGGCAGAGTCCTGTGCAGCCACCATTTTGGTAGGGGGACAGGAGGCCTCCTGGAGAGGCATCACGAGGCAGCAGGAGGCGTCCCTGCAGCAGGGAGACCACACAGGAAGGACCTCTGTGGTCCTTGCTGCCTTCATCTGTGAAATGGGGTTAACGATGCACCCACCAGTAGGTGTGGTGAGGATGGTGTGAGTTAGTTCAGGCAAAGGGTCCAGCCCGTAGTAAGTGCCTCATGGAAGGAGAGCAGCACCCTGTTAGAAACCACCGGGCGGGCCCGGGAGAGAAGCAGTGATGGAAGACTCGCTCCCGTGTGGAGACCATGGATGGGCCGTTTCAGGGCATGGCTGGTGGTGACAGGAGCGCAGTGCTCACTCTCTCCTTTCGGTTGAGGGCATGAGGAAGAAGAGATGGCTGGACGGCATTGCCTTTCTGGACAAACCAGGTCTTCCCAGTAGCGCAGTAGAACAGAGATCTGGGAGGACTGACAGGCTCACCAGCCAGGTTCATCCTACAGTTACCAGGACCCCATTCACATGGCAAGAAGGGCCCTGAGTGGCTAGCGACGGCCTCCCTGAGCAGGTCATTCTGGGTCAGAGGGCCTCAGTCCATGTAGCCACCACGGGTGACACAGCTGCGTCGTGGGCTCTGAGCACACCGTGACGGGTGCCTGGATTCCGGATGAGGGAGGCGCAAGGGCACTCCTGCTTGCTGACCACCTGGCAGGACTGGTGCTTTCAGGTGTCTGGGTGTTTGTCCCAACCGGCCCAGGGGTCCTGCCAGCGTCATTTGCTGAGGCTGCCCCGGCAGTGACAGGGACGTGGCCTGCAGACCAGAGACCTGGGTCCCGCTGGTCATGGCTCTGCTGGAACTTCATCTCTGGGTGAGGCTTGGGACCGCCCCTCCTCCTGTGCAGTGGTTTCTCCTGGCCTCTCATGGGACGTCCAAGGTTCAGTGACTCACGCTTCTCGTCCTTTGAGGCTCCGTGCGCCTCACAGCAGAGCAGCTGCCAAGCAGTGTGTCCTCTCCCTGGGGGCCGGGAGGAAGGCCCTCCTCATGCCGCGTCTCTCTGTGCAGCGCTGCTCAGGGAAAGCCACCAGACAGTCTGGGTTTTAGATTCACGTGGTCTGGGCACAGTGAATGTCTCTGTATATGGCAGCCCGACCTTGGCTGAGATAGAAAGGCTTGATCTTTAGAAAGATGAGAACCTCCAATGGGGCGGGTCCCCAGGGGTGAGCTGCAGAGGCCTGCGCTGTAGCCTCTGGCCCAGCTCCCGGCAGGGATGAGAGATGACCCCTGACACTACTCCTGTCCTCGGGGTCCACTCCGGTCCCTCCTCCACACACACAGGACAGGTGGTTGCTGCCGCCTCCCCACATGACTCCTTAGCCCTGTCTCTCGGGTCCCATCCCCTGCTTCCTCTCCATCAGTTCCGTGTAGGACTCCCGGGCAGTCCTGCCACAGCCCTCAGAGACTTGTCTTGGCTCTGAGCCCCTAGTGGGGGAAGGAGCTGCAGTTTGCAGACCAGCACTTTCCCTTGTCTGCTGCCAGGAGCCCTGCGAAGGCGGCCCTTCTGCTCTCCTCCCTGTCCTACTCTGCCAGCTGGATGCCTGGCTGCATCATGGGTCCTCCCTAATGTTGGATCGATGGTGCATCTGGGCCATCAGCTAAAAGCCGCAGGGGACACGGCCTGACATTGACCTCCCTGGAGCCAGGACAGGCCCAGCCTTGGACACGTCCAGACAACATGGCCCTCTGGGAGGTGTCTGAGAAGGAGACAAGTGTCAGCCAGGACAGGTGGCCCAGAGTCCCAGGCCCCCCGGTGCCAGCTCGGCTCTCCCACCACCCAGTGTCTCCCAGGCTGTAGGCTCCCTTCGGTCTGTGTAAACCTTAGTTCCCGAAGTTCACGTCCTTCCCTGTAACTCACGACCCTTCTGTGGACCTTAGAGAGGGTGTGCCCCCCACCCTCACTTTGCACTGACATCCTCAGAGTTCATTCCTCTTAGGAAGAGGGGCAGCCCTTTGGGGCCTATCGTGAGCACAAAAGCGCAGCATAGGGGCTGATGGGCAGGCCCCTGGCACCCGCGTGCTCTCGGGACCTGGAGCCTCCCCACAGGAGTCTGCGGCCCAAGCCTGGTGCTTTGAGGAAGACAGGAAACCCATCTCAGCCCAGCAATCTCTCAGAGTGGTTCTCAACCTTTCTAATGCCGCGACCCTTTAATACAGTACCTTGTGTTTTGGTGACCCCCGATCATAAAATTGTTTTCGTTGCTACTTCATAACTGTAATTTTGCTACTGTTATGAATCGTAATGTAAATATCTGATATGCAGCATGTATTTTCATTGTTCGCGACCCACAGGTTGAGAACCATTGCCCTAGGGGAAGGGAGGGCCTTCAGGGAAGGATAGGAGTGAGAGTTCCAGTTCCACAGCAAAAAGTAGCAGAGAAAGATGGGGGTGTCCAGCCGGGGGTTGGGGTGACATGAGGCAGTCACACCTTCAGACCAGAAGCAGCCATGCCAGATATGCAAAGGTTGGACATAACATTCTTTTCACTGGGATAGACGGGGCGGCAGGGGAGAAGCATTAACAGTAAGACGGGGAGGGGTGAACAAGGCAGGAGGTTGGCGGGGGGCACACCCCAGACCTTGTCTGAGAGAGCAGGCTTGGGGTCGGCCCACTGCCATGCGTTCGGCTCTGCCGCATCCTCACTGTGGGGCTCTGGGCAGATCACTGGACTCCCTGGGCCGGTGCCCTTCTCTGAATGAGGGTGAGTGACAGCTGTGCAGGGCTTTCCTCCTCAGGGCTGGCTCCAGAGCAAGCAAGGCCATCAGAGCAGATGCCTGCTTCCTGCTGAGCCCAGACCTGGTGGTAGGAAGTGGGGCAGCGATAAGGAAGGAGAAGAAAGATGTTCTCACTTGTGAGAAAGACTCAGACAGGTGGCACCTTGCAGCACCTTTTGCTATTGGCCCTGGCTGGTGGGGCTGCCCTGTCCCCATGTTGGGGCAGGGGGCTGGGTATGCCCACAGAGTGTTGTGAGGGCACGGATATGAGCCCCACTGTGCCTGACCCTCCCCCTCATGGGAAGAAGCTGCCTGCCTGCTGCTTCTGAGGAGTCTGGAGACTGTGCCCAGACCTGTGAGATAAAGGCAGGGCGGCCTCTCCCACGAGAAGTAGGCAGAGCTGGCCCTAGAGCAGCGATCCTTCTGGGAGTTTGTAAACCTGCCTGTGCCAGGCTGCTCCCAGCCAGGTGAATGGAGCCGGCTCTTGGACCTGCTGCTCACTGGGTCACTGGGTGTCTGAAGGTCCTGCCCCCAGAGGTTCTAGTTGGTGTCCTGCGGTCTGGGGTGTTTAAAAAGCTCTGAGAGCCACCTAATCTGGATCGTGGGGCTCCTCTGTTTTAGCTTTAGAGCCGTCAACCCAAACCAGCATTAGGGTCACAAGTCCAAATGCAGGCTCTTGGGCCCCAGCCCAGACTGACCATGTCAGAAGCTCTGAGGGTGGGAGGGGCCTGGCGCTCTCAGGAGGGGTCAACTCTTGTTGCACCTGCCACCTGCCAGGTGTGAGCTGAGCATGTCACCCTGACAGAAGCTGGCGCCCATGCCTGCTGCTTGCTGGCCCTGTCAGTTATGGAAATGCACTCGTGGTCACATTGTTAGCAGGGAGCCACACTCTCCCCCTCCCAGTTGGTCATGAGTTTGCTGTCAGTGGGAAGGGACAGCACCACGGGCCTCGCCTGGGACTCGAACCTCAGGGCCCACCCTGATCTGAATTTGCATCCATCATGGTGTTCAGGTGTCAGGCACAGAGTGTGAGATGTGCGGGTCCAGGCAGTCCATGTTCAGAAAGTGGGCACCGGTGGGTCCCGCAGAAGAGCTCTGTGATGGGCCGCTGATTGGGCAGTTGTCCAGGCAGGATGGAGGGGGTCTGGCCTGGGCAGCAGTGGGGTGCGGAGGGGGAGCCACATGGGGAATGAGGACAGCCCTTGGTGGTCCATTTACTTGGAGGGGAGAGGAGGGAGAGGGAAGGCAAATGACCCCTTAGAGTAGCTGGATCAATAGGAATGTCACCAACTGGGGAAAGTCCCGGTAGGACATCCAGTGGTGGCTGCTGGCCCCAGGAATGTGGCCTGACCCTCAGGACAGTAGTGGACACAGCCTAAGATGGAAGCATTGAGAGTGAGCAGTGGAAAGCTGGGAGGGAAGCTGACCTATTCTCCCTTCCTGCTCTGCAGTCTTGGCAGTGGCTGAAGTACTTCCCCAAGAAGTGGGACGGAAGGTTTTCCCTTGAGAAAAGTCCTGATAAAGTGTTCCCTGGGGCTGACAGGTTTCAGATTTGCTTTAAAACACAGTTCACTCCCTGAAACGGACTTTTGCATGGGCTCGGTCTTTGGCTCCGCAGATTGAAGACTTGCGAGTCCAGATGGAAAGAGAAAAGCAGACCAGCCAGGATCTGGAGACTCTCTGTGAGGAGCTGGTGGAGGAGAGAGAACAGCTGCTCCGTGACAATAAGACCCTGAAGGCTGAGAGAGCCCAGGAGGTAGGCCCTCCAGCGCCATGCCTCCCCTGGCAGCCCGGCCTGCAAGAGTGTGAGTCCAGGATCATAGGATGTCCTGGGAATCCAGCAGTGATTCCCAGGTTACCAGTTTCTGCCCACAGCTGCAGCTCACACCAGAAATTCCAGCCACAGCAAGGGCACAGGGACAGATATTGCTTCCCAGGGACACTGGCAATCTTTTTGTTTGTTCAGTCTATTTTTTATTTATTTCAGAGTGGAAGGGAGAAGGAGAGAGGGATAAAAACATCAATGATGAGAGAGAATCATTGATCAGCTGCCTCCTGCATGCCACCTACTGGGATCCAACCAGCAACGTAAACATGTGCCCTTACAGGTAATCGAACCGTGACCTCCTGGTTCATAGGTTGATGATGCTCAACCATTGACCCATACTGGCTGGGCAGCACTGGCCATCTTGTTTATGATTGTCATGACTTGGGGGAGGAGAGGGGAGGTGCTCCTGGCTGTGCTCCTGGCTGTGGTGGGAGAGGCCAGGATGCTGCTAAATGTCCTGCAGCTCATGGGATAGCCTGCAGGACAAAGATCCCCCTTCAGATGTGCAGCTTCACGCTCAGAGCCCTGGAGAACCTCCAGGGTTGACCTGCCTCACACTACAGGAAGTCCCAGTGCTGGGGCAGCGGCTCAGGGACACCACCCAGAAACCAGGCTTCTCCCTTCCTGCTCTGCCAATCTTGGCCGTGGCTGTTGTACCTCGCCAAGAAGTGGGCAGGAAGAATGTGGAGGGTGAAGAGACAGAGGGAAGGCCTCCCGGGATCCTCTGTGGACATCTCATTTGCCACACCTGACACATGACTAACCGTAGCTGCAAGGGAGGCTGGGTATCAGGTACTTGAGTTCTTCAGCCTCTCTAGTATTGCAGAAAAGGGGCTTGGGGTGGTGCTGTGTGGACTTAAGAGGCATGCATCCACCCTTCTCTGATACAGCTTCCAGTCTAGGAGGTGGAACGACAGGTGACAAGCCAGGTGACTTGAGACGTGTGCTGTTGAGGGAATATACATGGGTCCAGGGAGAGTCTTGTTAGGTGCAGGACATTTAGAATCTTGGTGCAGGGCTTCCCTGAGGAGCTGTCAATCACACTGAGCCCTGGATGATGAGAAGGAGCCAGAGAAGCTGGAGGCTGCGGGTGGAGGCAGGTGAGCATGCACAGCAGAGGGAAGATCATGTGCAATGCCTGCAGGGGAGAGTGGTGTGAGGAGCGGCCACAGGGGTGGGCGGTCAGCTCTCGCGCCACTGTGGACCAGGGTAAAAAGCACCAAGGAAATCACTTCCATTGTTTTAGGAGAACATGCAGTTTCTGTTTCTAAGTCATCTGGTTTCTGTGAAAGTGTTTAGACTTGAACTGTCTGGGTGGGGATCTCCATGCCCTTCACCTTGTGTCCATATCAGGCCTTTGGGAAACATTAGGACGTCCTTTGGGTCCACGCTGAGATGGACATTCCAGGCCTACACTTTGGGCCTCCATTTGGACCGAAATCATGCCTGTGTTGTTTCCATTGTGTTTTCCTGCAGTTCAAGGATATGAAAAAACTGGTGCATTCACTGCGGGATATTTCACAGACCAGCAGCAAGGCCCGCATGAAGGGCAGGAAGACTGAGCAAAAAGTCCTCCTCCAGACGGTGACGGACACCAAAAGGAAAGTGACCATGATGGAGTGGGAGCGGCGGCAGCTGTGCCGGGACCTGGAGCAGGTGAAGGCGCAGGCGGCGCAGGGACAGGAGCTGGAGCACATGAAGGTGCGGGTGAAGGAGCACGTGGTGCGGGCACAGGAGCTGCAGCAGGAGCTGCATCGGCTGCAGGAGGAGATTGAGAAGCTGGCCATGGAGGTCAGCACCCTGACGACGGCCCCTGAGAGTGTCCACGCCCTCGAGTGGGAAAGCCAGGACCTGTTGCTGGAGAACCAGAGGCTTCAGACGTCTCTGGACACCCTGCAGCCTGAGGGTCTGGAGCGGGACAAGCAGCTGGACACCAGGGTAATTCTGACCTCAGAATGAGTTAGGACGGTTCCTCTCCGGTCAACTCTCTGGTGCTTTGAATGCGGTTGGATGGGTGTTGTGTAAATATCGGTGAAATGGGTTGGTAGTGCTGTTCAGGTTCTCTATGTACTTACTGAATTTCCATGTACATTTCAAAGTATTCAGAGAGGGTACCCAAGGAGGTTATCCAGAGAAAGGGCATAAATTGCCAAGAAAGGTCACATGTGCAGGGAGGGGCCCAGGACTAAGCTTAGGCCCATGGGACAGTCCGATTCTGCTGTGGGCCTTCCCAGAGCAGTTCCTTGAGTGCAGGTAGAACTGTCCTCAGCTCGGCTGGGTGTTGCCTCTCCTGAGGGTCCTGCTATTTTGGTGTCAGCACTTGACCCGCTGTTGGTCCCTCACTGCCTGTGGGGACGTGGGGATCCGGAGTCTGTGGTCCCCCTGGGCCTGCACCTGATGAGGCATCATTTCCTTCTCCCTCCAGCAGGTGGAAAATTCCACTCTGAGCTCCCAGAGCGCTTCGCACACTGCGCTCACAGAGCAGGACACTCAGCTCCAGCTCCAGCACCAGCAGCTGGCGGCAGCCCACAAGGCCCTGCAGCAGGAACACGTGATACTATGCGCGCTCCACGAGCACCTGACTACGGAGCACGAGGCCCTTATGGACAAGTACGGCCGCCAGAAGACAACGCTGCCTCGGACCCTGGAGCTGGAGAGCAAGGTTCTCAGGTGGGTGCCTGTGGCTGGGGGTGACTGACAGGCTCCCCGGTTCCTGTCCCTCCTTCACTCTGGTCCCTCATGTTTCCTCTGGTCCCGCTGCTTCACAGTGAAGAGAAGTAAATCCACCATCACCCTCAGCGATTTGGAGTTGGTGCAGCTGGAGACTGAGCGGCAGGAGGGTCCCCCAGGGGAGAAGGGTGCCCACTAATCCCGGCTCAGGGAAACCAGGTGTCAGCATTGGGGTCCCAGCTCCCCTGGGCATTCCTACCCCCTCTTCCTTTTCTCTCCACACCAAGGACAAGAAGGGGAAATCACCACAGCTGCCAATGTTCAGGGGCGTGCCTTACCGAGCTCCCCAGGCCTTTTCCCTGTCCAAGTCTCCAAGTCTGGGCTTCTGAATTTCTTTTTTTACTTTTAATTTTGGAAACTTTTGAATATATGGACGTGTACAGAATAGTATAGTGAAAACCCTGTGTTCCCCTCACCTGCAGCAGCATCACCAATACTCGGCCATTCTCATGTCACCTTTACCTATGACTCTCCATATACCTTTTTAAAGGTAAAATTGATGTACCTTAAATGCATAAATCTTAACTTTGTGCTTTTGCAAAATCAGGGCTTTGTGTGCATGTAGTCAGCCAACTTCGGCTGAGCTCCTGGCCAACAGATCCCTGATTTCAGTGGCCCCGGGAGGTGCAGTGGGACCCAGAGCCTGGGGGAAGTGAGATGTACAGAGGACTCCAAGGTGGGGTTGGCGGCGGGGGGAGAGATGCGCTAAAGAGAGGCTCTCCCACACTTGGAGCAGCATAGGAGGGAGCTGTCCACTTTCTGTGCTTGTGAGTTGTCCCTGCTGAGTATTTCCCTTACCTCTGCCTCAGCAAATGCCAGGCAAAGGCTGGGACTTCCCTGGGAGCAGTTGAGGTGCAGGGATTTGGCATCACAGGGACCAGGGAGGGCGCTGAGCCTGCAGAGCCTGTGGAGGGCGCCTGCTGCTGCATGAACTTGGGGGCGATGATGTTCATTTACTCACTCACCCAGTGCTTCCTGTGGACTCTCTCCAGAGCCTTCCACCCCTTTCTCCACCCAGATTCCCACCCTTCGTGGGTGCTGGGACGTCTGCTCCTATCAGACTCTCTTTCTTCCCGCCAGAATGAGTATCTTCTGCCTCATGGCATCTCCCTCGCTGCCTCCCCCGCACCCATCCTGTGTTCACGAGACGCTTAGTGAGCACCCACTGGGCACTTGGTGCTGTCTAACGTGGTGGGAATGCACCCAGCTGAGTACTGATGGGAGCCTCCTGTGGTGCCCACCCCGCATCAGGCGCTGCGGGCCTTACCCTCGATGCCCTATGATAACCGTGTGGATATATTCTTATGTCTGTTCACATGGGAAGGTTTGTGCAGGTGGCATTTGACTGCTCTGAGGGAAGAGTTCATTGTTCTGCCTATGACTCCTTGCTTGGTGGACCGACTGTGTGATTCAGTGGTTTTTGCTGGTTGGACAGATAGCTGGAGGCCCTTGGTGTGTCTGCAGCATGGCTGCAAGTTGGAGGTGGAGGTGCCTGGAACACAGGCTGGGGGCTCTGTATTCATTTCACCTGACACTTGACTGGGACACTCACTCCTTCGTTCCCCTGGTGCACATGTACTGGGTGTCCAGCCTTTTACCCAGGATTCAGTGGGGAGTAGGACTCTCAGTTTCTGCCCTGCAGGAGGGTGGTTACTAATGGTTGTGATATGCTTGATCCTGTGCTTTTCCAAGACACAACAGGGAAGCAGGAGGTGGGGACCCTAATGGTCCATGGCCCTGTTTCTCAAACCTGGATGAGAAAGATCGCCGCCCTGAAAGCCCAGCAGATCCCCTACCCCCACCTTCCATGTCCCACGTCCTGTCCTGGCAGTCTCCACCCATGGCTAAAGGCCACAGGAAGGAATGTTTGTCTTCCAACAGCCACCCGAGCAGGTGTCTGAGTTTGAGTACCCACAGGTCTTGGCTCCAGGCAGAGGGTACAAGTACAGCTGATATGGGGTTGGGGTGGGGGGGCGGGGATGGAGGGCTGAGGGCAGGAGCTGAAACCATGGAACCTGGGTGGTCTCTGTCAGCCTGTCTCTGGGTGTGGACACCTCAGGAAGGGGGTCTGGAAAGGGATTTGCCTGCCTGGGGAAGATTGAAAGGTGATGACTCAGTCTCCACCTTGGACTTGGGGGGCCCCCCGGAGTCACCCTGAACAGGGAAGTTTCCTGCAGGAGGAGGAACAGCCTGGGGCTGGTCAGGGGCTCCCTCTTGTGCTCTGCTGCCCTCCAGAGAGGCTGTGCGGGACCCTCTGCAGACTGAGAGAGGAAAGAAATAAAATCCCGAGCTGAGGGGGAGGCTGAGGGAGAGCCGAGGGCAAGGGTTGGATTGGGGGTGCCTTGAGGAGCAGGGTGTGCAGCTGCCCCTGGTGGCTGCTTAGGCTCCACCAGGCAAGCCTCTGGCCCCCAAGCTGCCTGGCTCAGAGCAGGAAGAGTTGTGTTCCTGAGCTGGGGCGGAGGGCTCACCCAGGGCCCGGTGAGGGGGATCAGCTGTTATTGGCTGTGGAATTATGCTGTATGTGCAGTGGTTTCTTTGAGAAGGGTGTGGAGTTCAGAAAACAGTGGTTTTGTTCCCAGTGGGATGAAGGAGGGAGGCTGCTTTGACAGGGTCTGGAAGGGACCATGGAGACACGTCAGGTGGGAGGAGGGGGTCTTGGCTCCTGGCTGGAGGAGACCCCCAGAGCTGGCTCAGTGTCTGTCCCTCTTTCTGTCCAGCCCCGTCCCCTGTCCATCCCCCTCTCCCTCAGCTCTGCAGAGAGAAGCTGCTCACCCAGGCTTTAAGGTCTTCCTGGGTGCCCATTCCTAGTGGGTGTGTTTCTCATCAACAGATACAAGGACCAGCTCCAACATAAGGCGGCGCTGGAGCAGCTGGGGACGCTCTTGACCACCGAGCGGGAGGCTCTGCAGCAGGAGCAGAGGACGAGTGCCATGGCTGCCGAGGAGAACCAGAGGCTGCAGCGAGAGCTGGACAGGTAACCGCCAGGCCCCCTGCAGCGCCTCTGCTGGGATGTCAGTCTGACCCACTCACTCAGCACCCGCTGAGCTGAGCTCAAGTGAGACCCCTGGTGATGGTGCATTTTTACCAACCCTGCCCTGGAAGCAGCTGGTGGTAACGAGGTAAAGGGGACTCCAGCTGGTGGCTGGAAGGAAGGACTCAGCAGCTGGGATGGGGCATTGTCTAGGTTTGGACAACGTTCCCTCCCACAGTTATGATGCTGATGACTGTCGGGCAGGGGGGCACCTGCATCCTCTAACACCAGTGATCCCGTGAGGGAGAGAGGCTTGGTCCTCAGCATCCACGAATTCCCATTTGTGAATTCACCTCCTGGCTGAACTGTACTGGTGACCCCCAAATCAGTGCCCGTGGCCTGTCAAGGACGTGCCCAGAGTGGGAGATACTGGAGTCGTCTGATGTGCACATTTGCAGCTGAGGTTGAATAAGGTCTTTGACCCCAGCTGTCTTTCAGTTCTCACCAACCAGCGTCCTCTTCATGGGCCACTGAGTGCCATGGTGTTCTAATTTGTGCACTTTGGTGGCGGTTTTGCTGTTTGACATGGCCCCCAAATGGAGTGCTGAAGTGCTGTCTAGTGTTCCCAAGTGCAAGGCTGCGCTGGGCCTCACGGGGAATATACGAGTGGCACACAGGGGTCATTCGGGCCCAGGTATGGTGCTGTTGGCTCTGAGTGTATTACACGGAGCGTCTTTATGTCTTGATCAGCTGACAAAATGTGACCAGAGACTCCCAGGAACCGGTGGGAACAGTTTCAGTACTCACTAATTCAGGGTTCGCGTGGCTGGGTAGAACATTATACTGAGAATCACCAGAATTGACTGAGCTATTGTTATCCTTTAAAAAAAAACCACAGCAACAGAGGAGAAAACGGGCTCAGGGAGATTAAACAACTTGTTCAAGGTCAATGTTCCTAGTCACAGGCAGGATTCGAATCGAAGCCTTGCCTCAACCCAGAGGCATGACCACATGAAGCCTTCCTTCCCACAGCCCTGGTTTAACATGTGCTGTGGGGCTATAAACTCAGCTGCCTGCAGTGGCCGGGCAGTTCCAGCAGGTGGGGAAGGAGAGTCAGCGATAGACCAGGCCCTGGTGGAGAATACACCCAGCTAGAGGCTGTCAGCTGGGAGGCAGGCCAGGCTGCCAGGTCATCCTTCTTTATGCTTTTTTTTTTTTTTTCTGAGAAGATATCTGAATGTTGATGGAAAACTTAAAATTTTGGAATGCTGATACAATAATTATTTTTTTGTTTTGTTTGTTTTTCAAAAAAATCTGCTTTGTTTGGGAAGGACAGAGGACCAGGAGCAGTGGTTCTCAACCTTCTTAATGCCGTGATCCTTTAATACAGTTCCTCATATTGTGGTGACCCCAATTCCATTGTTACAAATTGAACATAATTAAAGCATAGTGATTAATCACAAAAACAGTATGTAATTATATAGGGTGTCCCAAAATTCACGCAAGATTTGCAACTCAATTCAATTGCAAATCTTGCGTGAATTTTGGGACATGCTATATGTGTGTTTCCGATGGTCTTAGGCGACCCCTGTGAAAGGGTCCCGACCCACAGGTTTAGAACTGCTGACTGGGAGGACCTGGAAACATGTCTGAGGCCAGTTGACCCTTAAACCTAAACCGGCAAGTACTTATAGCACCACAACAGAGAATCTTTTTTTCTTGTTCTGTTTCCTTTCTTTATGTTATTTTATTTTTTTTTACTTGACTTTATTGGAGAGTCTTCAATTAATAAAACCATACACACTTTAAAATGAAATAAAATAGAATAAAATAAGTAAATCTTAAAAATTTTTAAAAAGTGTGTGGGCCAAACTTTACACACCTGTGTTCAAATTGAGTCCATGAGCCTCTGGTCAAATGAGCTTTTTGGTATAAATCTTCCCCAGGAATCCCAGTCGGGTAATGATGATGATGATGATAATTTCAGTGGATTTAGGTAACACTCCAGAATCTCCTATTTTATTTATCTCAGTAGTTGAAATTAGAACGTGGCTTGGAATTGGGGAGAAGAGCTGGATATAGACATAGAGTCTTAGAGCAGAAATGTTCTGATTCAGTGTTTAAGTGTCTCAATCAAAGAACTCTTTTTCTAAGTAGGCAGATGTGCCAAAGCCTCACATAGAAAGGACTTTTGCAGGGATGCTCCGTTGCAGTGGTGTCCAAGCCTGCCTGTCCTGTCTCTCCCAGCCCCCAGTGGGGCAGCTGGGGTAGCCTCCTAGAACCCCAATGAACACAGTTTCAAAACAGCTGATTTTGTTCAACCCTTCATTAACACATGAAAAAACTGAGGGCCAGAGAGGTTGCTGTTTTGATTAAGGTTGCACAACTGGGACAGAGCCTGGGAGTGCGCCTCAGCCCTTGGCCTTGTGTCTCTCCACCCCCAGGGCCAATTCCCTGCACGAGCAGCTGAAGAGGGAGCAGGAGGAGCTGCAGACCCACACCAAGAAGCTGCAGACCTCCCTGAGTGACACCCAGCTGCAGGTGAACTGCTGGCAGGCCCAGTGTGACTGGCTGAGGAAGGAGCAGGAAGATCTGCAGATCTACAACAAGGAGCTGCAAACCTCCCTTAATGAAATGCAGCTGGAGAAGAACAGCTGGCAGGCCCAGTATAAGGGGCTGAAGGGGGAGCAGGAGGAGCTGCAGATGCACAGCAAGAAGCTTCAGACCTCCCTGAAGGACACCCAGCTGGAGGTGCACTACTGGCAGGCCCAGTATGAGGGGCTGAAGGGGCAGCAGGAGGAGCTACAGATGCACAGCAAGAAGCTGCAGACCTCCCTGAGTGACACCCAGCTGCAGGTGAACTGCTGGCAAGCCCAGTGCAACTGGCTGAGGGAGGAGCAGGAAGAGCTGCAGATCTACAACAAGGAGCTGCAAACCTCCCTTAATGAAATGCAGCTGGAGAAGAACCGCTGGCAGGCCCAGTATAAAGGGATGAAGGGGCAGCAGGAGGAGCTGCAGATGCACAGCAAGAAGCTGCAGACCTCCCTGAGAGACACCCAGCTGGAGGTGAACTGCTGGCAGGACCAGTGCAACTGGCTGAGGGAGGAGCTCCAGAGCAGGGACATCTCGCTGACCGAGCTGGGCAACCACTGCCAGGTGAGGCCAGAGCTGGAGGCCCCAGGACCCTGGGTGGGCCTGTTCCCTGGGCTGATGCCTTGAGCTTAACCAGGTGGGAATGGGTACTCATTGGCATCTCTGCTCAAAGGGTGTGTGTGAATGTCACACAGAGGCAGAGAGGAAGCCAGAGGCAGTTGACTGGGATGAACACCAGGACTGGCAGGGGTGTGCTACAGAACACCTTTCACCTGATCTTTGCTTTTTGCAGGGTCGGGGCGGTGCATGGAAACAGCCAAGTACCGTTGTATCTCCGTCCTCTTGGCTGAGCACTCTGCTCTCTGTGTCATCTCATTTAATTCTCGCAATGATCTTGTGAGCTGGGGTTCCTATCCTTGTCCCTCTGAAGTAGCGGGTTGGAACCCGGTTTGTCTGAAGCCAAAGCTTGGAACTTCCTGCTACACCAACCGCGATGATATTCTAGAGCAGGAGCTGGCCAGCCTCAGCCCAAAATTCAGGTCCAGCTTCACGCCTGTTTGTGTACGGCTGTGAACCAAGAATAGCTTTCACAGTTTTGAATGGTTGGGGAAAATCAAAAGTAGGATAATATTTGGGGGCAAGTGAAAGTGACATGAAATGTAAATGTTGGTGTCCATGAGTTAAGATTTTTGGTTTGTTTTTTTAAACACAGACACACCCATGTGTGTGCATTGTTTTTCTGGCTCCTTTCCTGCTGTAATAAGAGGGTTGAACAGTTGCAACAGAGACCACTGTCGGCCTGGAAAGCCTAACGTATTTAGTACCTTGTTCTTTACCGGAAAAGCACGCCAACCTGCCTAGAGCAGAGATGTCCAGTAGGAATGTAACGCAGGCCACCACATGTAACACTCAGCTTTCTAGTAGCCATATTCAAAAGTAAAAGGAATCAGGTGGGATTAATGTAGGGGGTCTATTTTATTTAACCCTTATATCTAAAGTATCACATGTAACCCCAAAAGCTTATTAATGAGATTTTTAAAAATAACATGTTATTTTTTATTGATTTTTTGAGAGAAACATCCGTCATTTGCCTCCTGCATGCCCTCAACTGGGGAATGGAGCCAGCAACCCAGGCATGTGCCTTGATCAGTGTGAGGCGCGGCTACAGTGTTTGGATGGGTTCAAGCCTTGGATTGATGAGAGGGCACAGTCCTCTCATTGCCACATGCAAGGCCCAGCTTGGAGGGCAGAGCCTTCCCAGCATAATTATAGCCAACAGCTATAGTGGTAAGCTTGAACCTATGGTCTGAACACGTGGCCCCACATTCCTGAGTGATAGAGTTCAGGTGCATGTAGTTGAGTAGGACTGAAACTCACAAGAAAGTTGTAAACATCTTGATCACACCCTTACTTTGCCTCGTGGCATCTGCTATGAAATGATACGGATTGTGGGCGCTGGCGCTGTCTCTACGTCAAAGGAGCAGCATCCCACTGAGACCCAGCTTTCATTCTCTTGCTGTCTTTTCTTAATCCTTCACCACCTCCTCTCAGGGTCACTGAACCAGGCTGAGCTGGCATGGCACATAAGGCACCCTGGGGCTGAGTATGCCATGGCCGTGCCAGCTCACCACAGATCAGGAATTACACCGGTGATTTCTTGGTGAATGGGACACTCAATCTACTGAGCCACACACACCAGGCAGCTTATTAATGAGATACTTTACATTAATTTTAATTGTTATTAAGTCCTCAGAACCTATTATATATTTTGCACTTATACCTCAGCTCAGACTGGCTGTGTTTTCAGTGTTCAGCAGCCACACGTGGCCAGTGGCTTCCTGATTGGACGGTGCAGTGACAGAAGGCTTGGCCATCCCCATGGCATTGGCCATATTGGTCATACCAGCTGACGTAGATAATACCAAAATGACCATCTTTGTGCATGTGACCTTTTTCGCCTTTTGGAAGTAGATTCCCAGCAGTGGAATCACGGGAGCGTGTGGTGTTTGAGACATTGTCCATCTGTGTTTTAGCTGCTCACCCACCTCAAGGGCAACTTGGAGGGAGAAAACCGTCACCTGCAGAGCCAAAACCAAAGTTTGGAAGAGCAGAACCAGAGGCTTCTCCAGGACGTGGAGAACAAGGACCAGCACCAGGAGGAGCAGCAGCAGTACGTGTGAGGGGTGTGGGCTAACGGACGCCTGTCAACAGCTCCGTGACTAGATTGCGCCATTCTGGGCAGCAGAGAACTCCCTGGGCGCATTGGTGTTCCAGGCAAGGGGACAGACCATCTTACCAGCACATCCTTCTCGTTTTCCTGGGAATGGTTCCAGATTTCTGCAAATAGGGGTGGTTGGCTTTGTTGGCTTTTCAGAGACAGTGCCCCCTGCCAGGCGCTTCTTAATCTGCTTTTGGGATCAGGTTCACTTTGAAAAATACAACAGTGATAAAGAGAGGTTCCTAGGGAAGGACTTCAGATCACAGGCTGAGCCCTTTCTGTGTCGGTTTTTCCCTTAATGGGCTGCAGAGTGGGTTGTTGGTGCAGAGTGGCTGTTCTCCCTCTGCCCGCATTGCCTTGGCCAACAGGCCTGGCCCTGCAAAGTGCACAGAACCAGTTACCTGGTCTCCAGGAACCAGTAGGGGTGATGGGATGTGAGCAGAGCTGTGTGCACACAGATGTGAGGAGCTCCATGGAGGTAGGAGGAAGTGTGGTGATGGGAGTTGGAGTTCTGCTGCTGACATGGATGGGTAGAAGGCTAGCCAGTCTGTGGTTGGGGGGATAGGGGCTGAACGTGAAGGTGGGGCTTGGCATGGTGTGGGTGCAGGGAAGGTGCAGGGAGTGGCAGGGGGGGAGCTGGAGGAGGCAGCGCTCAGCCATGGAAGGCTTCCATGCCCGGCTAATGAGTTGGATTGACTGGGAAGTGGGTGATTAAGGGATGCTGGTGTACAGGGCCTAGGAAGCTGCCAGAAATGAGGGCAGGAGGAAGAGCCTTGGTGCTGGAAACCTTGTGGTTTGGAAGTCAAGTCATCTGAGACGCATCTTGTGGATCCTAGGTGGTCTTCACCCCTCGGTACTATGCTGCTGGGACTGTCCTTCCTTGCGATCAGGAATGGCTGGCCTGTGTGGGACAGAGGGACATGGCCACAGTGACCACTGATAACTGTCCCAGCTCCCTGGGGTGATGATGCTGCTCACTGCTCTCCTGGTTTCATATGCTCATCTACAGGCGGCTCAACACCTACCAAGGATGTTTGACATGGGAAACCACACTGTACTTTTTGGGTAGAAGTGAGAGTTTGTCTCCTGAAGTGGGCTCTCTATAACGCAGCTGCTAAAAATTACCAGCAGAGGTTGGACAGGTGCAAACTAGAAGAGTGGGGACCTGGTACCCTGGGGATGATCTGATGACCTTCTTGCATTAGAAAGTGTCTGCAGGAGGCCAGGGAGTGGGCAGGCTTCCTGAGCCTGCTCCAAGCAGAGTCTTCCCCAGCCCTGGGATAGCTGGGCCATGAGTTTGCGGGGCTGCGGGACGGCTGTGGGAACAGAATAACACAGACCAGAAGAACAGAGGCCGAGCCGAGGGCGCTGGGAGCAGAACAGGTCCGTGGCCAAGGACCCAGTGGTTTGCAAGTGATCACTTCTCATGGGTTCTCGCTTTGAGGTTAACTTGCGGGAAAGCCCTTGGATTAGGAGGGGCCTGGGCACCTTCTTGACTGAAGGAGCCTGAGCAGCTGTCTAGATGCCGAGGACTCAATTTCAAGCAGGGAAAGCAGGGGTCTGAGCTGTTAAGGCCACATGGGTGAGGAGAGGCAGGAACTGGACAGGAGCCAGCGGCCTAGTGGGGGGGCGCTGTATAGCGAGCACTGCGTGCATGGCTCCTAGACAGACAACAGGAAAGCATGCCATGTCTTCTGCTTCAGGAAAGCCAGGCTCCCTCTCCCAGGAGCGGGGGTGCCCTCTGGCAGCCCAAGGTTTAAGAGGCTCCTTTCTGTGTTTTTAAAAATGTGAACTGACTTCCCACATTTAGAAATTAAAAGATTTTGCTTCAGAGCCGGGGCTTCTGGATCCTTTGGGAAAAGCAGTAAGAAGCTCTGCCACATGGAGAGCGGCCCTCCATTTGCAGGCCCCGAGTTAGGTCCCAGGTGGCACCGAGCGCTCAGCCTCGCCGCAGCCCCCACTCCTCCCTCAGGTCCTCCCAGGCCGCTTTGCTCCTTATCTTCTCTGTCTGGCCCCCAAAAGGCTTTGAGTTTGCTTCACTAGAAGTGTTAGCAGAAGCCCAACATTGGAGTGGGTCCAGGTCGGAGCTCTGACTTTGCTAAACTGACCTTTTTAACCTGATGCCTGTCTAACTCAGCGAGGGCAGACTAAAGCCCTCCCACCACTAAAGCTATCGTTGGTCTGCACCTGCAGGAGCTAGCCAAGCCCTGGGTCTGACCCGAGTGCCCAGCGTCCTGAGCTGACCTGGCCGGAACCCTCAGGGTTTCCCAGCTTGAGTGTCAGATGGTTCGGGGTCTCTCTCCTGAGGTGACGTACAGCCTGACCCTAGGTGTTCAGCTGTCTCCTCAACGTGTTAGGCTCCTGGACCCATGTCACATGCTTCCATCCCCATATTCCCAACTCTGGGGTCATCGTGGTCATGAGCACCATGATGTCTGAGTCCCAGGAACACACTGGCTCCTTCTGGGCCAGGTCCCAGGTGGGGTGATGAGTCAATTTATATCTTTTATTTTAAAAAACAGACTGTTTTTCTCTCTCCTCTGTTAGAGACAAATTAAACGCCTTACAGAGACAAAATGAAACACTGGAAGAAAAAAGCATGGCTCAGCGCAAGTTCCATGATCCAGCACCAAAGAAGTGAGTTGATTTAAGCGTCAGTAGCTTATACACAGGACAGAAAGCTTGCTTTTTCACGAGCAGGGGAAGCTGTAGCATCTAGAGCAGTGGCCAGTTTGTTGGGCCTGTACCTTCTGCTGTATGGCAGGTCCCTGTGTGCAGGTCCCTCCCAGCATGGAAAGAATTTAGAGTTTCTTTCAGTCCTGCCCTCCGTACTCAGGGTTATCCTATGAGGGATGGTGAATGCCAGCTGGCCAGGAGCCTGTTTAAGGGCAGAGTCTGTGCTTTTAGAGCCACTAAAGCAGGCATATCAGCTTTTGTCTCAAGATTGCGGGACCTAGAAAATCATGTTTCTGTTTTGGGATGGAAGCTTGGCTCAAACACCTGGACCAGCACCCCCGTCTTCAAGCACAGGAACCTTTTGTTCTGCCCTCCATTCCTCTGGGTTCACTGGACCCCCCAGGGCAGGTTCAGAAACACATCCCCTTCCCCAGAGAGCAGCAGCCCCGGTAGTGGGTCGGCTCGGTCCTTGAGACTGCCGGCCTCCGTCCAGCAGGGCTCCCCCTGGGCCCGGCCCTGAGCCCAGGAGCTGGGCCTTCCCATTGTCCTGTCCCAGCCCAGCCTTGAGGTCAAATCACCATGAATCCGGCAGGGCCTATCTGTAGAAATCACAGAACCACAGAATTTCAGAACCTCCGCCTGACCCTTCTGTTGACAGGGAAATTGAGGCACCGATGAGGAAATTGAGTGGTTTGTGTAAGCACAGTTCTGTTTCGTGGCAGAGCCAGGACCAGAACCCAGCTGTGGTCCTTGTTACACTAGAATGCTTCATTTACTGTTAGCTGCAATGAATTACCTTTTACAATCACTATTTTCATTCATTTACTTACTTTTCTAATCCTCACCTGAGGATATTTTTCCCATTGACATTTAGAGAGAGTAGTGGGAGGAAGGAAGAGAACGGGAATGGGACAGGGAGAGAGGGAGGGAGGAAGATAGGGAGGGAGAGAGGGAGATAGAGAGAGAGAGAGGGAGAGAGAGAGAGAGAGAGAGAGAGAGAGAGAGAGAGAACAAGAGAGAGAGAGAACAAGAGAGAGAGAGACATCTATGTGAGAGAGACACATCAATTGGTTTCCATCTGCATACACCTTGACCGGGGCCAGGGATCAAACCTGCAACCCAGGTATGTGCCCTTATTGGGGGATCAAACCCACCACCGTCAGTGCTCAGGCCAACGCTTCAACCACCGGGCAACACCAGCCAGGGCTCACTGTTTTTAATTCAAACGGCCCACTCTCCTGCCCTGTTCTCCTCACCCAGATTCCTCAATGCCAGAAATTGGTAGAGTATGCCAGCCTATTTCACGTATTATTAACTCTAGCAGAAAATGAGGAGGTCCCAGTCTCTTTCTGAAAATGGCATTTTAGTGGAATTTTGCCAGCAGGATTAGGTCAGCACAGCACCACTTCCTGCACTTGGCACAGTAATCAAGAGCTGAGAGCTGGGTTTGAAGTTCTGTTTTCCCGAGTGGCCAGTGTGGGTTCCTGCACGATGAAGGCTCCTACCACCCCTGAGTCTGTGTGAATTAACTGCACAATGTGTGCCAACTCCTGAGCCCCAGGTGGGATGAGCGTGGTGGTGGCGAAGAGCACCCGCTTTCTGAACCAGATTAACCGCCACCTTCTCAGGCTGGTGATGGAAATCCCAGCTCGTGTAGGGCACCCAGACACCTGCTGGAGGGGCAGTGAGGGTTGGCTGTGTCCTAAAAACCTACTTCTTACAGGAAAAAGCACTGGATTGGAGCCAAAGCCTTGGTCAAACTCATCAAACTAAAGAAAGGGGGTTCCAGAGAACGACGGAAGTCAACCCCAGAGAGGTCTCCCTGGCCACTGGGGTCCTCAGACCAGGCCTCGCCCAGTACTTCTCAGCCTCTTCAATCTCAGCTGGAGCCCCTCGAGGCCACCCCATGCTGCTCAAAGGGGACAGAAGAGCAAGACACCCGCAGAGGGCACAAGGATAAAGGTAGGAGGGGCTGACCTGGCTGCAGGCGGGAAGTGAAGGGGAGGATCTCAGGTCTCCCTCAGGGACACTGGAAACCAAAGAGACTGCGTGCTGGATGTGCACACCTGTGCGTGTGTGTGTGTGTGTGGGTAGGAGCCTGAAGGGGGTGTGCTCCACACACCACATCTGCCCCCTTTGGTATGTGAACACCCAAGTAGGAAACATAAACCCCCGTCAGTGTTGCTGCACGTTCATCCCAGAACAATTCAGGTCCTTTAGCATGAGGAGCCTCACAAATCATGGACACTGTGGTAGGGACTCAAATATCCAGAGCTGATGTCCACAGAATTACCACAGAGACAAGCTCCACAGCAGAGGTTTTTGGGGTTCCCTGTTTCCTCCAGGCCTACAATAGGCCACTTCTGTAGGGAGATCGGTGGTGCATTTAACACCGGATGGAAAGCTGCAAGGTCTTCAGCAAGGCCTCCTGTGGCTCTGATCTTCCTGTCACTTTGACAAGCGGGTCCAGTATTTTTCTCCGACCTGATCTGGCCTTGAGTCCTGCCACCACGGGGTGGCCTGCACCTCATCATTCAGGGTTGTCACGTGGAATTGCCAGAGGTTCTGAAGTGGATTCCTAGTTGCATGTGCTGTATGTATTTCATCTAATCTCAGAGGCTGTCAGGACAAGGGTGCTCACATAAGAAGATGAATGGGTTGTGGCAGTGACTATTTTGTCACAGTTGCCACCTGGCCGACAGTGACTGTGAGGCAGGCTCGAAGCTGCATCCTGATTTCAGAGATGTTAAGGTTTGGGAGAGGGGGGAAATGCATCTTACTTGCCTTAAACTCGGCTTAGTTTTTAATTTACTTTTAAATATCATGTTTTACATGACACCTATGAACCTTCCAAACATGCACCCTGAGAATTTAAATTTTATGAAGGACACCAGGACTTCCTGAAGTCCAGCCCAGGCCTGACACTCATGCCCTCTCAGGGGCGCCCCTGACAGCACCAGGGCCCGTGACAAGCTGCCTCCTGAGTGTGACCAGTGCATCCATACTAGTGTTTGGGGACGAATGCTTGCATTCCCAGTCTTTACAGGAGGTGAATTAGGTCAAATGCTCACATGCAGGGAAATGATAATGAAGCTTATTAACATTTTCTAGAGGTTTCTGTTGCCTCTGGTTTTCATATAGGATGCATTATTTTTTTCACACTCACAACTCCCCTTGTGTTATTGTCTAAGTTGACTTAATTAACGATAATCAGCCTAATTGAGCTAGCAAAACTTTCAGATAAAAGATGCTTGGCTGCCCTGGCTGGTTTATTTCAGTGGTTAGAGCATCATCTCTCATACTAGAGAGTCCAGGGTTCGATTCTGGTCAAGGGAAAGTACCTGGGTTGCAGGCTCAATGCCTGGCCTGGTCGAGGTGTGTGGGTGGCACCCAATTGATGTGTCTCTCTCACATAGATGTTTCTCTCTCTGACTCTGCCCCTCCCTTCCACTCTCTCTGAAAAAAATATCCTCAGGTGAGGATTAACATAATAAACAAATAGGAAAAGTAAGATGGCTGCCGATGAGACTGTAGGCTGCTAGATAGTGTGAGAGTGAGAAAATGAAAGGAGGGTGAGTGGATGTGTAGGGAGTGTCAGTATTTGTGAGCAAGGGTCAGTTATACTCCAAGGGATTCTTGGGGACTGGCGGACCGGCCTCCTGTGATTGGGCAGCCTCTACTGTGGTTGAAATATCTTCTGGAGTGGCTGGCGCTGCCGCAGAGGCTGTGCCATCTTTAAGAGAAGATGGCTGTGATTGGAGATTGACTGTGATCAGAACCCCAGCCTTACCTTCAAATGGGGAGATCTCAGATGCCTCCCAGGACCTTAAAACCAAGACATCCAGGGACCAGTTATCTCAGCTGCAAATCTAGGAATGGAAGAACTCCAACCTCCCTGACCATGGGCACCTGGGAGGCCTGCTCAGGGGGAGACAAATGTGTGAACTGACAGACAGGCCCTGTGCCTTGTCACAGAGCAGAAGGAACAGCTGAATCAAAGAGCACCCAGCCGGAACTGGCAAAGTAAACACAGCTGGCATTGCCTAAAGAAAGTCAGCGCAGGAGAGAGAGAGCTACATAACCAGAAACCCTGAGAGGAGAAATCATGGGGAGACAAAGAAACAGCCCGCATACAAAAGAAAGGAGGAATTACCAGAAGAAGTCAATGAAATGGAGGCAAGCAATATGACAGAGAAAGAATTCAGAGAAGTGGTCATAAGGTCACTGAAAAGGATAGAAGACAAATTCAACACTATGAGTAAGAACAGTGATGGTGAACCTATGACATGCGTGTCAGAGGTGACACACGAGGTCATTTTTTTGGTTGTTTTTTCTTTGTTAAATAGCACTTAAATATATAAAATAAATATCAAAAATATGTCTTTGTTTTACTATGGTTGCAAATATCAAAAAATTTCTATATGTGACACAGGACCAGAGTTAAGTTAGGGTTTTTCAAAATGCTGACATGCAGATCTCAAAAGGTTCGCCATCACTGTAAGAACCAAGAAGAAATGAAAAAATAACATTGCTGCAATAAAGAACTCAATAGAAAGCATCAACAGTAGACTAGAAGAAGCGGAGTACCACATCAGTGTGCTAGAAGACAAGGTAGGAAAAAATACCCAAGCAGAGCAGCATCTACAAAAGAAACTTAAAAAACAGCAGGAGAGCCTAAGGGAACTTTGGGACAACATGAAACGAAACAACATCCGCTTAACAGGGGGGCTAAAAGAAGAGGAAACAGAACAACAAATAGAAAACCTGTTGGAAGAAATAATGACAGAAAACATCCCTGATATCGGGAAGAAAAAGTTCACACAGTCCAAAAAGCTCAGAGTCCCAAACAAGATGAACCCCAAAAGATCTATACCAAGACACATTATAATTAAATTGGCAAACACCAACTATAAAGTAAGAATCTTAAAGGCTGCCAGAGAGAGACAGAAAGTTACCTACAAAGGATGTGCCATCAGACTATTGACTGATTTCTCAACAGAAACACATCAGGCCAGAAGGGAATGGAATGAAATATACAAAGTCATGCAAAGCAAGGGTCTGCATCAAAGAATACTGTATCCAGCAAGGCTATCAATTAAAATTGAGGGTGAAATCAGGAGCTTCACAGACAAAAAAGGAATAAGGGAGTTTATTACCACCAAACCAACAATGCAAGAAATGCGAAAGGGTCTGCTATAAAAAGAAGAAATAGGAATGGAAGAAGGAACACAGGCATAAAGAATAAAATCGTGACAAACAAGACCTATAAATAATCACTTTAAATGTAAATGGATCAAATACCCCAATAAGAAAGCAGGAGGAGGAGGAGGAGGAGGAGGAGAAGGAGACATATATCTGCTATCTACAGGAAACCCACCTTAGAACAAAGAACTCACACAGACTGATGGTGAAAGGTTGGAAAAAGGTTTTTCAGGTGAATGGAAATGAAAAAAAGGCTGGGGTAGCAATATTTATATCTGACAAATTAGACCTCAAAGTGAAGGCCATAACAAGAGATAAGGAAGGCCACTTCATAATACTAAAGGGAGCAATTCAGCAAGAAGATATAACTCCAGTAAACATATAGGCTCCCAATACAGGAGCACCCAAATACATAAAAAAAAAAAACTTCTGGAGGATATCAAGGGAGAGATTGGCAGTGATACAGTCATAGTAGGGGACTTTAGTACCCCACTAACACCACTGGACAAATCCCCTAAACAAAAAATCAGCAAAGAAACAGCAATCCTAAATGGCTCACTAGATCAGATGGAATTGACATCTTCAGAACATTCCACCCCAAAGCCACAGAATATACATTCTTCTCAACTGCACATGGGTCATTTTCAAAGATAGACCACATATTGGGGTACAGGCAAAGTTTCTTCAAATTCAAAAAGATAGAAATCATACCAAGCATCTTCTCAGATCACAACGGCAAAAAAATGGAAATCAACTTCAATAAAAACAATTAAAAAGTCAAACACATGGAGGCTAAATAGCATGCTTTTAAATAATGATTGGATTACCAAAGAGATCAAAGAAGAAGTAAAAAGCATCATGGTAACAAATGACAATGAAAACACAACCTCCAAAATCTATAGGACACAGCGAAAGCAGTCTTGAGAGGGAAGTTCATAGCTTTGCAGACCTATCTCAAAAAACAAGAAAAGATGGTAATAAATTATCTAACCCTACAACTTAAGAATTAGAAAGAGAGCAACAAGAAAATCCCAGTGTAAGCAGGAGGAAGGAAATAATAAAGATCAGAGTGGAGATAATGACATAGAGACCCCCCCCCAAAAATTAATAAAGGTCAACAAAACCAAAAGCTGGTTCTTTGAAAGGATAAACAAGATTGGTGAACCTCTAGCCAGGCTCACCAAGAAACAGAGAAGACCCAAATAAACAAAATTAGAAATGAAAGAGGCAAAGTAACAACCGATCCCACAGAAATACAAATGATTATGAAAAAATACTATGAAAAATTCTATTCCAACAAAGTGGACTACCTATATGAAATGGACATATTCTTAGGAAAATACAAGCTCCCAAAACTCAATAAAAAAGAACTTAAAAAACCTGCATAGGCCTATGACTACCGAAGAAATTGAAGCAGTGATCAGAAATCTTCCAGCAAACAAAAGCCCTGGTCCAGACGGCTTTACAGGGTAGTTCCACCAAGCATTCAAAGAAGAACTTAAACCTATCCTCCACAGACTATTTCAAAAAATTACAGAGGAAGGCACACTTCCAAGCTCTTTCTATGAAGCCAGCATTACCCTAATTCCAAAACCAGATAAAGACACTACAAAAAAAGAGAATAACAGGCCAATATCCTTGATGAACATAGATGCTAAAATCTTCAACTAAATTCTAGCAAATTGAATTCATTACATTAGAAAGATCATACACCATGACCAAGTGGGATTTATTCCAGGGATGCAAGGATGGTACAATATCCGCAAATCAATAAATGTGATACATCACATATAAACAAACTGAAAAGACAAAAATCACATAATCATATCAATTGATGCAGAAAAAGCATTTGACAAAATCCAACACCCTTTCTTTATTTTATATTTTCTATTTTTTTATTGCTTAATGTATTACAAAGGGTATTACATGTGTCCTTTTTTCCCCCCCGCCCTTGACAATCCCCTGGCCTTCCCTACCCCCCAGTGTCTTATGTCCATTGGTTATGCTTATATGCATGCATACAAGTCCTTCGGTTGATCTCTTACCCCCAACCCTCCCCGGCCTTCCCGCTGCAGTTTGACAATCTTTTTGAGGCAGCTTTGCCTCTGTATCTATTATTGTTCAAAAGTTTATAATGGTCTCTATTATCCATGAATGAGTGAGATCATGTGGTATTTTCCCTTCATTGACTGGCTTATTTCACTTAGCATAATGCTCTCCAGTTCCATCCATGCTGTTGCAAATGGTAAGAGTTCCTTCTTTTTTATAGCAGCATAGTATTCCATCGGATAGATGTACCACAGTTTTCTAATCCATTCATCTACTGATGGGCACTTAGGCTGTTTCCAGATCTTAGCTATGGTGAATTGTGCTGCTATGAACATATGGGTGCATATATCCTTTCTGATTGGTGTTTCTGGTTTCTTGGGATATATTCCTAGAAGTGGAATCACAGGGTAGAATGGGAGTTCCACTTTTAGTTTTTTGAGGAAACTCCATACTGTCTTCCATAGTGGCTGCACCAGTCTGCATTCCCACCAGCAGTGAACGAGCGTTCCTTTTTCTCCACATCCTCTCCAGCACTTGTCATTTGTTGATTTGTTGATGATAGCCAGCCTGACAGGTGTGAGATAGTGCCTCATTGTTGTTTTGATTTGCATCTCTCGGATGATTAGTGACTTTGAGCATTTTTTCATATGTCTCTTGGCTTTCTGAATGTCCTCTTTTGAAAGGTGTCTATTTAGGTCCTTTGCCCCTTTTGTGATTGAATTGATTATCTTCCTTGTGTTAAGTTGTATGAGTTCCCTATAAATTTGGGAGATTAGGCCCTTATCAGATATGACATTGGCAAATATGTTTTTTGACGGAGTGAGTTTTCTTGTTGTTTTGTTGATGGTTTCTTTTGCTGTGCAGAAGCTTTTTATTTTGATGTAGTCCCATCTGTTCATTTTCCCTTTAGTTTCAAGTGCCCTAGGAGCTGTATCAGTGAAGAAATTGCTTCGGCATATGTCTGAGATTTTGTCGCCATTGGATTCTTCTAGAATTTTTCTGGTTTCCTGTCGTACATTTAAGTCCTTTATCCATTTTGAGGTTATTTTTGTGTATGGTGTAATTTGTTGGTCTAGTTTCATTTTCTTGCATATATCTGTCCAATTTTCCCAACACCATTTATTGAAGAGACTATCTTGGCTCCATTATATGTTCTTGCCTCCTTTGTCAAATATTAATTGAGTATATTGGTTCAGGCTGATTTCTGGGCTCTCTATTCTATTCCATTGATCTGTGTGCCTGTTCTTGTGCCAGTACGAGGCAGTTTTGAGAACAGTGGCTTTGTAATACATCTTAATATCTGGTATTGAGATCCCACCTACTTTGTTCTTTCTCAGGATTGCTGCAGCTATTCGGGGTCTTTTTCTTTTATTCCAGATGAATTTTTGGAGAGTTCGTTCTAGATCTGTGAAGTATGCCGTTGGTATTTTAATGGGAAGTGCATTGAATTTATAGACTGCTTTGGGTTGTATGGACATTTTAATGATGTTGATTCTACCAATCTATGAACATGGTATGTTCTTCCACCTGTTTATGTCTTCCTCTATCTCTTTTTCAACGTCCTATAGTTTTCTGAGTAGAGGTCTTTTATCTCTTCAGTTAAGTTTGTTCCTAGGTAGTTTAATTTTTTTGGTGCGATGCTAAATGGGATTGTTTTTATAATCTCTTTCTGAAAGTTCACTATTAGTGTATAGAAATGCCTCATATTTCTTGGGGTTAATTTTGTATCCTGCTACATTGCCAAATTCATGTATTAAGTCTAGTAGCTTTTTGATGGAGTCTCTAGGGTTTTGTATGTATAATATCATGTCATCTGCAAATAAGGACAGTTTTACTTCCTCTTTTCCAATTTGCATGCCTTTTTTTTTCTTCTTCTTGCCTAATTGCAATGGCTAATACTTCCAGGACTATGTTGAACAGGAGTGGTGAGAGTGGGCATCCCTGTATTGTTCCTGTCCTTAGGGGAAATGGTGTTTGTTTTTGTCCATTGAGTATGATGTTGGCTGTGGGCCTGTCATATATGGCTTTTATTATGTTGAGGTATGACCCTTCCACTCCTGCCTTGCTGAGAGTTTTTATAAAAAATGGGTGTTGGATTTTGTCAAATGCTTTTTCTGCATCAATTGATATGACCATGTGGTTTTTTTCTTTCAATTTGTTTATGTGATGTATCATGTTTATTGATTTGTGGATATGGTACCATCCTTGCATCCCTGGGATAAATCCTACTTGGTCATAGTGTATGATCTTTCTGATGTACTGCTGGATCTGATTTGCTAAGATTTTGTTGAGGATTTTGGCATCTATGTTCATGAGGGATATTGGCCTGTAATTCTCTTTTATTGTGTTGTCTTTACCTGGTTTTGGTATTAGGGTGATGCTGGCTTCATAGAATGAGCTTGGAAGTATTCCTTCCTCTTGAATTTTTTGTAGTAGTCTGAGGAGGGTAGGTTTTAGTTCTTTCTTGAATGTTTTTAAAACTCCCCTGTGAAGCCGTCTGGTCCTGGGCTTTTGATTGCTGGAAGCTTTTTGATGACTGCTTCAGTTTCTTCCATAGTTATTGGCCTATTGAGATTTTTAGATTTTTTCTGATTGAGTTTTGGAATGTTGTATTTTTCTAGGAATTTGTCCATTTCCTCCAGGTTGTCTATTTTGTTGGAGTAGAGCTATCCATAGTATTTTTTAACAATCATTTGTATTTCTGTGGGGTCTGTTGTTATTTCGCCTCTATCATTTCTGATTTTGTTTATTTGGGTCCTCTCTGCTTCTTGGTGAGTCTGACTAGAGGTTTGTCAATCTTGTTTATCCTTTCAAAGAACCAGCTCTTGGTTTCATTGATTTTCTGTATTGTTGTTTTGGTCTCTAAGTCATTTATCTCTGCTCTAATCTTTATTATCTCCTTCCTTCTGCTCACTCTGGGGTTTTCTTGTTGCTCTCTTTCTAATTCTTTGAGTTGTAGAGTTAGATGATTTACTACCATTCTTTTTTGTTTTTTGAGATAGGCCTGTAGAGCTATAAACTTCCCTCTCAGGACTGCTTTCATTCTGTCCCATAGGTTTTGGATTGTTGTGTTTTCATTGTCATTAGTTTCCAGGATGTTTTTAATTTCTTCTTTGATCTCATTGGTAACCCAATCAATATTTAATAACATGCTATTCAGCTTCCAAGTGTTTGAGTATTTTGGGTTGTTTTTATTTTGGTTTATTTCTAAGATTATGCCATCGTCGTCTGAGAAGATGCTTTTTATATTTCAATCTTCTTGAATTTGGGGAGACTTTGCTTGTGACCCAATATGTGGTCTATTTTTGAATCTGTCCCATGAGCACTTGAGTAGAATGTGTATTTCGCAGCTTTGGGGTGAAGTGTTCTGAAGATGTCTATTAAGTCCATCTAATCTAGTGATTCATTTAGGATTGATGTTTCTTTGCTGATTGTTTGTCTAGAGGACTTATCCAGTGATGTCAGTGGTGTATTAAAGTTTCCTACTATGATTGTATTGTTGTCGATCTCTCCTTTGATATCTTCCAGGAGTTTTTTTATGTATTTGGGTGCTCCTGCATTGGGTGCATATATGTTTACCAGGGTTATATATTCTTGTTGTATTGATCCCTTTAGTATTATGAAGTGGCCTTCCTTATCTCTGGTTATAGCCTTCACTTTGAGGTCTATTTTGTCTGATATAAGTATTGCTATCCCAGCTTTCTTTTCATTCCCATTTGCCTGAAAGGTATTTTTCCATCCCTTCACTTTCAGTCTGTGTGAGTCCCTTCTAATGAGGTGGGTCTCTTGTAGACAGCAGATGTATGGGTCATGTTTTTTTTTTAATCCATTCAGCCACTCGATGTCTTTTGGTTGGAGCATTTAGTCCATTTACATTTAAAGTTATTATTGAAAGGTACTTGTTTGTAGCCATTTCTTTTTTTGTGTGGCTGTTTTCTTCCTGAGCTTTTTATTTCTTTTTTTTACACCAGTCCCTGTAGCATTTCTTGCATTGCTGGCTTGGTGGTGATAAACTCCCTTAGCCTTTTTTTTTTTTGTCTGTGAAGCTTCTTATTTCCCCTTCAATTTTGAATGATAGCCTTGCTGGATAGAGTATTCTTGGATTCAGTCCTTTGCTTTGCATCACTTTGTAAATTTCCGTCCATTCTTTTCTGGCCTGATGTGTTTCTGTTGGGAAATCATTTGATAATCTAATGGGAGATCCCTTGTATGTAACTTTCCGTCTCTCTCTTGCAGCCTGTAAGATTCTCTCTTTGTCCTGAACATTTGCCATGGTAATTGTGATGTGTCTTGGTGTGGGTCTTTTTGGGTTCACCCTGTTTGGGACTCTCTGGGCTTGTGTGAATTTTTTTCTTCCCCACATCAGGGAAGTTTTCTGATATTATTTCTTCGCATAGGTTTACTAATCCTTGTTCATCTTTCTGTTGTTCTGGCACCCCTATTATTCGTATGTTGTTTCCTTGCATGTTGTCCCAAAGCTCCCTTAGGCTCTCCTCCTGTCTTTTAATTTTTTTCTCCAATTGCAGTACAGTTTGGGTTTGTTTTGCTTCCTTGTCTTCTAATTCACTAATTCGGTCCTCCACTTCTCCTAGTCTACTGTTGATACTTTCAATGGTGTTTTCTATTGCAGCTATATCGCTCTTCATTTTTTCTTGCTTCTTGCATAGGTAGTTGATTTTTTCATCTGTTTCTTCTTGCTTCTTGCATAAGTTGATTTTTTCCTCCATCCGGTTTATGCACTCTAGGACCCTTATTCTGAATTCTTTTTCTGTCATGTTGCATGCCTCTGTATCACTTAGCTGCTTTTCTGGCGAGTCCTCCTTTTCTTTACTTTGGGGTTTCTTTGTCTACTCATGTTTGATCTCACTGACATATCTAGATGTTGAGTTGTTCAGTGGCTGCTCCCTGGGTGGCAGTGGCTCCTTGGGCTGTGGTTGCTCTTCAGGCGGTTGCAGTAGCAGCTGCTCCTCAGTTGGCAGCAGCTCCTCTGGTGGGTGCTGTTCGCAGCTGTGGTGGCTCTTCTGGCTGTTGTGGGGAGGCTTCACGTACAGTTGCTGTCCCTCAGACTGATGGTGTGGTGGTCAGGAGGCTGCTGTTGCTTGGATCTGATGTGTTGATTTAAAATCACAAAATACAACACAACAAGGCACCATGTACCAGGCACTAAACACAAATATATTCACGATATTAATAACTCCAAATAAAGGTGACCACCCAAATTAAGAGAATTAGGGGATAAGGAAGAAAGAAGAGAAAAAGATAAAAGGGAAAAAAGAAAAGAAAAGAAAAGTAGGAGAAAAAAAGGAGTGCAAAAATGAAACTGGAAAAAAGGAGGGAGGAAAAAAAGAGGGAAAAAAAAAACAGTGAAAAGAGAGAATGATGTAGAAGAGGGGAAGAGACTCTTTATATGAGGAGAAAACTCCTATAGAACCGCCACTAATCCCAACAAATTCCAGCAACAGCTCCCTGGAGATGAATGCAAACTAGAAACAACCAATAATATCAAGAGAGGCAAGGGAAAACAGAAGCACAAAAATAACGGGGGGGGGGGGGGGGAGGTTGGAGAGAGGGGAAAAACCAGCAGAAAAAAATAAAAAGAAAAAGAAAAATAGCCTCACACCAGTCCTAAAACACACACACACACACACACACACACAATGACACAAAACAAACAAACAAATAACAACAAAAAAAACCAATATACTCAATAATCAAGCAAACAGCAACAAAACAATAGAAAGATAAAAGAAGAAAAAAATTTTGGATAGTGAAGAATTATAAGGGATATGTGTATAAGGATTTAGAGCAGTGGATTGGAAATAGGATATATAAGTAGGGTGAAATTTTGACAGGAGGTTAACAGAAGTAATAGAGAAAATCTAAAGCAAGAATAGGGTAAGAGAAACAGGACAACAAAAGGGGGAAAGTGAGGGAGAGGATTTTAGCATAGAGGTAAAATTGAGGCATGGAAAATTGATGCTAAAGGAATGATGAAAATAGAATGGAGAACACTAATCCCAAAATAAAATAAAGAGAAAATAAAATGGCACTTTAAAAAATGGTAAAATGATAGCAGTAATAATACTGGTTAAAAATAAAAATGTAGTAATTAAAAGGGTAAAATCAGGTGATGAAAAAAACGACGAAAAAAATTGGTTTCTTAGTTAAAAGATGAAAAAAGAAAAAAAAAATTGCAGTAGGTCCTTCGGTTCTTCTACTCGTCTGTCTGGCTCACCTTAGTCCTGCCAGGTATTCAGGAGAGTGTTGAATTTCCCTGTGATACACTGTGCCTCCGTGTTGCAAACCACAGTCCTGATTTTAAAGCAGGCCGTATTTGTGTCCCAGACTGCCTTAATTTGTGTTTAGCTAAGAGTCCGTTTGTGGCTCAGCCTCTGGGTAGCAGTGTTTTTGGGTTGGCCTCTGAGGCTATATGGCTCGTCTACCCAGTAGCAAGGGTTTATTTTCTCTATTGCACTTAAAACTGGTTTGGGGAGGTCAACTGTCCAGAGCTGGTTCTTTAATCATTACCCTGCTCTGTGTTGTTGCTGGGATTGAAAATCCCTCTATAGGCCAGACCCTGTTAAGTCCCAGGGACTGATCAGATTATTTTAATCCTTGATCTCATTCAGGGTGGAATCTGGGTGTGGCTGTGCTCCTTGCCTGCGGGCTAGGTAGAGGAGTCCCACCCTCTGGAGAGAATGGCTGCCCCGATCTTGGGCCCAGGGGTGTCTCAGCACTCAATTCGCTGCCACCTCTCCCGCCCCCCCCCTCCTCAGCCTCTCCCCAGATTCCACTCGTCCGCACCTTCTCCCTCTCTTCAGCACAGGTGAGTGTCTGTATCCAAAATGTCTTATGAATAGGATTCAGTGAAAACAAACAAATGCCGGCCGTAGAAACGGGGAAGGCTGAGATTCTGTAAGCTCTTCTCTTACCGGCACTGCATGCTCTGTGTTATGCCCAGATTTCAGGATCCCCAAGAAACCACATCAGGGAGCCAGCCATGTCCGATGCAAAAGCATAAGAGTCTTTATTCGAGCTAGCTCGGCTCCCCCACCTTGCCGACACAGCAGCAGGAAGCAGAGAGAGATAACTCTGTGTGGAGACGGGTTATATAGGGGGAGTTGGAGTAAGGGGAGGAGAAAGGACTGTGCTCTGCCGATTGGCCAGGCACAAGTCGGTGTCTTGTTCCTGGGTGTGGCTAGCAGAGGCTTAGACTTCTGGGAAGAAGCTCCTTGCCAAGCACGTGGCCAAAGAAAGATGGAGCACTTACCCTGGGGCAAGATGGAGGGCGTAGCCCTTACCCTGGGGCAAGGTGGAGGGCGTAGCCCTTACCCTGGGCAAGGTGGAGGGCCTAGCCCTGGCCCTTTCATTCCCCCCTTTGTCTTGGAACTTCCGGCTCAATCATGAGACGGACTGCATTTCTATTCCACCGTTGCTAGAGGCCCGAACTGGGCACACAGAACTATCAACTGAACTATCCCTATATGCTTAACAAATGGTCCAGTGGAAGGGAAATAAACCATTTTAGCTTTAACAACTTCTATTGAAATAGGATTTTTCTTCTTAAAATTCCTCCATGGCTATCAAAAAAACCAAATCAAGATTAATTTATCTACTGTATTCAATTTGGCCTGATGTTTGCATAAACACAACAAGAATGGTAACCGACCACCTTTGCTGGAATCTCATGATTGAATCTTAATGTGCCCCATAGGGCCAGGAAGCCAAGCCATCCAGCTGCCATCAGGCCTGCCTGCAGTATCTGCTGAGTTAGGTGAATCCTTCACCTGTAGCAACTCCACCTGAGCCCACGCTCCAGGCTTTAAGGCCCATCTCAGTAGCCCTCCTACTCGTTGCGGCCCAGAGTGTGTGGGGGTTCTGCAGGGATGCAGAGGCATCCTTATTGCTCCCCTTCTACTCTTACCAACCGCCAGTGATGGTAGGGCATGGGCCTGACGCTCCAGCGCCAGCCATCTTCAGGGCTCCCAAGCAGAATACCAGATTTTCTTCGTGGCATTCTTACTGGCTTCAAGTCTTTAGAGCTCAGACAGGGCTCTTTAAAACATGATACTCCAGTCAAAGTTTTCCCATTAATAAAACCACTATTAGGAACCAGTCTTATTGAATCTATGCAAAGAAATGTATTGCCATGACTTATTTAGCATTGCCAATATTTCAGAGGAATTATGTAAGGAGAAAAACATACTGATCTGCTCTAAGATTTTCTGATTTTTCCTTGCCAATTCCTTTTCATGGAGTTATAACAATACAGTAACTGTTGGCATTAAACTTTCTTTTTATGCATAACCATTCCTTAGACCTTCTATTCCAAACAGGCCTTTCCCAGCTTTCTACAGTTGAGGTTTGTACTACCCCTGACATGGGCATGGTTACGCAGGCCTGCAAGACAATATACAGGCTGCCAACCATCAACTGTCTCTCAACAGAGACCAAAACCTGATGGGCACCCTTCCCTGCCCAGTTGGGCACCTGCCCTCTTGGCAGCCAAACACCCTCTACTCTTGGGGTTCACCCCACACAGTCCCCTTCCAGGACAGCCAACATACATTCAAACCTGCAAGAGAATCAAGGGTCAATATAACATATCAATACAATGAAACATAATATTGGCATCATGGCCGCTTCAGGCAGCCAAATCCTACTAAAGTCTATTCTTGACCTTCCTATGAATTATCCTTGTCTCTTTGGAGCCATGTCCATGAAGATGCAGGCATCATCTCAGTCTATTACACAGTATTGTGGGGGCTCCCGGTAGCAGGAGTGATTGCGAGCAATGTTACCAGCATCAGGCAGGTCGAGCATGCCGTAGCTTGAGCTTGAGCAGGTTGTGTTGATCTTGATCGACGCACCATTTGGTGACGAAGTCTTCCCGGATCACAGATGGACCCAGGTCGCAATGCCGTCTACCTTGAGAGCGGTGGGGGTCGTCAGCACCACAGTGTAGGGACCCTTCCAATGTGTCTCGAGGGTCTCCTGGCAGTGCCTTCTGCCATAGACCCAATCTCCTGGTCTGTGCTGATGAGGAGGAGTTGGGGTTGGGCTGGTCTCGTACAGATTCTAGGGCCCGTTGCCTTCCTTTCACAGGCAGGGGGAAGGGCCCATGAAATCTCTGCCCTGAGGAACTGTGAGCCCCAGCCTTAAATGTCCCAATCAGACTAGAAAAGCCACAAATACCTTTTAAATCTACCCCAGAATTCCAAAATCCCAACCCAGCACAGAATATCACATAGCAAATCAAAGTTCCTAGCGAACAAACAGGGATGCTTACAAACATCAAATAAACATTTACACTTACACCTTTTCAGTGAACAAGTATTTTTACAGTCTTGGGCTCTTGAGCTGATAACAGGAACATCGCCCAAGTCCCCTGATGGGGGCCTGACAGGAACAGATGTGGGGGCCTTTCCCACATCCCAGGACAGGATTCTTGACCTATGTCTCATTCAGATAGAAATGGTTTTCATCACAAACAAACAAACAAACCCAAAACCAAAAACCAAGAAAATCAAGGCCAGAAGTACCCTCTGATGGCTCAGGGGTACCAAGGAAGGAGAAGTAAGGCAATGTCCAGCCCTTCTCACAATCCACCACCAGTGACCAGTTCCAGCTTACTGGCCTACCATCCATTCAAAATTTCTTTCCTCCCATCACACCAAAGCCATGCTTTTCAGTTAGTTAAAACTTTTAGCCTTAATTTTTAGGTGACATGTAAATAATTGACATTCCTCGGATTAACAATACATTCAAATTTAACAAGGATACATATTTAAGCAATAAGGACAGATCAATTTACAGAAGCAGAGACAGCATGCAATCCAAACCATAGCTGTGGGTAAACACATTATCTAGAGTCCTTGGGTAACCTAGGTTAAACTTAGGCATATCCTGGGTCTCCCGAACACTGAGTTGCAAGTTAGCTGGAGCCCTCCCGACCCTGGGACAGCTGCACTGTCCCTCCCAGGCAAAGGAAAAATATGCCCTTGAATATCAGCATGAAACCACAGTCTCTATCTGACTTTTAGAAATTGGATTACTGCTATCAGTCCCTTTTAAAGACTTTGACATAACCTTTGATTGTCCTTAGTTTAAGGAAAGCAGGGTTTTCTAGATTTAAGAGATCAGCTTAAAAATAAATCCTCGAGGCAAGCATACTTCTGCCCCATAAAACTCCGCCTTAAAGCTCCACCCCTGACTAAATCAGAGGGAGGGGCCTTTGCTGTTTCAAGATGGCAGCCCCCAGGGGAGCGGCAAACCATGCGGCCAACATGGCGGCTGCCAAGTCATGCAGCCCAAAATGGTGGCTGTACCAATAAGCAAAGGCATTTAGTTACCACAATAACACAATTTTTCCCAATTCAATCCGAACCTTAAACTTTTAGCTGGCAAGTCAAAATATTCAGCATTTCTCAATCAGTCTAGAATCTAGCTAGCATCCGTTTTTTTATTCTTTGGGTAAATGATCAGTCTTGGGCTCCATCCTGCACATCTGCAAAGAGATTCTAGCTCAAAACTCTATCCAAAATCGGACAGTGCGCGCATTAGTTTTAAGCCAGCTTTTCTCTCTACACGTGCACAGAAATCCCAGACGCATTTACTTGGGGAGGGGGTGACCTGTTTTCACAGATCCTCACTCAGATGCCCACCTGACCGAAGTCGTGGAGCCACACAAAGGAGGGGAGAGGGCAGGCCCCCTCCCTCCACACTCACACACTTTCACCAGACATTCACTCAGAGTTTAAACAATAACAACTTCCCAACTCCTGAGGGAGCTCTACAGCCTCCCCCAATCTCCTTGAAATGATCAATCACAATACCCAAAGGAGCAGTCTGAGTCCGTCCCATAACATCCGTCCAGTAAGTCCACAGAAAACAGAAAAACACAGACACAGACAAACAGAGAGCCCCCAAAAACAGCCTTCCAACTCCATGGAAGCAACTAGACGATGGCCTTACGCCAAACCGGCGGGAGCAACTTGCCTCGTCTCAGATTGAGGGGGTTCCTACAGACCTTCCGACTCCGTGGAAGCAAAACTACATCCCTCCAGATGGAGGGTCGAGGCGTCCCCCGACTCCTCCCGCCCTTGATCCCCCTGTGCGTCCACTTAGATCATTGCGGGCGATTACAGATTTCAGAAGTAAGCTCACACAGAACAGATACAGAACAAGTCCCTGAACAGAGGCAGTAGAAAACTGCCTAGGAATGCTTCTCTTCTACCTTTTTAAAAAGATAGGCCAGATTCGAACCCTTACCCAGTCTGAGTTTTGACGGTGAGTACCATCTAGAAGCCATTCCTCCAGATACAGGAAAAGTCCCTTAAAGATAACATATATCACACAGAACAGAATACACAACACACAGACACTTACCGCGGCCAGTCAGACTCTTCGAACTGGGGGTCCCTGGATGGTCTTGGGAATCCCGGATGAGCCCCCAAATGTTATGCCCAGATTTCAGGATCCCCAAGAAACCACATCAGGGAGCCAGCCATGTCTGATGCAAAAGCATAAGAGTCTTTATTCGAGCTAGCTCGGCTCCCCCACCTTGCCGACACAGCAGCAGGAAGCAGAGAGAGATAACTCTGTGTGGAGACGGGTTATATAGGGGGAGTTGGAGTAAGGGGAGGAGAAAGGACTGTGCTCTGCCGATTGGCCAGGCACAAGTCGGTGTCTTGTTCCTGGGTGTGGCTAGCAGAGGCTTAGACTTCTGGGAAGAAGCTCCTTGCCAAGCACGTGGCCAAAGAAAGATGGAGCACTTACCCTGGGGCAAGATGGAGGGCGTAGCCCTTACCCTGGGGCAAGGTGGAGGGCATAGCCCTTACCCTGGGCAAGGTGGAGGGCCTAGCCCTGGCCCTTTCACTCTGGTCAGCTCTTCAGGCTGCCTCCTTTAGGCTCAGTCCTCTGAGATCACAGAACCCAGATCTCAAATCCCCCGGTGCCAGGAATCCCGCGGATCTCCTTTCCCCAGTCAGGGGCTATGCCTGTCCCAAGGGACTCGGCTGTCTGCCACGCAGTCTCCCTCCGACCCTCTGGGCTCAGAGGTCTGGCAAACTTTCCTGCCCAGATCCCTGGGTTTTTTTTTTTACCTTTCCAGGGGAGTTCTGCCCTTCCCGGCTGCAAACCATCTCACCAACTGAGTAATTTCGCCAATTTTGGGTGGGTGTTATTAGTTTCAGCTGTTTACTCCATTTGCTCCGGGACATGACCTGGGACGCGTCTGCCTATATCACCGCCATCTTTGGACCCAACACCCTTTCTTGATAAAAACTCTCAGAAAGTGGGAATAGAGGGACCATACCTCAACATAATAAAAGCCTTATATGACAAACTTACAGCCTACATCATACTCAATGGGCAAAAACTAAAGAACAGGACAAAGACAGGGATGCCCGCTTTCACCACTCCTGTTTGATATAGTACTGGAAGTGCTAGCCATAGTGATCAGACAAGAAGAGGAAATAAAAGGCATCCAATTGGAAAAGAAGAAGTAAAACTGTCCTTATTAGCAGATGACATGTTACTATACATAAAAAACCCCAAAGACTCCATTAAAGAACTACTGGACCTAATAAGTGAATTTGGCAAAGTACCAGGATACAAAATTAACACCCAAAAATATATGGCCTTTTTATACACTAATAATGAACTCACAGAAAGAGAAGCAAAAAAAAAATAATCCCATTTACCATTGCACCAAAAAAATTAAGATACCTAGGAATAAATTTAACTGAGGACATAAAAGACCTGTACTCGGAAAAATACATAACATTGAAAAAAGAGATAGAGGAAGACATGAACAAATGGAAGAACATACCATGTTCATGGATTGGTAGAATCGACATCATTAAAATGTCCATATTACCCAAAGCAATCTATAAATTCAATGCAATCCCCATTAAAATACCAATGGTATACTTCAAAGATCTAGAACAAACTCTCCAAAAATTCATCTGGAATAAAAAAAAAAAAACCGAATAGCTGCAGCGATCTTGAGAAAGAAGAACAAGGTAGGAGGGCTCACAATACCAAATATCAAGCAATACTACAAAGCCACTTTCTCAAAACTGCCTGGTACTGGCACCAGAAGAAACATATAGACCAGTGGAACAGAACAGAGAACCCAGAAATCAACACAAGCCAGTATGCTCAATTAATGTTTGACAGAGGAGGCAAGAGCATACAATGGAGACAAGAGAGTCTCTTCAATAAATGGTGTTGGGAAAACTGGACAGATACTTGCAAAAAAAATGAAACTAGTCCACCAACTTACACCATACACAAAAATAAACTCAAAATGGATAAAGGACTTAAATTTAAGATGGGAAACCATAAAAAATCTTAGAAGAAACAATAGGCAGCAAAATAGCTGACATTTGTGGTAGCAATATATTTACCAATACAGCACCTAGGGCAATGGAAACTAAAGAGAAAATAAACAAATGGGACTACATCAAAATAAAAAGCTTCTGCACAGCAAAAGAAACTATCCAACAGAACAAAAAGAAAGCCCACTGCATGGGAGAATGTATTTGCCAATGTTATCACCGATAATGGTTTAATCTCCAACATCTACAGGGAACTCATACAACTTAACAAAAGCAAGACAAACAATCCAATAAAAAGTGGACAAAGGACCTAAATAGACATTTTTCAGAGGGGGACATTCAGAAAGCAAAGAGACATATGAAAACATGCTCAAAGTCACTAGTCATCCGAGAGATGCAAATCGAAACAACAATGAGGTACCATCTCACACCTGTCAGATGGCTAATATCAACAAATCAACAAACTAAGATGTTGGCGAGGATGTGGAGAAAAAGGAACCCTCCTGCACTGCTGGTGGGAATGCAGACTGGTGCAGCCACTGTGGAGAACAATATGGAGCTTCCTCAAAAAGTGAAAAGTGGAACTCCCACTTGACCCAGTGATCCCACTTCTAGGAATATATCCCAAGAAACCAGCATCACTAATCAGAAAGGATATATGTACCCTTATGTTCATAGCAGCACAATTTACCATAGCTAAGATTTAGAAACAGCCCAAATTCCCATCAGCAGATGAATGGATTAGAAAACTGTGGTACTTCTACACAATGGAATACTATGCTGCTGTAAAAAAGGAGTTCTTACCATTTGCAACGGCATGGATGGAACTGGAGAGCATTATCTAAGTGGAATAAGCCAGTCAATGAAAGAAAATTACCACATGATCTCACTCATTTGTGGATAATAAAGAACATTATAAACTGATGAACAAAAATAGATACAGAGGCAGAGCAGCATGGAACAGACTGTCAAACTACAGCAGGAAGGCTGGGGAGGGTTGGTGAGGGAGGTAAGGGATCAACCAAAAGACTTGTATGCATGCATATAAGCATAACCAATGGACTCAACATACTGGGAGGTAGGGGAGGGCAGGGGAAGGTCAATGGGGAAAAAAGGAAACATATGTACTACTCTTTGTAATACTTTAAGCCAGTGGTCGGCACACTGCGGCTACGAGGGCCACAGCTCAAGAGCCACATGCTCTTTGGCCCCTTGGGTGTGGCTCTTCCACAAAATACCGACTTCTGTGCATGGGCCACGAAGTTTCAATCTCACTGTACATACGCGCCCACACGTGATGTTTTGTGGAGGGGCCACACTCTGGGGGGCCAGGGAGCCACGTGTGGCTTGCGAGTCCTGGTTTGCCGACCATGGCTTTAAGCAATAAAATAAAAATTTTTCAAAAAGATAAAGAAACAACTGTTTGGATCCATGAATGAGCAGGTCAGTGGTAGATATTAGTAACAGAAGCCATGTGATGTAGGCTCTTTCTGGGCTCAGCACCCTTTTGCTAGTTTCACACTTTACGTCTCTCCTTTAGATCCAACTGCCATGTGAAGCAGGTATGATTCCTATTCCCTTTTTGGGGCTGGGAAAGTGAGGCTTGACAAGGATAAGCACTTGCCCAGAGAATAAGGGGTGGGGCTGGGATCTGAACCCGGGTCTGACAGATTACGGAGCCTGAACTCTTAACCACTGTGAGCACTGCCTGCAGTTGAAGCTGCTTTGGTCCCTGAAGGTGCTGACCAAGCCTGGGGCACCAGCATTACATAGTGGGTCCCTTCTCCTGTGGTGTGAGCTGTGGCCACCAGGTGGTGCTGTGGAGAGAGAAATAACAGTGGACCTGCTATGAACTTGAATCCTAAGTCAGAAATCAGATCAGTCAGTTATGCTCATGTACATGACATGTTCAGGAAGTTAGGCCAATTGTCTGCTCTGATAAGACTCCATAATTTAAAGGTCATGAAGTGTAGGCTTGCAGTAGAGGATGTGTAGGGATCTAAAGGGGAATAATTCTTGATGTTGACAGTGTTTTGGTCTGAAAAAGAGGAATTTCAAACTCATCCTTCCATAAGAGGCTGTTTGAGATGCACAAGGACTATTAGTGAGCAGTTCAGGTGGACTGTCCCGTTGCAGCAGCCAGAAGCACACCAGGCAGTGTCCCAAGGTCTTTGAACAGGAGCAGGAGTTAGTTGTGTGTGAGCCAAGTTGCCAGGGAGCTTGTCATTAGGGCAGAGGAGTAAGAAAAACCGGGTCCTAAACTAGTAAACATTCTTATTTAATAGTTTAACACATTGACATTGAAAAATAGTCTAAGGCATCGGCTCCTAGAGCAATATTGAATGCTCCTCACGTGCTAAGTAAAGCCTGGGCACAGGACGCCACTAAATTAATTCAGTGGGGTCAGAGCAGAATGGCTCACCGAGTCCTGATTCTGGTTGTGCTGTGGGTATTGTTTCCAACTCTCCTGGGCAGGACAGGACTCTGATTTCCCAAGAACATTTAGCTAAGGCAGTCATTTGTTATTCATTTCATTTATTTGCTGTTTTGTTTTGTTTTTCCTTCCTCTCTTGGGTTATCCTGGGGATCACAATTTAGCAACTCGGCGAAGAAAGAGTCGCTTCTTCAGAAGCGGGAGCGAGGACAAGGCCAAGTCTCCATCATCCCGCCCGGCTTTCTATAAACGCCTGAGGTTCTGGACCTGCTCTGACATCAAACCTGCTTCCCCCTAGCCCCTCCCTTTCTCAGACGCTGGGGATTTCTAATCCATCAGTGTCTTCACAATGTACCTGCCTTCATGTCTGAAATTCAAAAAACAAACAGAAAAACAGTAGCTAAAGGCCAGGTGACCCTCAGTGGACCCCTCCTCCTGACCCACATTCCAAGCCAAGCTTAAAGCAGCCCACCTGGATTCTGACTTCAAAGGAGACCAGTTGTCTCGGCCTCTGGACTGACTCCAGCGCAGCCCAGTGTTACGGGAGCCTCAGGGCATCCACGCCAGGTCCCTGGGCCAGGGTGTCTGTGCTAAGTGAGACCCCGGGCCCAGTGCCGCCCCCTCTCTCGCACATGCAGGCTTGTAGACCTTGCCCCTGTGAAACGCAGAACTCATCAGTGGTCGCTATGCTTCTGAAACTGCGCGGCCCCTGGCAAGTGAGTTTTTTTAAGACTTATTTTTGGGCAGCTAACTTTAAATCTGCAGCCCTTGTCTCCACCTTCTGAGTCAGAGAACAGAATCTTGGCTTTTGCAGAGCAGTCCCTTTTTAGATGTGTTCTGTGTTTTGAAGAATTGACTGCTCCACTCAGCATCTCAAATAATTGGATCGATGTTGCCAAGCCATGGTTCAGCCCAGAGTGACGTTTTAGGACCGTGCTGAGGTCCTCTGACGTCTTGGATGTTGCTGTGAGGGCAGCAGTGGACAGACAGGTCATCAGCTCACTGTCACCGCCAGCCGGGAGTGCTGGTCCACAGAGGCCTTTACTACTGCATTGTTTTCTGTCTTCAGCCATCCTCGTACCATCTCCATGATTTTGCAAAGTCTATTTCACCTGAGTGATACTTACATACTTTCCCTTGAATCGACTTGCCGTTTCCACTTTATTTTAAAAGATTGTTATCCGTACTGTGAGTGGAAAACCACTATCATATAAACACAAGGTCACCGTAAAAGTAAACGGGTGACTCTCTCACTGCTCCTGTCAGTTGATGTGGCACTGACTTTGGCACATGCAACGCTCTGATTCCTGGGCTGCCGTGTGCTGGTCCCCCGCCTGCCTGCCTGCCCCCGCATGCTGTTGGAAACGCGCTCTCTCTGCCCTGGCTGCTGTCTGGCACCTCCGCCTCCCCGCTGCTCCTCACACTGACCTCACACAGTGGACGCCTGTCAGATTCATCCCACCAGACTTGAATCTTGCTTCTCATCAAGGTTACCTTTCAGTATCCAAATCTCCCCTTGATTTCACATTGCAAGGCTTGGGTGCTTAGAACTTCCCCATGAGTCCAGACACTGGGTGGCTGAGGGGCAGGGGCAGCAGGTCCTGGGAGAGAGTGGAGGGGCCAGAATCCCCACAGTGGGTGTGGCTCCAGGTCCATAGCCCTCAGGCTACCTGGAGCAGGACTCTGTGCAAAACAGCCTTGTCCTAATGCTCTGAGGAACTCCAACAGCTTTCATTTTTCACTTGTATTTGGAGAGCCCACCCCCTTTCCTACTACGAGTTAGTCGAAGGTCTTTTAGGTGTGTTTTTCTGTCCAATATTGCTGTTTTTATTGGGGTTTTATTTAACTTTGACAAGAGTTTGTGTTCACAGTAGAAAATTCAGAGATTGCAAAACATACAAGGTAAAAACCATTCTTGCAATCAAAGTCACCATGAGAGATGAAGACTTCTTAAACAGATGACTGTTAGGGTGGCAATGAACTTCCTGGACCTTGAGGGCCTGGCCCACAGGACGGGAGTGGTTCTAAGCAGCCACAGGCCAGGTCTACTAGCTAGTGATCAGGGATTGAGGGACACGGCAGGGGGCCCAGTAGTTAATGTGTTGGATTTTTACCAACATTTTGTTGAGCTTCCTGAGCTCACCCTTTATTTTCTCCCGGCTGCTGGGGGCTCGCACTGTGAGCGATGGTTAGAGCCAGGGCCGGCATCCTGGGGCCTCCAACTCAGGCTGCCACCAGGGCCCCCCCTTAGACCACAGCCCATGAGGCACACAGCCCCGCTTTTGTCCCTGGGCTCCCTGGCCCTGCTGCCTCTGATTCTAGGCCTCAGTGTGATCGCCCCACCTTGGCATGCGATTTTCCAGCCCCATTTCTCACTGTGCTTCTCTGCCCCAGGCCCTTGGGACCCAATACCAAAGGGAGTGGCCCCACCCAGAGTCAGCCTTGACCGCACTCCAGGAGATGCCTCCGCTGACCCAGCCACCAAGCCCCAGCCAAAGAGCTGGGCTCCGGGGCCTGTTCATCCTCAGCCATCACTACAGCTCCTTCCAGCTCCACCTCCACCTCGCGGCACCCAGGCCGCACCCACGGTGAGTCATGGGACCCTCCAGAACCAAGAGGGATGAGCATCTCGGCCCGAGGTCCTTCCCAAAGACCCCACCTCGCAGGGGCAGGAGGTGCCTATCAGACTGAGACGTGGTCAGCAGGTGGGTGACTCCGTGGACAGGTTTGGCGTCCCACAGACACAGGTTCAGAGCTCAGCTCCACCTACAGCTGTGTGACTTTGGGAGGGTAACTCCGCCATCTGGACTGCTGGGCCTGAGCCCTGAGACCCACACCACTGCTCAGGAATTGGTGGCACCAAGCGGCTCTCTAACTCTGGAGGTGAACCAGAGTTTGGGCTAAGATCAGGCAACATTGGAGGTTTTTTCTCCAGGGAGGAGACTTGACAGGGTCCCTGCACTGGAGGCTGGTCCATGGCAAGGAGGGGAGGTGTCCTAGACTGAAAAACAAGGGGATTCATGGAGGATTGACAGGTTGGATGTCTCCAGATGCCAGTAGCCCTGTGTGCTCGCAGCTTAGATGGGACATTACGGTCCTCTTCAAGGCATCTGATTAGTGGGAAACACTCCCAGGAGGGCAGTCGGGTCATATCTTGCCAGGGGGAGCCCATGAGAGGTCAGGGTCCCCGGACACCTGAGGAGCGCCTGCAACACCAGAGATAAACCAATGTGAGAGCAACAGGGTCAGCAGGCATTGGGCACAGACACAAAAGTTTTAAAATGCTGGTCATGACAGCAGAATAAGCCACTTTGCACGGTGCAACCAGAGCAGGATGCTGTGAAAAGTAGCATTTGGGATGAGCACTGGGAAATTTAAAATATGCAACAGAGGGGAGAAATACAGCTTAAAACTTAAAAAGACATTCTGCTCATGACCTAGAGATGACAGCATCTGAAGACAGCAGAAGAGCTGGAAATGACTGCCCCGGAGGTGTTAGAAACTGACGAGAAAAGAAGCGGTTATGATTTTTTATCATCTTACCTCCCACTGGACCCTGGAAGCTATGACAAGCATAACCGTGGTTTGAAGAGCCCAGCAAAGACAGACAGGCCCCCGCCCTCTAGGCTGCCTGGATCAGCTTCAGGACCTGGCCCCTGGTTTACAAATCAGAAGCACCCCTGGGAGGAGGTGAGGTGAGTGAGCACAGGGCAGGAGGCAGTCCCTTGGGCCAGACACTGAAATGGCAGCCACTGACTGTTGGGTGTCAGGGGCGCTGTGCCCTGTGCGGCTGGGGTGGGCTCGCTCTGTATCCCTTGTGGGCACTCAGCACTCGGCCTGGTCTCCCAGGCTCTGCAGAGCAGAATCCCCACCTGGGCTCCGGCAGGAGCCGGGGGAACCACCTCCCCTGGGCCTGCCAGCGGCCTGTTTGGCTCCAGGCCTGGCCCTCCAGGCTAACCATTGGGCTGACACAGCCTGGATCCACCCTGAGCCAGACCCCAGGCCTGTTCAGACGCCTGCGGAGCCTGCCCAAGGGCCCCTCACACTGCACACCCAGCACTGCCCACGGCGATTCCCTGGCAGTCCAGTGCTCACGCTCAGGGGGACCTAGAACTGTCTGCACAATGGAGACCCTGGTGTCCGTTTGGGGGGACCCAGGGCTGCTGTCAGAGAGCAGCTGGCAGGCCTGAGGCACAGGGAATCCTAGTCCTTCTCAGGGAAGAGCAGTGACTGGTGGCCCATGGATTCCCGACATTGCTGGTGAGGAGCTGCTGGTGCAGGCTCAGTCTCTAGGGAATCAGCCTCCTCCCTCAGGTGGTGGTTCTTTCCTTTTGCTTCCTCCAAGCCCTGGAGGCCCCTGGCCCCTGGGAGAGGATTGCTCTCAGGGCCCTGCTTATGGTACAGCTGGCCCTGGAGGTGGGAGGGGCTCCCGGGATGCAAAGTATCAGCTGCCTTTGCTGCATGGCCCTTAGGCCAGGACACTGCTGTCCTTTGGAGTCCCAGTCATTGCGCAGGCGGAAGAGTGATTTACAGTTAAGTCAGAGAGAGTCCCGAGTGTGAGGCTGTCCCAGCAGGAGAAATGGGGAGAGATAGGACATCCAGGGCACATACTCCCCAAGGGCATAGCCCACCCCCCTCCCTCCTCCAGGAGCTGGGCACGGCCACGACTCAGGGCTGGGCCAGAGTCAGAGGTGGCCGTCTGGCAAAAGGCCCAGAATCCCCATGGATGTTCCAGGTCTGCTGACTCACCAGCCTTATGTTCTCCGCAGGCTAGAATTCAGATGACAGCCCCGTGAGCGGTCCCTGGAGCTCCAGTTCCCAACCACAGGCAGCACGGGGAGTGGGCGGTGCGTGGTGCCCTTCAGCCTGGATCTCAGACCTGTTTCCATCAACAGTGCTTTTCCTTCAAGCTCAGGCCTGTGTGCAAGTCCCACACACAAAGGCGGTGAAAGTGGAGGTGTTATGCTGAAGCTGAATGGGGACCTGCAGTTCCTCAACACCCCTTCCCTGCCTCCCCGAGGGCCTAAGCATGCAGCTCCTGCTTGCACCCCTCCCGTGATGGGGAGTCACTGTTCTGGAGGCTCTGGCTGCCCTTGCCTGAAGGAAGGCCTAGTGGCCCAGGCAGAGAGCACTGATTGCAGGAAGGTCTCACCTTCCTCACCTGGATTGGAGTTGCCCAGAGCAGCTCCCAGGGGTAAATTTCATCTTAGAAATTGGTGGAAACACTTGCCTTCTCATGTAGGCAGAAGGGAATCAGTGAATGAGACCAGTCTTCTCAACCATTAACAGTCGCTTTGGTTTTTATAATTTCCCAAGAACAAAATCGTAGGAGGGTGGGGAGCTAACTTTTTAATTAAAACAAAAACTGAGAGCGTTTACATTGGCTTCGGCTTCTGAAGTATCAACAATAAGTGCAGGAGGAGCACTATCTCCCACCCTCCCATTGCCTAGAAAGTTCCATGGTGCTGGCATGGACTCCTGCAACTTATGGGCAGAGACAGGCTCTGTGGGGGGCAGTGTGACACCGCGGAGCCCTCCCCTCTTCGCACTGGGTGGAGGGTAACACGACAGGAGGAGTCCGCCACCGCTCTTGGAAGTGTCACTGAGGGGCCAGATTTACACCGAATCCGCTGAGGAAAGGGATCATCTTCCTCAGTGTTCCGATTCCTCGAGCTTCTCTTATCAAGAGACAGAGGCGAAGGGGTGGGCAGAGCAGGGCTGGAATGGACGGAGGCTTTGGGAGCCGCTGAGCTGTATCACAGGTGCCTTTCAGTGACACGTCCTTTCCCAAGAGGAAGGTGGGTTTTTTTGTTCAAGTTTTTCCTTCTCAGAGAGGGGGCTCGTTCTGCTTCTGTGCTCTTCACGGAAACCAAGTACTTGTTGGCTCACCCCCAAACCCCACTGCTAACAGGCTTTATCTGATGCCTGCTATAAGGGAGCGCACCAGGGCTGGGGACCTGGTTGCCCTATGCCCCAGTGAGTCCAGAGCAGACTGCTTGGCAGGGCAGGAAATAGAGGCGCTCCTAGTGAGGCCCCAGTTCTCAGTGCAGTTCAGCTCAACACCAGCTGTGTGCACGGACCATGTGCAGCCCTGATGATACCTGGGGGGCGGGGGCGGGGCGCTGTGGGACTGCGTGTGCTGGTGGCATGGACCAGGAGGGGAGGTCTGCAGGCCTGGCCGAGTGGTGCCGCCCTCCCTGCAGCAGGTGCTCCCCCTGTGATCCTAGGGAGGCAGGGAGAGCTTCCCTAGACACGCTCAGGCGGGCACACACCGCAGCCAGGAGGGCGGCTGCCCCACACTTGTCACGGGGGAGGTCCGTTTCTTTTCCCTTTGGGGCAGATGTCAATTTGAGACAAAAAAAGAGAAGGAGCTGAAGGACAGCAAACAGCCACGGAAAGCCAGCATGTTCTTTCCTCCTGAGACCCCAGCTCCCGCCCCTTCGGACCACCGAGGGGAAGCAGGCACAGGCTTCATTGTCCACACGTGGGCGCGCACACTCTGCCCTGTGCTGGCTCCCGCCCTCACCAGGTGCCACTGTCTGGTCTAGGCAGGGTGTTTCCACGTGTTCTAGAAAGCTCCATGTGTAGTAAGGGTGGGCTCCCCACCCCTACAGCCCATCGCTTTCCCACAGCCTCCCTGTTCGGTCTGTACCGGAGTTCTGCGTGAAATTTTCTTTGAGCCCAGCCCCAGACCTCACAGACACAGAAGCACAGGCTGTCCTCCCGCACAGCCCATGCCCACTGTGCACGGGGCCTGGCGCTCAGGGGAGGCGGGACCCCTCCTGGGGCATCTCCAGTATTCGGGTCTGTGCTCCTGGGGGCGCTCCCCTGAGCTGTGGCAGAATCGCTCTGTTATGTCCTCATGGTCAGACTTGATGGCTGAGTCTGGGCTAGACTGGGTCATCGGCCCTTTCGGTTAAGGATTGTCCTTTCCTCTCAGGGTCCCGGCCAGGCAGCTTGGAGAGCCATAGGGATGCATCCAGTGACAGCTCACCTCGGGGCCTGAAGAGTAAGTCAGCTTTCCTTCAGGGCACTTTCCAGTGCCCTTGGATCTGAGCTCTGGGCTTTGTGTTATTTGTGTGATTTAAAGAAGACAATTAGCAAGTTCTTCACAGCATGATGGGTTTGCCTCCATAGGACACATCATGCATTTTCAGGCTCAGGCCTGGGAGTTTTCACAGATTTGGGTCCAGATACCTTCTCCTCACTGACCAGCTCTGCTCACCTGGGTGAGCTACTCATCCTCCGAGTCTGAGTTCCTGCAGCTTCCGGATGGGGACAGGGCTGGGAGTTCCGGTCCATTGTGGTCAGAGGATACAGGTGAGTGTGATTCCTTTACAGCGTTTAAGTTTGTTAATGGTGCAGAAGATGGTCCGTCTACGCTGTCCCAAGGGCTAAGGAGGGAGTTGCCTCACAGCTGTTGCTAATTTCAGCTTTAGCAGGAGCTCTGCACTTCCCTCCCACATTATTTTGTTATTAAACCCCACTGTGAACTTCTAGAGAATCCCAGCATGTCCTTGACATCCCAGTGCCAGCCTGGGAGAAGTGTGCTCTGGGTTCCCAGCAGGGCTCTCTGTGTTCCCTGAGACAGAGGCAGCACAGAGCCCCCTGGAGGCAGGTGAGGGAGAGTGAGAGGCTGACATGTGTCCCTCTGTGTCCCCTCACCCTGACACCAGGTTCCTCCGACCCGGCCGGCTCCACCACAAACCCAAGAGCAGTGAGGACCTGATGCCCAGCAGGGACACAGCACTCTGCCCCGCCTCTCGATGCCAGCACCCCAGGACACACTACCCTCAGCCTCCAGGAGTACCCGCCACCCAGAATGGGCCTCTCCACCAGGAAGCATCCAGAAGAGGGGTGTGGCCCTGCCCCAGGCCTGGGGGTGGCCCTGGGTCCCCCGGAACAGAGGATGGTCACCCTGGAGGAGTTCCTGGAGGAGCGTGACCGGGCTCCCCCTTCGCTGTGTGAGGCCTGAGAGCGCTCTTTCCTCTCTCCCCTCAGATGGACCTGGACCAGAGGGGAGACCTGGACAGCAAAGTCACAGAGAGGGATAGGGTGGGGCTGGCGCCACCTGGCTGCAGAGCTGGCTTGGATGGGGGACATAACCACTAGCCAGAAAGTGACTGTGCTGGCAGCCCTCCCAGACCTGGGAGGCTGTTTTCTCCATCTGTGCAGGGAGCGGGCAGAAAGGCCAACATGGAGGGCCTGAGCCATGCAGTCTCTGTGCAGTTACTCTACGCAGCCGCTGGGCAGGAGGTGGTCCTAGGCCATCTGTCAATAAACGGGCAGGGCTTTGCTCCAATCACTCTTTATTTGTGGACACTGTCCTTTGAATTCTATAGAGTTTTCACATAAGTCTGTTCTTTAAAAATATTTTGTTTTAATCATTAAAAAATATAAAGATTGCTTAGCTCATAGGCCATACAAAAATGAGTGGCAAGTCCTAGCCGGCTTGGATCAGTGGTTAGAGCATCAGCCTATGGACTGTAGGGTCTCAAGTTCGATTCCAGTCAAGGGCATGTGCCTCAGTTGCAAGCTCGATCCACCAGTCTTGGTCAGGGCATGTGCAGGAAGCAACCAGTCATTGTCTCTCTGTCACACTGATGTTTCTCTCTCTCTGCCCCTCCCTTAACCCCTTCCACTTCCTATAAAAATCAATGAAAAAATATCCTTGGGTCAGGATTAACAAAAACAAAAGAAGGGTGGCGAGCTGGAGTCGGCCCACAGTGCGAATTTGCAGAGCGCTGCTCTGCAGCTCTGACCCCTGGATGTCAGCGGCATTAGGAAACCCTCGTGTCTCCGTGTAGCTTTCCTGAAGCTGCACGTGCACCTGTTCCTGAGCTGTTGCCTCCGTGCACCGGCTGAAGTCACCACCTGACAGTTGAGACCCTTGGAGGATTTAGTAATTGTCTCCTTCCCCTTAAGCATACACAGTGGGACTTTCTCCGGCCACATAGCGAATTCTCTGGCCTGCATTAGTAGAGCCTGGTGACACGGAATACAGACTATTTGTTCAGCAGATATGTATTGAGTGTGTACTCTGTGTTAGGCAGCATGCATGATACCTGCTCCCCTCCCCCCCCTCCCAAAAAAACCAAAGTAAACCAGTTCATCGGCAAGTTTTGTCACATACTCGCTAGGTGCCTAGTCAGGTGGGCGGTCCTGAAGGCAGTATGTACATGCTCTCTGCCTCCCATCATTTCTGTTTCCGACTACAGAGCACTGTGCGCTGGGAGCTGGAGAAAAACCAAAGCCCTGCCCTCAAGTTCATGGTCTGATGCATGCTTCTCAGACTGCGGCCTCCCTCACGCTCACCTGGGCTGCCTGGACACAGCCTGGACCTGTGGTTTCTGGCTCAGGGGCTCTGGGGTGGGGCTCCCTGAGAATCTGCATCACCACCAAGTACCCAGAGGTCACTGGTCCTTTTCAGCCTCAGCGAGACCAAAGCAGCCTCGCTGTGGGAGCTGGTTGTGGATGCTGAGGCTCCCTCCTGAGAGCCACCTCCCTCCCTCTTCCCAGCGTGCTCACCCCACTAACCCCACACCCCCAAGCAGGCCTGAAGAAGTGGGGTTCACAACCGTGCCCCTGCCTCCACTCCCTGAGTGTTGATGCTGGGAGAGGGTGTCACAGATGGGCCCTCTGGGTGGCCAGGGAGGGTGCACTCATGAAGATGGTGTCAAAGATGTAGAACTGTGCAGAGAGGGGCCGGGTGGTGTGAAAGACGGCTGCAGAGCCGGGCAGCTGTGGGTTCAACCCCCACCTGCCACTCTCTAGATGTGGGACCTGCTGGACTGTGGCCTCACTTGCCTTACCTGTTGAAGGTTATTTGAATACAACCTTGCAAGATTGCTTTGAGAATTGAATGAGTTGGGGGGTTGTTTTTGTTTTGTTCTTTTGCAATTGCACCTGCAGTTTCTAGCATGGTGCCTGGCACAGGGGAAGCAGGTGATACATGGTACCTGTTGTATTAGTGACCGCAGGTCTTCCTGGACCAAACCCCAAGGTATATTACTCCTAACTGGCATGTGAAACAGCAGGCTGTGTCTCTGGCAAGTTGAGCATCCAGATGTCTTCATGGGCCAGGGAGTTGGCAGGTGGAGGCGTCTCCTGGGCTGCTGAGCCATCACGCAGACTGACGCTTCCTGACACAGTCCGCTGGCCTGGGTCTGAACCCTGACTCACCTTCCACATGCCCTCCTTCCTCTCCTCTCCTCCTGGTGGCATCCACTTTGGAGATGCCTGTGTTACAAAAGACCGTAGAAGAACCAAGCAACGTTTAGAGAGATGGAGTTACATTTATTATTATGCGCAGGCCCAGGGAAAAATGTCTCTAGAATTCTGGGCCCGCACGTAATAATAAATGTAACTCCATCTCTCTAAGCATTGCTTGGTTCTTCTACGGTCTTTTGTAACATTATTGGCTCCCTGACCAAGAAAACCAACCCATGCTTGGCCTTTTGACCTCCACTGATTGGACCAGATTTGGGGCCCAGGGGCATTGGACAGGCCTCCGGGAGGAGCACGCACTGCTGATTTAGCAGAATTAAACCGGGGTACTCTGGGCATTCCCAGACCTCAGCCCAGGACCTGGACAGCATCTGGAGAGAGTGGACAGACACCTCTGGACCTGTCGACAGAATCGGTAAGGTAGGGGTCCCTATCAGTCAGGCCCACTCCAAGTGAGTGGAAGGGGGAGCTTGAGCACCTCCTCAGAAGCCATACAGCTTCCTTAGGCAATTAATGAGGGATCAGGTGGACTGTTTAAACTCTGAGTAAATATCTGGTAGAAGTAAAAAACTCGGATTGTCTGGTGTATAAATATAAGTGCGAGAGCCTGTGTAAAAGCAAAAGCTACTTTGATTTATTCTACATTTCTGTTGATTCGTCTGGCTAAACGTTTGATTTATTAAAGGCTGAACCCGTGATAATCTGCAAAAGTCTTAAGCAGCACTGCTGAATTATTTTTCTCAGAGACGTTTGCTCTCTATCACAGAGGGAATCAGCCCATTTAGCTAATAAAAATTTCTGTCTATCAGTTGCACTTCCCTGAGTTGTGAATTTGCTGTATTAAATTGAAATTTTGAAGTTCTGGGGTACATTTAAAGGCTAAAACACAGGCCAGCTAGGTTCCAATATCACTTGGTTCTGAGATTGCTTCTAAGAAAAGCAAGAGAGAAGTGTTTTCAAGTTAACTATTTGCAACAAAGTAGTAAACTTCAAAAAAACAAAGAACTTGTTATTTATGGCTTTCCTTATCTCTTTTGGTGGACAGAGACTTCCAGAGGCAGGCTTATAACTCCGCAGGGCAGAGAGATTTAAGGGCCTTGTCCCTGCCTGTGACATCATAGTCCAACATGAGCCACCTGAGGCAGAACTAAGGCTGAAGTTATTATTAACTTTCTATGGACCCCATTAACCCTGGTTGTGTCTTGTGCAATCTGTTGTCTTCATGGTTGTGTGTTTTGTTTGACTTGCCGTTTTCAGTTATTTATTAGGATCCTCATAGAGGACATAACCTGGTCTTTCCCTTCCTCCCTCATCCTGATTCTGAAAGCATCTATACCTGGATTAAAGATGTTTTCATTCAGGAGGCCCTCCAGGCTTTCAGTTGCAAGAAATCTCCCTACACACCCTTGTCCTCATCCGCTCTCTTTCCAGGCTAAGGGTCATTTTTCTCCACAGGTTGGACCCCAGCCTCCAGGAGGGAGGACTACTACACTAGTAGTCTGTGGTTTGCTCCAAAACTCCCACTGTTTCTATTTCTCCCCTCTGTAGGAATTGTCTTCCTCTGACTCACAATAGGAAAGGGAGACAAGCAACGGGCCCTGGGCTTGGGGGACAGGGTGGGAGGAGGTGTCAGCAGTTAATTATGAAGCAGGGAGAGATAGGTTTTTGTTGACTTTTACTGGCTGCAGACCACTCTGCTGGCGTAGGGGTCTGGTCTGTAGTCTACTAGGTGTCTTATCAGAACTTCACTAGACTCAAGGTGGCAAGTTTTCTGCAAGCACAATTAATCTTTCTCTGCCCTGGTTTATTCTCTTTAACCCTTCCAATACTAAATTAGACCAATGCAATATACTTGAAAGTCACAAATATTAATCTAAAAATGCTGACTGTTCACTTTTGGAAATCATTAAAGGATTGTGGTTTCTAAGAATAAAGAATTCTAATACATTTTAAAATATAAAAAAATAAACAACCCTAAACTCCCAGGAGCCAAGTGGAGGAGAAACGAAGCTAAAGTGCACAGCCGCCCTGGTGATTTAGAACTGGTTGCTAGGCAGACTCAGCCTCGGAGAGTCAGGTGAAAGATGGGGAGAAGGGGGTGGGGGGCTGGATGCCCGAGATGCCTGCAGTGGCCCTGCAAGAAGCAGCAGCAGCGTGAAAAGCGGGGGAGAGCAGACATTTACCTGACACTATAGCTTCCCCGCTGCCACCCAGTGAGTAATGAGTGTTTTAGAACAAGAAATACAAGACTTAGGCCTTTGGCTTGCTGGCTACAGCAGTTAAAGCAGAAGCCAGTGACTGCTACTATCTTCCCTTCAGCCTCAGGTATAGAGCAGCAAGCCCAGAGTCTGTGAAAGCAGCAGATAAAGCTAGTGAAAGCTCCCTGTTTGCAAACGTACTGAAAGGGTTCAGTACCTGTTGCTGCTGGAAGAGGTGGGGCTGATATCCCCTTCCAGTGCACTTCCTTGGGAGAGGCCTGGTTGCTGATCTGCCACAAAGGGGACTGGTGGGAAGAAAAGGGGCCTAATACCCAAGCCACTGCCACAGGAGCGCTTTGCAATATGCAAAGCTGTTTCTAACTGCAACTCTGGCTGTTTTGGACTGGCAGCTTAAAGTCAAAGGGCAAAGGAAAGACACTCTCCCTCAACTGGGGAGCCTTCAGGACTTTGAGATTCTCCAAGACAGGAGTAATCTGACTTAGGGACTGGCTGAGATCCCTTTGGTTAGGAGAACCGGAGGCTGTGCATTGAACTTATAAACTGCAGTTTGCTAGACAGAGGTCCAAGCCCAGTTGTATAGGGGTTAAGCTGCCTGTGTATAGCAAATCAACTTTCTCCTGTGCCATAATACATTTTCGGGAAATTGTACAGACTGTGTTGGTGGCTAGGAAAAAAAAGGAACTGGCCACCATACACAGCTCTGAGAGTAGCCTGCAGAAAACTGTATACTAGACTTAGATAATGCCTGTGTCTTCATGGAGATGACTCCAATGAGACAAGGACAGTTTTGCTTTGTGTGAGAAGGTCAAAAATAGAAGGCCACCTCCCTAAGATGTTTGTATAGCCCTACCATGTGTCATGTTTAGTAGCAAAAGATTTAGCTGTCAGAAGTGGCCGCAGTGCCAAAGTTATACTTCATCATGGACAAAGAAGAACAACCACCAGGTTTTGGTCTCTATTGAGAGACAGTTGTGAGCCTGTATAATGTCTTGCAGGCCTGTGTGACCATGCCCATGTCAGGGGTGGCACAAACCTCAACTTTAGGAAAGTGGGGGAGGCCTATTTGGAACAGGGGGAAGTAGTGAAGTGGTGAATACTAGACCTCTGTTACAGGAATTACAGACCCTGTGAGGTCCTGTTACATGTGAGACCCTGTAAAGGAATAAAGCTCCCTTAGTCTGTTCTGAGAGGGTGAGTCACCCATTCCAGAAACCATATGTAGTTTAAGGACAAGTCAAGTAGAGGGAGCCCTACTAAAGGGACAGCTGTTACTATCTATTTAAATATAGACACATTGTAAATTTCTTCTTGCCATTTGAAGACAATTATGTTACTCTGAAGAGTCCATGAAAAGGACTGACAAGGAAAATCAGAAGATCTTAAAGCAGGTCAGTATATTTTTCTCCTTACATACTTCCTCCGAAATTTAGCAATGCTTAATAAATCATGGCAATACATTTCTTTGCATGCATTCAATAAGAGCGGTTTCCAATAGTGGTTTTATTGACTGGAAATTTTGACTGGAGTATCATGTTTTACAGAGCCCTGTCTGAACTCTAAAGACTTAAAGCCAATAAGAGTGCCACAGGAAAATCCTGGTATCCTGCTTGGGAGCCCTGAAAATGGCTGGCGCTGGAGCATCAGGCCCATGCCCTACCATCACTGGTGGTTGGTCACAGTAGAATGGGAGCAATAAGGATGCCTCTGCATCCCTGCGGAACCCCCACACACTCTGGGCCTCGATGAGTAGGAGGGCTACTGAGATGGGCCTTAAAGCCTAGGGTGTGGGCCCAGGTAGAGTTGCTGCAGGTGAGGGATTCACCTAACTCAGCAGATACTGCAGGCAGGCCTGATGGCAGCTGGATGGCTTGGCTTCCTGGCCCTATGGGGCACACCAAGATTCAATCATGAAATTCTGGAAAAGGTAGTCAGTTACCCTTCTTGTTGTGTTTATATAAAGAATCAGGCCAAATTAAATACAATAGAAAAGTTGGTCTTGATTTGGCTCTTTTGATAAACATAGAGGTAATTTTAAGGAGAAAAATTAAATTTCTATAGAGGTTATTCAAACTAAAATGGTTTCTTTCCCTTCCACGGGACCATTTGTTACAGTTTATCTCTGCCAGGTCACAAGCCCACCTCCTTGTGTGCCCAGGCCTCCTCATCCCTGTGACAGACAGAAAGGATCTCTTGACTCTGAGAGATCCTCTGACCCGCCTCAGCAGGAAGTAATTACAGAAAAATTTCAATGTCCATTTTCCCTAAAATAATTCAGAGCCAGGATCCTTGAAGTCATATATTGGACAGTTAGACAGACATGAGCAGAGCAAGGCTGATAGACCAACTAGCACTACCAGATGTAAGTAAGTATTTCCACCTCTAGGTATGGAAGACAAGGGGCATAGCCAAAGAGATTCTCACCCAAAGTCTCAGCCCCCAGAAAAGACCAGTAGCCTATTTGTCCAAAAGACTTGACCCCTTTACATTTGGATGACCTACTTACCTCCGGGCAGTAACAGCCACAGCTATGCTTATCAAAAAAGCAAATACGTTAACCATAGGGCAGGAACTAATGCCCCACATGCAGTCAAGGCTTTACTCCAGAACACACTGGAGCGCTGGATGTCAAATGCTCGTCACCCAGTTTCAGGCTCTCTGGCGGGCAAAAGAAAACTCAGTAACAATTTATACTGATAGCAGGTATACATTTGCAATGGCTCATGTACATAATGCTATTTACAAGGTAAGGAGACTCCACAGAAGCAAGAGGGAACCGTGCCACAGACAAAGTGGCCTGGGAGGCTGCCCTAAAACCAGTGGGGCCTCTACAGATTCTAGTGACTCTTTCAGACACTGACCTGCCCAATCTAGAAAAGCTGAAATCCATAACCAATCTGTACTCGACTTCTTACAGGCTTTACAGTCCACCCAGAAAGCAGTCCAGAAGCATGTTCAAGATGCTCTGCCTGTATCAACTTCCGATCTGGTCCATCCCTTCTAACCTGGTGACTCTGTTTAGATAAAGAAATTTGCCATCAAGGACTGACTCCTACATGAAAAGGACCACCCCCACGGCAATCAAGGTGGACGGGATCCTGAAGTATCTTCATCACACCCGGCTGAAGACAGCCATGGAAATAGAGAGTCCAGGACTCTTCAGACCCTCTAGAGATTATTCCTGGCCCTCATTCCAAGCCCGTATCTTATAAGCAAGCCCACTGACTTTATTTGGCAGAGAATTAATTCTATTAAGCTTATAGTCCTCAGGGGTCAATATAACTCCCTCCCCAACAATGACCCAAAAGAGTCAATGATTTGACTCATGTACATAAAACCAATGGGGAATGAAGTATCCATCTTCCCCAGACAAAGTTATCAGTGCTGGCACCAGGCCAAGCCTTTGGTTGATGTCTCAAAGACCCAGCACATAGGGGCTCTTTAAGAACTCGCAAAGGGGACCAGAAAACCCCATATTTGGGAGACAAAGAGGGTAAAAAGGTACAAATACAGGAAACTTCCTGTGTGAGTTCTCCCAGAATTCTAGAGACATTTTTCTCTGGGCCCGCGCGTAATAATAAATGTATCTCCATCTCTCTAAACGTTGCTTGGTTCTTCTCCGGTCTTCTGTAACACTTGCAATAGGCTGCTCCAGCCTGGGAGGTGCTGGCAGAAGGTGGCAGTCACCAGAGCAAGGTCAGAACTGGGCTTCCAGGGGCTCTGCCCACCCCCCTTGTTGTGGGAAAGTACTGGTTGTGTCACCAAAAGGAAGCCCAGCTGGCACGCCGCTCAGTGGGGGGGCAGCCTGAAGGGAAAAATGGTGGGTGGCCATCCTCTGCATAGCCTCAGCCTTGAGTTCCCCTGGCCTGCCTCACTCGTTCCCTCCCACCTCTTTCCCAGATCAAGAGAAGGGTCTAGGTGGCTGCAAGGGCTTTGAGTGGGGCTGGTCTGCACTCATTTCTCTCCCTTGTGGCCAAAGACAAAGCCCTCGCCAGGCGCCTGAGCTGGTGGACTGAGGACAGAGTACAGTCCGCCCAGTCAGCTCTGCCTCCCCCTCTACTGGGTGGGAAATGAGGGACAGAAGGAAACAGTGGGCTCTGCTCAGGCTTCCAGGTGTGACCTACTCTGAGAGAATGAGTTTGTGGAAAGCCATTTCCCTCTCTGGGTCTGTTTTCTTGCTGGTGAAGTTAGGGGCTGCCTCGTGCCATCTGGCTTTTCTCCCTGACCCTGTGTTGCACCGGCCCTGCCATCCTCACCAAGGGCGGTGTGTGTGCTCTTGCCTCTCCCTTGCACAGCCTTGTACACTGGTCCCCAGGCCCCTGGGCAGAAGTCAGCCATGGCCCACCAGTCGGCATGGGTGGGAGGTACCCAGGGATGCAGGGGCAGGCCAGTGCAACAAGCACCCCCTCCCCCTGCTCCAAACCCCTAGACGGGGGGCATTGGCTGGGAGTCCCTTCCCCTCTGGCGCTTGTCTCCAGGAGCTTAGGAGACTGTGGTCCAGGCATGTGGGCAGTGACCAGAGCTCTCCACACTGAAGCTCGTCCAGCCTCCAGGGCTCCCACCTCAGCCTGTGAAATACTCATCCCCAGAAATCAAGGTGCCGGCAGGGTGGGCTCCTTCTGGGGCTGCAAGAGAAAATCGGTCGAGGTTCACCCCAGCTGCTGGTGGCAGCCAGCTATCCTTGGTCCATGGCTTGGAGACCCATCCCCCCACCCACCCCTGAGTCCCAGTCTCATGGCCTGTGAGTGAGTCCAAATTCCCTCTTAGAAGAACACCTGTCACTGCAGGTAAGGCCCACCCAACCCAAGCCCTCCTCTGAACTCAACTACATCTGCCAAGGCCCTATTCTCAAATAAGGTCGCGGTCACTATTCCCCTAGGCATGGGTTGGAGGACACTGTAGAACACACCCCAGGAGAGGTATCACAGGCCACACGCAGAAGACAGAGGCCCAGGGTTGAGGGGAAACACAAGTCTCAGAGCAGCAAGCTGAGTATGAAATGCCCCATAACTGCTGGTGAACACACACAGGAATAACTCGACATATTTTCCTATGGGTAGATGGGCATCCAGGTAAACGATCCCACGTGTGAAAAGGTTCACGCCCTGCTGACGAGCAGGGTTCCTTCGGTGGCAGGTCCTGAAGAGGCCTCTTGGCCATAACCGGTAGGAATCTCCTGCACAAAGTGAGACATATCCCTGCACTCACCACCAAGTCAAGGGACCAGTGTTCTGAGAGGAGACACACTGAGGCTGCTGAGCCTTTTCCGGCACTGCTGCCCTCCCGCCAGCAGAGGGCGCCACCCCACCCCTCTCAGAGTTCTGCTCTTTGCCAGGAAGTCCTGCCCAGACCAAAGTCAGCATTGGTGCCTGTGCGGGATGCTGTGTCCACAGGGGAGGGAGCTTCTGCTGGTGTTTACCTGCACCATGTGGCTGCTGGAAGCCTGGAGGCAGCGTGGGCTCTGGGGCGGCTAAGGCCATGGTGAGGAGGAGTCCCTGCTGGGACCGCGGAGGTCCAGCCCCCACAGCGCTCATTGAGGGTAGTCTCTTCCCTTCCCCCAGAAGGTGGCCAGGACAGAGCAGGGCAGGGGCAGGCCGGGCTATGGGTCCTCCTGGCGCAGAGGATCCCACTCTGCAGGCACCAGCTGCTTAGAGAGCCTTCTGAAGTGAGGGTTTTCTTTCATCCTCACCACAGCCAGGCCTGCTCCTCCCTGCAGAGTGTGATTGAGCCGGGTGCCTATCTCGTGCCCTGTGCTGCCAGGACTCGGGGCTGTGCCAGGGCTTCCTAGTGCCCCCACCCCCACCTCCCGTGCCTGTGTCAGACTGGGATGCTCCACAACCAAATGGTTCTGGCTGGGACAGAGTTTCAGGGACTTGTAGTTAAAGCCACAGATCCAATGTAGTGACTTTACTTACACTTTGTGTTTGCAAAATCTTTTACAGTTTATAGAGCTTTCCCATCTGCCCTCTTTCCCGGCCTTCACAACAGCCTTGTGATTTCCCCCATTTTGGGAAAAGGAAACAGAAGCCTAAAAAGATGCAGTGGCTTACACAATAACCCAGCACCTCTGGGTTCCATTCAACAAGTATTTGTGAGCAGCTATAATGTCCACAGTACCAGCCTAGACACAGGAGACCGAGAGATAAGAAATGGCTCCCACCCTCAGGGAGCCTTCAGTCCTGTAAGACAGGAAGGCCACATGCACAAAGGACTGCCACTGGGCAGTAGATGGTGGGTGCTTGCTGCACGTCCCACTTCCCTCCCACTCACATTTACTGCTAGCTTGTTCTTGTCACTTTATACTCTCTGTGGGACAGCAGCTCTTCTGTAGTTCCAGCCCCTCTACCCTCTCAGGATGCTCAGATCGCACCACCCTCCCCGGGGGAAGGTTGACATAACCAGCTTCCTGCTACCACATAGGACATGTTCAGTGAGGCCAGCCCCGCTTCCATCTCCACTAGTCTATTGCCTGCCCAGTCACTCACGTCAGGTGCCTGACCTTCCGCTTCTTCCCTCATCTTCAAGACATCTCACCAGAGGTGATGGCAGAGGAATGGCAGCGTGAGAGTGCATCTTTTCCTCTCAGGAACTTCAACAAGTTAATCAGCTATAATTCAACAAAGAAATCCCTGCTCAACACAGATGCATGCCTGAGAGATCCACACAGTAAAACATATAAAGGTGGGCAACGGGAATAAATGGGTAGATGGCCCTTAGATGCAGCCCTGCAGCCAGGAACTTGTGGCTTAGCCCTTTGGCTGGGAAGAACAGAGAGCCACAGGGTGGTAGGAGTGGGGGGGGGGCACCTCAAAGAGAGAGTGTCAAGGAAGCGAACTGATTGTGCCAGCAGACGCCTGACAGAGCACTTTCATGGGGTTCTGCTGTGCAGCTCTCCACTGTTGGGCCGAGGGTGGTGTGTCAGACAAAGAAACAGAACCACAGAGCCCTGCACCCCCTTGGACTCCTGAAACTTGCCTCTTGCCCTTGGAGTCGGATCCAGGAGCATGTTATCTGTAAACCTAGAGCTGTTGCAGTAGAATCGCTGTTTCCTTCTGTGACTGATCTCCAGGAGGGGTGGTTGGGGTGGAACCCCACGGAGGTCAGAGGTCAAGGTAAGAGCAAAACAAACTGCACCCACAAGCAGCCCAGCTGTCTTACAGAAGCAACAGAAGTTCAAGATTGGGAGACCACAGAGGTATAAAGTCTTACGATTCAGGGCCTTCTACTGGAAAATAATAGGAAGACCTCTTCAGAGATAAATGCGTAAGCAAAAAGGACAGCAAATACCATGGAAAGCCACAGCAATGAGGATGACAAGAAAGACAATGAAAAATCCCCAGAAAGCAAGCTGGAACACATGGAAATATCCTATTTAATAAAAGACAAAAAGTGTAATTAACTGTACCTCTGCTATGCTTCCCATGGGCTAATCAGGGTGATATGCAAATTAACTGCCAACAAAGATGGCGGTTAATTTGCATATGCAGCCTCCAAGCAGTGGAGCGAAGCCAAACAGCCCTGAAGCCGCTGAGCAGCGAGGCCTCACCGCCCTGGGATTAACGAGTCACGAGGCCTCAAGGCCCCGGGATCAGCGGAGCCAACAAGGCTTTAGGGTCCTGGGATCAGCGGAGCTGAGAGGCCTCCCTGCCCCTGGAGCAGCATGACAGGGGGCAGCACCACAACCCCCAGATTGGCCCTGCTTTGTGCCTGACAGGGGGCAGCATCCCAACCCCCTGATCGGCCCTGCTCTGTGCCTGACAGGAGGCAGCACCCCAACTCCTGGATCAGCCCTGCCCTGAGTGTGTCAGGGGGCAGTGCCCCAACTCGCGGATCTCCGTGTGACAGCGGGGAGCTCCCCAACCCCCTGATCGGCCCTTCTCTGTGCATGACAGGAGGCAGCACCCCAACTCCGGGATGGGCCCTGCTCTGTGCGTGACAGGGGGTGGCACCACAACCTCCTGCTTGGCCCTGCTCTGAGTGTGACAGGTGGCTGCACCCCAACCCCCCCAATCAGCCCTACCCTTAGTGTGACCGGGGGTGACATCGCGACCTCCCTATCCGCCCTGCTCTGTGCATGACTGTGAGCGGCACCCCAACTCCCCAATTGGCCCTGCTCTGAACCTGACCAGAGGCTGAGGAGCAGGCACCTAGGGATTGGGCTTGCCCTCTGCCATCCAGGAGCGGGCCTAAGCCAGCAGGTCATCATCCCCCCAGGGGTCCCAGACTGTGAGAGGGCACAAGTGGGGGTGAGGGACATCCCCCCCCCGCCCCCCCCCCCCCCCCCCCCCCGCCGGCCAGTGCACAAATTTTTGTGCACCGGGCCTCTAGTGTGATATAAATGGCAGAGATTTCACGATTGCAGTTCTGAAAATACTCCACAAGATATGAGGAAATACTAACAGGAAATGCAGAGCACTCCGAAAACAAATGTCTGAACAAAACAAGAACTTTACTGAAGAGATTGAAACTCTAAAAAAGAACTGATCAGAAATTTTGGAAATGAAGAATGCAGTTAAAGAGATTAAACACGAACTATTGAGCATAGAATACAGAACCAACCAGGAGGAGGAAAGAACTGGTGATATCCAAGATAGGAATCAAGAAATGATGCAGAAGGAAGAAGAGAGAGACCCGAGCAAAAGGAAAATGAAAGCTCTAGAAGACCTATCTGACTCCATCAGAAAAAGCAATATTTGAATTTTAGGCATTCTAGAGGAGGAAGAGAGGAATCAGGGTACAGAGAGTCTATTCAAAAACATAGTGGATGAGAACTTCCCAAATCTAGGGGAAGAACTAGATCAGCCGTGGGCAAACTACGGCCCTCGGGCCGGATCCGGCCCGTTTGAAATGAATAAAACTAAAAAAAAAAAAAGACCGTACCCTTTTGTGTAATGATATTTACTTTGAATTTATATTAGTTCACACAAACACTCCATCCATGCTTTTGTTCCGGCCCTCCAGTCCAGTTTAAGAACCCATTGTGGCCCTCGAGTCAAAAAGGTTGCCCACTCCTGAACTGGATCCTCCCATCCAATATCTAATCTCAGGTATCTTTGTGGGTTATTTTGCTTAAAATCCCATGTATGCCTGGCCATGCATAGATTGTGCAGTGAGTCTCAGCCTCATCTGGATAACCCCAAGGGTTCAGATTCAATTCCAGGTGAGGGCAGTTACAAGAATCAACCAAGGAATGTTTAAAATCAGTGGAAGAACAAATAAATGTTTCTCTCTCCCCATTTTTCTCACTCTCTAAAATCCATATACTTGTTTCATTCACCCTGTCAATCCATGCACATGAGAACACTAGCACAGCTCAGGGATCCCATGGTGACCAGAAGCCAGGGTTTCATGAGGGCAGAGCACGAGCAGGAAATGACTGAGGGAACACGAGCGAGGTGCCTCTGCTTTCAGTGTAGCAGGTAGGGAACTGGGGTGAGCTACACAGTTACCCACAAGAAATGATGACGCCAGTGTGCTCCCTGAAACTAAAACCGAAGCGGCCAGGAGGAGCTCTGGGCCTGGACAAGCCCCTTGTGCTCTCTGTACCCTCCAGCCAGGTGTTGAAGTGGGGCTATGTCAGATTCAGGTGGTTGAGGAACCCAGATTGCTCTCAGGTGTCAAGGCTGGAAGCCACAGTGGCAGCAGGGCAGGAGGATGTGGGCAGGCAAAAGCCCTGAGCAGTTGTCTGGGAGAGTTGGTGCTGGGTCCTCGTGTGTGGTTCTGAGGCCCTCTCTAGTCCAAATCCAGGCTGGTGGCCACTCTGTCCCATGGTTAGTGGGAAATGGACTAAGCTCTGCTGCATGAGTTACTAACGGACCTGACCTAGGAGCCGGCATGAGCTCCAAGAGAATTTGTGATCCAGGAAGGCCCCACCTATTCCACTGTAATAAATCGCTTCCAACATTGACCTGCACAGGCTGATCGTCTGCCCAGCAGGAGGGTTGCTGGCTGCTGAGCCAAGTGAGCCTCTGGTGTAATGGAAGTGTGTTGAAGTTTAGCGACTAAAGGAGGTGATCGATCTTTATCAAACTACTAAGAGAAAATGGCCCTGATCTTTCCTTACGGGGTAAACATCCACCCCAACTCGGCCAGTGTGGTTCAATGGTAAGAGGGTCATCCCGCACACCTGAGGGTGGCGAATTAGATTCCCAGTCTTGGGCATGTACCTGGGTTGCAGGTTGGATCCCCAGCCCCACTTGGGGTGCATGTGCAAGGCATCCAGTCAATGGGTCTCTCTCACATCAATGTTTTTCTCTCTCTCTTTCCCTACCTAACCCCTACCTTCCACTCTCTGTAAAAACCATGAAAAAATATCCTAAGTTGAGGATTAACCAAAGAAACGAGAGAGAGAGAGAGAGAACCATTCACCCACGGCCCTGAGATGGGTCATCTGCCTGCACAGCGCCCCCTCCTCACTCCATCCTGCCTTTGCCGGGATGTTCCTACTGCAGTTGGGGCATTGTCTGTCCCTCCCAGGGGTTGGCAGAATGAAGCCCAAGATATGGCCTGGTAAGAATTTGGGTTCTGTGTCTGCCTAAGAGGAGCTGGCCAGGCATCGTCTGTCTCGGCTCAGTGCTCCCTCCAGCCTGCTCTTCCCCATCCCCAAGTCACCTGACCCACTGCATCTGCACCTCTTTCTGTATGGGGGGCACCTCCTGATTCTTTGGTCTCCTGATGGGTTCATCTTTGGTAAGTCATGTCTACAGCCATCCCACACACAGCCCTGAGCACCACTGGAGTCACTTGAGTCTCTGTTTTTGCATTTTTGGGGTCATTTTCCACTTTGATTTAATTAAAAATGAAGCCCTGTCCTTAAAGGGTCCTGGAGGTACCATGGATTTTCCAGGAAATGGTGCTGTGTTTTTTTAATGGCGGGAACATTCTGCAATACAAGGGTTTCTAGAAGGAGGGGCTTGGCCTTTACATCATAGCACATTGTAGGGATGTGCTGTGGCTAGTGTCCCCCCTCCCTAGGTTGGCCTGTGCAGAGCACACCCCTGATGCTGTGTTGAGGTGATGAGCCCTGAGCTCTAGGGGACAGTGCGCCGCTGGGCTGTGGGTTGAACATGGTTGGTGAGGGCGTTTACTGCCAGTCCATGGGCCTGGGTTCTTAAGTGGGTGCGTGGAAGGAAGGCTCTAGAGACCAGAACTTGAATCAGGATGGATGGAGGGATACCAGCCAAGGGCAGGCACACATGAGATCTGTAGTGTCTGAGGGCATGGATGTTGTTGAGCCCGTCTCTTTCAGACTCTGGAAGTACGTAGTCTCCTTCCTTTGAGAACTGGGGTTCTAGTGGAGGACAGCCCACAAACCATAGGCAGGAGAGCTGGCACAGATGGCGGGAGCTCGGGGGAAGGTGGAGCCAGGGGTAGTCGGTGGGGATCTTCCTGAGCAAGTCTAGGAAGGGGTGGCAGAGTCCAGGTGGAGGGCCTTCAGGGAGCATGCCAGGCCCATTTGGTAGCTGAAGGGTGGCCCTGTGGCTGCTTTGAACAACCAGGATCAGAAAGTGGGGTCCTGGCTGGGCTGTGAGTGCTGGGTGAGCACTTCACTTTTCCCTCGGGAAGACTCACAGTTTATCTCAGCCCCGGGCTGCCTTCAGAAGGGCTGCTGTGGGCACCTCCAGCAAACTCTGTGTCCAGAGGAAACCTTGCAGGACTGAGTGCAAAGGGAAGGTCCGGGGGCTGAAACAACTTGCTTTTTTATTATTAAAGTGTGTCTGTAAGGTACTTCGTATACTCACCGCAAGCACAGTGCTCCAGAGGAAAATGACAACTACAGAACTTTCCAAGGAGGCAGCAATGATGGTAACTTCCCACAGAATTTCAGAAGGTCAGGCCACAGGTCACAAATATAGGGCAGGATGTGCAACCAACCAATGAAACCTTATCTGAGATAATGCGGAGCCTTAGACATTTCAACACGTTTTTTTCAAGAAACCATCTCTAGAAACCCAACATCGGCTTCCAAGTGGTCTCCAGGGGTCGCTCTGCTTTATGAAAGGCTGCAAGCTGGCTGGCTCCTGCTTCCTGTGCTGCTGGCAGTGTTTTCACACATTAGAAACCTGTGTTTCTCTATGTAACGCACACTTTCTAGCTGACCATGGGATCTACCCACCCCACTATCTCCCTAAAGCCATGTTGGAATCTCTCAGAACTGCCTTCTCCCAGGGGTAAGTTCATTTTTATCTCTCAAAGATTAACTTACGTTAAAAAAATTAAGTGATGACTTTATTCAGAAATCATGAGAATTTAATGCTTAAATGTAAGCAGGAAGAGGATTATGACAATGACCCTAATAGTGTGGGATCTTCCTGAGATCCATGGTATTGATGGTCTTAGCCTCTTAGGTCAAAGGAGACAGACTACCCCTGGGTTCAGATGATTCTGATGACAGTTTTAGAGGAATTGCTCTGGATTTAATGGGATGTTCTTGAAAACTCAAGTTAATACATTTTGCATCTTAATCTGAGGATATGGTCATTGATTTCAGAGAGAGAGAAAGGGAGAGAAAAAAATTGAAACATCAAAATGAGAGGAGACATTGATCAGTTGCCTCCCTTATGAGCCCCGAGCAGGTATGGATTCCTCAACCGAGGTATAGCCCCTTACCAAGATTGAACCCTCAATTTTTCTGAGGGTCCGGGAAGTAAATTAAATGATGCTCCAACCAACTGAGCCATCTGGCCAGGGCAGCACCTTAATTCTTAATGTTTCCTTCAAGTCAGTGAATTAGTATGACTCGGGATTTGAGGAGTGTTTATTTGCATGTGGGCGTGTTGGCTGTATGTGTAAATTTGCTACCCCTTTAGGTGTTTCTGATGTGTGTGTGTGTGTGTGTGTGTGTGTGTCCTCTTTGTGTCCTTGTTCTGTTTCCACGTATGTCGGTTCTGGTGTGTGTATTTGTGTCTGTTGTGTTTGTGGGATTGCCCTGTTGCACTGTCTGGGTGGCCGAGTGTGTTCTTATTTGTGTGTTGGTGTGTGTGTTCCCCTCAAGTTGCTGCCTGTGTCTACAGTGTTGGTCTCGGTGAGCCTTGCCATAAGTCCTGCACCTGAGTGCCCATCTTAGGCGGGGGTGTTCTGTGTGTTTCTGTACCTGAGGTGTCTGTGTGTTTCCCTGTGAGTCTGTGCTCCCTGGCCAGAGGCAGCTGCGTAGGCAATCTGCCAAGGGGTGATGGAAAAGACAATGTGTTCTTCCCTGCCCCTGCCCACCCCAGGCTGAGCCACACCTGCCCCTGCTCTTCCAACCCTCCGATGTCCCCTTGGGGGTACCATCTCTCACCCCAGGAATTGGTGTGGGTGCCCGGCAGCATGCCCTCTGGTCAGATCCAGTCACTGGCCACCTGGGAGGCTGCACAGGATGACATTGGCAGCAGAAGGGGCTCTTGGAACATCTGCATAAGGCAGTGACCAGAACAGGGGCCCTGCCAGCCCACTTGGAGGGGAAACAATTTGATAGTCACCAGCAGGCTGGTGTGCCTTAGTCCCTCTCAAATGGATTTTTGTGGGAGGAGCCATCCTGGACCTCTGAGAAGGTCCTAGACACATTTGGGGGCTGGGACTTTAAAAGCAAGTGAGTATTAACAGGACACCTCACGAATCATTATATCTTTTTCTGTCTCCCTCTCTTTTTTTTTTTTCAAATTGAATTAACTGGGGAGACCGTCAGTTAATAAAACCATACAGGTTTTAAAATAAAATAGATAAATCAAATAAATGAATAAGAATCATTGTGTGGAACCCCATTCACACACAGACTAAAGCTACAGGTTTGGCAAGCGTACATGTCAGTGGCAGAAATAGAATGTTTGGGACTACTTATTATGTATGAGAAATAATTATAAGAAACATTACTCATGCTCTGTTATACATAATTGTTTGTTCTGATTTAAGAAAGCACATTCTAACCTGGCTGGGAGTTACATGCGGGACCTGGGAGCTCACCCGGAAATGCTGCCATCCTCCCCATGTGGGAGCTGCCCACTATCATGGAAAGGTTAACAACCTTGTTGAGGAAAGGAAACAATGGAGTCCCGGATGCCCCCTGCCCTTTGTAACCCCCAGCCCACACTGCCCACATTGCCTGTAATCTGTGACCATTATACCCATCCTTACTCCTTTTGCCCACTGCCCCATGGAAACTTTGTCCTTGTTCCCTGTACAGCCCGCTGGCTTATGGGAGAGTGGGGTACAGAGCAGATCTTCCTGTGTGACCTGCTGCTCTCCCATACCGCTGGCATTATTGGAATAAACGCTCATATATGATTCCACCCTGTCTGTGCTTTATTGGCTCAAGTAGGACAGGCAGCCTGGACACCTCCGTTGTCTGGCTTCATATGTACATCTCAAGGAAACATCATGAACACGCAGTGTACCATCATCTCAATGCATACTGCATCGAGATCAAAGGATAAAGTCTCCTTCTGTTCACATTTATTCCTTCCCTCCTCTTTTCTCCCTTTTCTTTTGACTTCACCCCAACACTAACCCCTACCCTGCTCACCAGTTCCACAACTGCACCCAAAATCAACACAGGGATGAGGTCTTTCCAAGGACTGTAAACAAAGCCTGGGAGCGATACAGGCAATGGGTGAGAAACTCAACCTCTAAAATGTAAGAGAAATCTGGTTCTGCACAAAGACACACGCTGCTGGGGTGGGGAAATGCTGGTGCTATGTGAGTAGGTTACAGATCAGCAGGACTCACCTGGGGTGGGGTCACGGTCGGGGAGAAGGGAGGAGCAGAGTATGTGCCTTTGAGAGGAGATAAATAAGGAGGACACTGGGAACTCATTCAAGCCCTGGTCCCGTAGCTCTGTGGCTAGAGGGTCATCCAGATAGGTCCATGTTGTGTGTCCGATCCTCAGTCAGGGCACATCCAAGAAGCAGCTAATGAAGGCACGCAATAAGGGCAAGAGGCTCTAAAAATGGTGAACCTCATAGTGACGGAGGATCAGAGCATCCATGGCACCTCCCTCCATATCTGGTGAAGATCATTCGGACTCGAATCTATGAGTCCCGCACTGGAGAGAGGAGTGCTTTGGACTGACCCCCAGACTTGTGGTCCATAAAGTCATGGCATTAAGGTTTGTGGGTAGTGTCTCCCTTTTTGTGATTGACCTTGAAATGGCTTCAGATTCAGGCGGAGAAGGACATCATTGTTGAGTTTATAAAAAATGAAGACTTCCGTTTGCCTGCATGTTGGGAGCACTTTCCATGAGGCTGAGAGGCAATGCAATTGATTCCTAAAAGTACTTGGAGCCTCTGTAAATGTCAACAGAAAAATTAGGAGCCAGAACTGAAATGCAAAGTTTGAACTGATGCATGTAGATGAGTTCATTGATAAACTTCTTCAAAGTGAGAGAATCTGTGATGTCATTCTGGCCTGGCAACAGAAAGACTATGTGTTCGAGGGAGCTGAGCAATTGCAGCTAGTGCTCTGGACCAGGACATGGATGATGTCAAGTCCACTGAACAGCAGGAAGAAAAGGATGTGAGGTTGGAGAGGATACCATCACTCCATCACCAAGGGAGAAGCTACCGGAACTTGGACTAGCCCCATCGCTCTCCCACCCTGCGGTACAGAAGAAGTGGGAACTGGGATCCCAGTAGGCAGAGACCCAGTCTCAAGACAAGGAGCCCTTCCCCTCGTGTCCCAGAGAGGTATCAGCGTAGGAGTCTAAGAAGTCACCACTGCAGGTCCTGAGACAGACCACACACCTCCTGCTCCAAGTCCCCAGGTCATCACCATAGTCACAGATGCAGGTGCCACTCCAATCGATCTAAGAAGGGCCACAGGAAGAGCCACAGAGGGAAGGAGTAATGGGCCCAGGTGGGGTTTAGTCCAAATGGCCTCCTGCAGATGTGAAGTCATCTCTCTCTGTGGAAGGATTCACATCTTCTCCTGAGGCAGCCTTGAGAATACTTTAGGGATGAGGTCTTTCTGTTGTTGTTGTTGTTATTGTTTTAACCTAAAAGATTCTCCATATGTTTTTCTTTTTAAATAAAAGAGGTTTTGAGTTTTGTGTCTCTTTTTGAGAACCACACAATAGCCCACCCACTGGGCAGCAAATAGCCAGCAGATGTATCCACACGCAGGTCATTAACACTGCAACGTGGCCAACCTGACAACATGCTCAGCGAGAGAAGCCAGGCTCAAACCCACAACACGTGACTCAGGGTCTCCTGGGTGGTGGGCCTGCCCTAGCAGAGTCTCTCCATGGCTCCTAGTCCCCAGAATGGGGCCGTGTTCTTGTCCTGCCAGGTGAACCCCACCCCCATTTCCCATCTTCTCTACGCCTGCGGTTTTCAAGTGACATGACAGAGACCCTATGGAGCAGCCTCAGGTCTTTTAAAGCAATTCAGTCACCTGTTCTCCCTGAGTGCACCTTCCGTCAGAGACCGAGCACCTCCATGTAGGGAAGTGCCAACTTAACAGCACGTGCACCACGTGGAAGGTTCCAGTTCTTCCTCTCACCCCAGGTCTCGGTCCCAACAGTGCTTCTCAATGACTGAGACCCAGGTGTCCCTGTGCTTGTAACTGTCACAGCCTCATTCATAACTTCGCACACTGTTCTGAGGCTAAGGAGCGGGGCTTTATTTTTAATTAAATCAACGTGGAAAATTATCCCAAAACAGAGACTCAAACAATTCTAGTAGGGCTCAGGGGTGTGTGTGGGATGGCTGTAGGCAGGACTTCCCAAAGATGAACCGATCCGGGGAACCAAAGAATCAAGAGGCGCCCCCAGATACAGAAGGAGGTGCAGCTGCAGTGGGTCAGGTGACTTGGGGATAGGGAAGAGCAGCCTGGAGAGACCTCTGGGTGGAGACAGAAGAGCCCTGGCCAGCTCCTCTCAGGCAGACACAGAACCCAAATTCCTACCAGGGCCTTTTCTTGGGTTCTGCTTTGCCAACCCCTGGAAAGGACAGACCATGCCCCAAAGGCAGTGGGAATATCCTAGGCAAAGACAGAGAAGAATGAGTAAGGGTGGGCTGTACAGGCAGATGACCTATCTCAGGGCATTGGGGGGTGGGGGTTCCCTTTTACTGTTAACTAGAGGCCGAGTGCACATGAAATCATGTACAAGTAGCTCGCTTCCTCCAGCCTCTGCTGGCCACCCCGCCCATTGCTGCTCTTAGCTCTCTAAGGCTGGTAGCTCTTGCCCTTCCCCGCCCACCACGAGAGCTGCTGCTTATTTGGTCGTGACGCCATTACAGCATCATGACCACAGGCCTTTTATGATATAGATCCTCATATTTGGATATTTTTCTATGATTTTCACAGAGAAAGTAGGGGATGGGTAGGGAAAGAGAGAGAAACATTGATGTGAGAGAGACACATCAACTGCATGCTTCCACCATGTACCCCAATGGGGGCCAGGGATCCAACCTGCAACCCAGGTACATGCCCAAGACTTGGAATCTAACGCACCCCCTTCAGGTGTGTGGGATGATACTCTTACCATTGTGCACACAGGCCACGTCTGGGTGGATGTTTACCTATTAAGGACAGATCAGGGTCATTTTCTCTTAGCAGTTTTATAAATATCTACCACTTCCTTTAGTCTCTAAACTTGAAGACACCCCAACCCACCAGAGGCTCACTTGGCTCAGCAGCCAGCAACCCTCCTGCTGGGCAGATAATCAGCCTGTGCAGAGGTCGCCCACTCCCTCCCTGGGCAGCTCAATGGTGGAAGCACTTATTACAGGTAATAGTTTGCACCTTCCTTGATCATCAATTTTCTTGGAGGAAATGCCGACTCCTAGTCAGATCCCACAGTCACCCGTGCAGCAGAGCTTAGTCCATTTTGCACTAACCATGGGACAGAGTGGCCACCAGCCTGGGTTTGGACTAGAGAGGGCCTCAGATCCACACAAAAGGACCCAGCACCAGCTCTGCCTGGCAACTGCTCTGGGCTTTTGCCTGCCCACACCCACCTGCCCAGCTGCCACCATGGCCCCCAGTCTTGACACCTGAGAGCAATTTGGGCTCCTCAACCACCTGAATCTAAAAGAGCCCCACCTCAACACCTGGCTGGAGGGTGCAGAGTCCACAGGGGCTTGTCCAGGCCCAGAGCTTCTCCTGGTCACTTCGGTTTTAGTTTCAGGGAGCACACTGACGTCATCATTCCTTGTGGGTGATTGTGTAGCTCACCACAGTTCCGCACCAGTTACACTGACAGCAGCACCTCCCCTGTGTCACCTCAGTCATGTTGTGCTCTGCCCTCATGAGAACCCTGGCTTCTGGTCAGCACGGGGCCCCTGGGCTGTGCTGGTGTTCACATCTGTGTGCACTGATTGGGTGAATAAATCAAACATACTGACTTTAGAGACTGAGAAAAATGGGGAGAGAGGGTGAAAGATCAATTTGTTGTCCCACTAATTTTTTAAAATATATTTTATTGATTTTTTACAGAGAGGAAGGGAGAGAGATAGAGAGTTAGATGCATCGATGAGAGAGAAACATCAATCAGCTGCCTCTTGCACATCTCCCACTGAAAGGTCCCAGGTTCGATTCCGGTCAAGGGCATGTACCTGGGTTGCAGGCAGGACTTCCCAAAGATGAACCGATCCGGGGAACCAAAGAATCAGGAGGCGCCCCCAGATACAGAAGGAGGTGCAGCTGCAGTGGGTCAGGTGACTTGGGGATGGGGAAGAGCAGCCTGGAGAGACCTCTGGGTGGAGACAGAAGAGCCCTGGCCAGCTCCTCTCAGGCAGACACAGAGCCCAAATTCCTACCAGGGCCTTTTCTTGGGTTCTGCTCTATCCACTGAGCCAAACCGGTTTCCGCGAATTTTATACATTCTTTGGTTGAATCTTTTTATTGTCCTGACCTGGGATGGAACATGCAACGTTGGCATTACTAAGATGAGGCTCTGACCCACTGTGCTATCCATGCATGGCCACATATACCTGGGATTTTAAGTAAAATAACCCACTAATGTACCGGGAAATGGAGAGATACAAGAATCTCCATGATTAATTAAGACCATTACAAACTTTTGAACAATAATAAATACAGTGGCAGAGCTGCCTCAAACCGATTGTCGGACTGCAGTGGGAAGGCCAGGGAGGGTTGGGGGACAGGAGGGAGGGGAGTAAGAGATCAACCGAAGGACTTGTATGCATCCATATAACCATAACTAATGGACATAAGACACTGGGGGGTAAGGGAGGGCAGGGGCTTGTCAAGGGTGGGGGGGAAAAAAGGTCACATATGTAATACCCTTTGTAATGCTTTAAGCAATAAAAAAAAAAAAAAGAATCTCCATGATAATAGGTAATGGTGTATGGCAAGAATAGGATTCATGGGGTTTTATATGTGTTTCCTTTATATGGATACTAGTGGCCCAGTGCACAAAATTTGTGCAAATTAAAAGGGAATTAATTGGAGGAAATATTTTAATATTGCTATTTGCCCTTTCTCTATAATAGAAGTGTCAGAGATGACAGAAAATTAGTAAAATGTATATGAAAAATATTCCTCCTGTCAGAGTCTGGGGCGCACTGCAGGACCCAGAGTCAAGTCCCCATCCACCCGTGGCACCTCAAAATTGCTTGAGACCCAGACCCATCTTGTCCCACTCCCATTGGACAAGATCCAGACCTGGCTGGCCCAACCTTCTTCTGTTAAGCCCCTCTGGGCGGGGGGGGGGGGGGTGGGGGGCATAACCTGAGGTCCCGTGTCTAGCCCTTCTGGGCAGGGGGCACAGCCTGAGGTCCCCCAGCCTGGCGCTGGGGCAGGGGGTGCAGCCTGAGGTCCCCTGTGAAGCCCCACTGGGTCGGGGGAACAGTCTCAGGTCCCTGCCCCGGCCAGATGCCATGCAGCCTCAAGTTCCTGCTGATTGCTTGTTAAGGCTCATTACAGAACATGGCCTCCACTGTGGGCACAGCCATCTCTGTGATGGTGTGACAGTCAATTTGTATATTCTCTCTTTATTGGGGAGGATATTTCAAATAACTGATTACAAAGGTGGAATATGTCCTTGCAGCAGTTATTCCATATGCCGAGGAAGAAGCACTGAGGAGGGCAGGAGGAAGTTGGGTTCAGGGATGCAGGCATGTATGGAACCACCAAAAGTGAATGTTTCAAAAAATTTACAGTTAAATCAATTGTACTTAAACAAACTTTTAGTAATGTATAAAACTTGCCACATCCCAATTATTTTTCTCTGTAATTATGAAAGGTCTTGTCTTGAGCATATTTGTTGCTACTGTATCAGTATGTTGGAAATAAAATATATGATGTTCTACTGAAATATCTTATCATGTCCATGTTCAGTGCTATCATTTTAGCAGTTTGACACTGATGATGATGAGAACATTTACACCAGGGAAGATGACAAGTACTACAAACCTAGACTTCACTTAATGTATTATTGAATGCTTAAACTTAAAAAGAGTGATGGGCAATGTAAGCAATGCAGATTAAACCTGTGTTAATATGGTACCAGTTTATTTCAATTGTACAGAAGATAAAAATTGAGAAAAACAATTTTGCTTCCAGTATTCAAAACCAATAGTTCCATATGGCAAAGAAGTCACTTGAGTCATTGAGGAATGAGTGAAATTCAAACATATGTGTTAGATGCAGCTCTGCCCTCCTATTGGTTCAAATAGTAAACCCATTTAAAAATATAAAAACCATTCTGAACAGACAGAATGACCAAAATACAATGTAACTGCAATGCTTTATGTGTTCGTGCAATTATATAGTTTTTCATAGATTGACCTGTACGGTTTCCACCAATGAGATCGCTTCATTCGATGTGGACAAGACAGTGTGTTGACATCTAAGGTCTATAACAGATGGCACGTGAAAAACGAGAAAACTCATGAGCGGTCCTTAACAGATGGCCCGCGAAACACAAGAAAGCTCGTGAGCTGTACAAAAGATGTTAAAAGCAGCAAGAGGAAAACAGTCAGTTACTTACAAGGGAGTAACCATAGGACTGTCAGCTGGTTTCTCAAGAGAAACTATGAAGGCCAGAAGGAAGTGGCCAGAAATATTCAAAGTGATGAATACCAAGAACCTACAACCAAGTTTATTTTACCCAGCAAAGCTATCATTCAGAATTGAAGGTCAGATAAAGAGCTTCACAGATAAGAAAAAGCTAAAGGAGTTCATCACCACCAAACCAGTACTATATGAAATGCTGAAAGGTATCCTTTAAGAAGAGGAAGAAGAAGAAAAAGGTAAAGATACAAATTATGAACAACAAATACAAATCTATCAACAAGTGAATCTAAAAATCAAGTGAATAAATAATCTGATGAACAGAATAAACTGGTGAATATAATAGAATCAGGGGCATAGAAAGGGAGTGGACTGACTATTCTCAGGGGAAAAGCGGTGTGGGGGTGCAGGAAGAGAATGGACAAAAATCATATACCTATGGATGAGGAGAGTGGGAAAGAGAGGTAAGGGCAGAGGGTGGGGTGGGAACTGGGTGGAGGGGAGCTATTTGGGGAAAAAAGAGGAACAACTGTAGTCATCTGAACAATAAAGATTTAATTAAAAACATAAAATAAAATGTACAATTCAGTGGTTTTTTATTATATTCAGAGTTGTACAATCTAACAATTACCACTATCTAATTTTAGGCTCTTTCCTTTTTCTTTCTTTCTTTTTAAAAGGACATGCTCAGCCCTAGCTGATTTGGCTCAGTGGATAGAGCCTGGACCTGTGGATGGGAAGACCTAAGACCATGGGAAAACACATATTGTTTTTGTGATTAATCACTATGCTTTAATTATGTTCAACTGGTAACAATGAAATTGGGGGTCGCCACAACATGAGGAACTGTATTAAAGCGTTCACGGCATTAGGAAGGTTGAGACCACTGGTCTAAGGTTTATTTCTACCTCAGTTGCTGGCTCATACCCAGCCTGGCCCAGGTCCCGGCTTGGGCAGGAGGCAAACAACTGATGTGTTTCTTTCACATGGATTATTTCTGTCTTTCCCTCTCTCCCCCACTCTCTCTAAACATCAATGGGAAAATATCCTCGGGTGAGGATTTAAAAAACAAACAAAGGTGGGTAACCTGGTCAGAAGGCCAAATCTTCAAAGTGCATGGAAGCTGCTCATCACAGGGTGTCTGGACTGAATGTTCGAGAGCAGCTCCAGGAAGGCCTGCGGGGATGGCGCCTCCACATTCTGGAAGGTGTTCTGGACTCTGCCAAGCAGGATGAAGTATTTCTCCTCCAGCGAGATGAACCCGAGGTGGTTCTCATCGAACAGGATGACGACTCCAGGGAGGCGCATGAGGTTGTGGAAGCCACTTAAGATAACATTGTGCACGCCATAGAAACACATCCTGCAGGTTCAGGGGTAGTTCTGGTCTCTTGAGCTCACGCCCACAGGCAGAACAAACGGAGCAGGCTGCTCCTCCGAAGCTGCAGCCCCGGACTCCCTGATGCTGGGCTGGGCAGGGCTCTGCCAGCCATGGCCCTGGCTTTCCTCAGTCCCGTCTTCTTGCTGCTGCTGCTTCCGGATCACCTGCTCTTCAATCTCCCGGACCACGCAGGAGAGCTCATTGAAGTTGCGGAAGATCTGGCCATCTCGCGCCTGAGGTGGATCTCAAACGTCCAGATTAACCCTCCCCTGATCTCCGTGACCCTGGCATACTTCCCATGGAAGCTGAGTATGGCAATCTTCTTTGGTCTGAAGCTCTTGTCTTTGAATTGGAAGAGGCCTGGCCTGATGAGGTCGCCCGGGTGGCTTGGCGGGAGGTAGAGACGGCGGTAGGTCACCCAGTCATACTGCTGTCTGTCCTCCCGCACCAGCTCCAGCCCCCGTTCTCTCCTAATCTGCGGTGGTAAATCCATTCGGTGGTCTCTTTGGATCCACTGGATGCTGAACCTGTCCTTCTGAATCTGCAGGTGGCGGCTGTGGGAAAAGCTGTAGAAGTCATCCAGGTACTCCAGCGTGGCTGATTTTCTCTCTGTCAGGTGAATTCTAAAGGAGGGCTTGAATTGCATTGGGTCATCCACATGGGTGTTATGGGAAGGCCTGCACGTCCCACCAGTAATGCATAAGCCATCTACCACTACATTCAGCAGTGTTCCATAGTCTTTATCTAGCTGCCACAATCCCAAAATGTTTCTGTATGGGTGGAGCAGCTTCGCATAGACTTCTCGATAAGACATACCGATCATCTTCAGGTTCTGCAAGGTTTCACAAACGCCATACTCTTCCCGGCAGCGCCATCTCCAGATGCTGTCGGTGTGCAGGATGTGGTGGAATTTGGTGCAGGCCTGGGCCAGGCTGGGCGGGGGTGCCCGGGAGCAAGGCGAAGATTTTCACTAGCATCTCCACTGGCAGGTCCTGCAGCGAGCAGTACAGGGGCGGCATGGGGCTCGAGATTCCTCCACTCCCCGCACAGCACTGCGCTCCCGTGTCCGCCTCGAGGTGCTTTTTTGCCAGAGCTGGCTTGCCCTAGGCCGCTGCCATCTCAGCTGGGCCCTTGTACTCCTGTTGACACTGCTTGCCCTTGGCCGCTGCCCTCTCAGCTGGGCCCTGACACTCCTGATGACACCGACATCCCAGCAAAGAGCCCACTCCCCAGAGGCAAACGCACTCCTCCATGCCTCCACGCTTAACAGCCACCACAGTGTGGGCAGCTGCCCCTCAGCAGGGTTTTAAGCTGGCTGGGCCCGCCCTAGAGTCCAGCCACGCCCCCTAGGGCCTAGCTACACCCTCTCAGAGAGGAGCCAATTGTAGGACTTTAAACCCATACCATTAACAGTTGCCTCCCTTACCCAGTGCCCCGCCCTGTTCTCCCACCCTAACCCCAGGCAGTCACTAATCTGTTTTCTGTAGGGAGGTGCCTCCAGGGAAATGCCTATGGGGGGGGGACATTTCCCAGAAATGCAGTAAAAAATAAACACAACTGTGGTACATCTACACAATGGAATACTACACTGTGGTAAAAAAGAAAGAATTCTTGCCATTTGCAACAGCATGGATGGAACTGGAGAGCATTATGCTAAGGTGAAATTAGCCAGTCAGAGAAAGATAAATACCACATGATCTCACTCCTTTGTGGAATATAGAGAACAACATAGACTGATGAACAGGGACAGATCCAAAGAGAGAGAAACAGTGATCAGACTATCAATCCCCAGAGGGAAAGTAGGGGAGGGTGGGGGTAAGGGGAAGAGATCAATCAAAGGACTTGTATGCATGCATTATAAGTCAAACCAATGGACATGGACAACAGGGGGATGAGAACATGAGTGGGTGGGGAGGTTGCGGGTTATTGGGGGGATGAGGACACATTTGTAATACCTTAACCAATAAAGAAATTAAAGATTAAAAATAAAATAAAATAAAAAACATTCATGAGAATGTTTAAAAATCGGACCCCTCGTACATTGCTGGTGAAAATGTAAAATAGCGGGGCCACGTTGGAAAACGAGAGTCACCCGATGGCCCAGAAGTTTCACATCTAAGTACATACCCAAAAGAAATGGAAACATGTTCACACAAAAAACTTGTACACAATGTTCACAGCGGCGTTATTCATAAGAGCCTCAAACCGGAAACAACCGAAATACTCATCAACTGATAAATGGGTAAACAACATGTGGTATAACCATACACTAGAATATAGCATACATAAAACTTCAAAATGTTATGCTAAGTGAAAAAAGCCAGTCACAACTAAGATATCTTTAAATAGAGACACATATAAAACAAGATAATGTACTAACTGATGGATGGGCAAGCTATGATCAGAGGCTGAAAGGAGACTAGCTCTGCCTTTTTGCAAACAATAATGTTTTAGTACTTGCTAGTATGTAGAGTGTTTCTGCTATATTATAGAACATGAAGGGAATTTACTATAAGCATGGAATATCTGTCATTTTAGTCAGAAAGTAATTTGTTTTTAGAGTGCAATGAAAAATCTATACTTGCAGAAAATAAAATTAATGGATTATGAAATAGAAACATGAACAATTTTAGGAAGAGCTTATTTATGATGTAAACACCCCAAAAGGTAAGTAAAACACTGCCCACAATCAAAGGAGATGGAGGTAAATAAAAGTGGGAAAGAGGCTTTTAAAAATATAGATTCTTATAGAGGCACTCTTCTTGAAAATCTTGTCCACAGCCTTTATAAAATTATATTAAGTCCTCACTTAACAATGTCATTAGGTTCTTGGAACTGCAGCAAAATGATGCATAATAATTACAGTTTTACCACAGCCTTATTGATATATAAAAAAAAAACGAGTTAAATCCCTGGGGCAATTCATTAGTGTTATAACAAAATGTTTAGTGTTAAACAAAACATTATGCGACGACCTGCTATATGTGTCAAGAACAAACAAAAACCTTAAAAATCTCCTTCACAAATATTAGCAAAAAGCTTCAGCCATCTGTCACTTGACCAAGTAACCTTAACTTACCCATCTGCCAGAAACACAGTTTTGATCCAACTGTTACTTTTTAAACTAGTGAGCTGTGCATTGTTGTACCTGTCTCATAGTTAAGATTTTAAAATGAAAGCTACAAGATCTCTGGTAGCATTGGTCTATATATTTTTGCATGTCTATGCATACTTATATGTTAAACATGGGTCATTTTTTTCTTTCTCTGAATGGTATAGCCAAAATTCATTTTTAAAGAGCTCTATTGAAATCAAGTATATACCCTCAAAAATATAGAGACTACTAAAAACACATAATGAAAGAAAATTAAGTTTTTGTTTTACGTAAGTCTACTGTTTTCATCAGCTAGGAGGACAAAGTGTTCCTGGACTATTGGTCTGCTCTTGATAATAGATTATAAAAGGTTTTATTTATTTTGTTTTAAATGTTTAACCTTTATTCGACCTAAAAAGCAAAGACTTTGAGTCTTACCAAATATTTGTCAAGGTCACTTGATCTAAGATAAACTTCTAGTTTAAGTTTGTTAGTTTAAATAAAGCAGGCATGTCTTTAGAGTTATTAGAATTAAATATAATACTTTATTCCACCTAGGTTCACTAAAAGTCAAATAAGCTCATGTTATCTCTATTACAAAATGCGTGAGCAAGAAAGGTAACCTCATATGTTGGATTGCCACTTCTGAGGAAGTTGAGACTCAGCTACATAAGAAGAAGCCAGTTGGCTTAAGAAAGTCACTCCTTAAAACTGGGTCTTTTTAAAACTTACTTTATCCTAATTGGTTTGGCTCTGAAATGAATTTCAGACGTTGAGAATTATCCAATATAATAAAAGGCTAATATGCAAATTGGCCCCTCTACTGGGAGTTTGACCCAGGGGGCGGAGCCAGCCGGCCAAACTCTCTCATCCCCTCCCCCTGGCCCATTGAGATGGCCCCAATCAGGGTAGGCAGGCTGGACCCTTTATGTGTACAAATTCGTGCACTTGACCTCTAGTCATGCTTATAATCATTAGTCTCCTTGGTACCTCAAAAGCTGTAAACGCGTGTTCACAGCCAGTAACCACCAAGAAGATGATCTCCCTAAGATTAGAACATCAAAAAAAGAGCAAGGAGAATGACTGATTTAAAAATGTGAACCCGACAGCATTACCTGTGAATACCCCACAGACTCAGCAAAAAAAATAATGGAGGACTCCAAATCAGTAGCACGAATCATGCCAATGCCTTAAATATTGACCACATCTCTCTGTGTGGCTGATAATCTGATCAGAAGGAGGGGAATTGTTAAAAACAAGACAACAGGCCAAAAATGGAGTTGCTTTTACTAAGTCCCACATCACCAAAGCCAAGACTTAACCAGAAATGTACTCTTAAACCAGTCAATCAGAAATCACCTGATCAGCACTAGATAGACCCGCACCACCCCCTAGACTAGAGAAATGTAACTTTGCCTCCAGCAGCCTACTTCTCTGCTTACTATAACATTCTTTCCCCATTCTATTCTGGCTATAAAAATGTTTCATTTTGTACAGCTTCACAGAACTCCTTTTTATCTACTAGATTGCATGCTGCCTGATTTAAATTGATCTTTGCTCAAATATGCACTTCACATGCCCTAAGTGCCAGTCACCATAGGAGAAGCCAGATCCGCCTGACTTGAAGTGAGAGCCTAGGTCTGATCTCACCACATCAGTGGACCAGGCTTCTGAGAGGAGACTCACTGTGACCGGGTTTCCAGGACTGCTGCCCTCTGGCCAGAAGGGGGCGTCATCCCGCCCCTCGCTGCTCTCTGCCCTCCACCAGGAAGTCCTGCCACTCCCTGCTCCCTGCTCTCCCCAGGAAGTCCCGCCCCTGCCGGAAGTTAGAGTCCCTGCCTCTGGAAGATGGTGGCTTTCCAGTGCTCATGGCCTCAGGAAGCGCGAGGCAGGCATGGGCCCTTGGGATGGAGCGAAGCAGGCGGCAGGCGGGGCCCTGGAGCAGCTAAGCCCGCGGTGAGGAGTCCCTGCTGGGGCCTCCTAGGCCAGCCCCTTGGCAGAGCAGTGCCCATTGCAGGTGGTCCATTCCCTCCCCCAGAAGGAGGCCAGGCCAGGCCAGGGCAGGGCAGGCCCGGTGAGGTCCTCCCGGCGAAGTCCCCGCTCTGCGGGCACCAGCTGCGTAGGGAGCCGCCTTCTGAGGTCGGGGTTCCCTCCATCCTCACCTTGCCAGGCCCGCTGGTCCCTGCAGAGTGTGACGGAGACCGGGCCTTCCTTGTGCCCGTGTGGATCCAGAGTTTCCCAGCGCCCCCCCCCCCCCCCCCACCTCCTGTGTCAGACTGGGACCCCCCCACAGCCACGTGGTTCTGGCCGGGACAGGATTGCAGGGAGATGCGGGGACAGCTGTGGGCCTGAGGTTATGGCCACTTCTCACTTCACCTTCACTGGTGGCGTGAAGGGCACCAGCAATGACAGTTCCAGGGAAGCCATTGCGGGGACTCAGCCCATGGCAGCCCCTGAAGCCTGTGCCCAGCGAGGAGCTCTCCCGACGCTGTGCCCAGGGAACCCCGGTTCTGTGGGGCCAGGAAGGTCCTCCCGGGATGAGAGGAGCATGAAGCCCTTGGCGTGAGTCACTGAATGGCGCTTGAGTCACTTAAAAATAAAACCAGGTCTCTGCTGACTTGTGTTAAAATCCCATCGAATGAATGTAAGAGCTTAAATAACCTCAGTAACATGAACGGTATTGCTATTTTTAAATGCTATATTAAGTTTTATTTTGAAGACATCAATTAAATTTAAAATTTGAGAAAATTTGATATAATTAAATAATCCCATTCACTTGTTTAAAACATCCAACTTGAGTGGCTGTTATGCATGAGTTTTTCTTGATATCTAAAGAATTCTAATTTCTTTTTTAAGTTATATTTGAACATAATATAGTGCCTCTTCAGGCTTATCTTTAAAAGGGGCTCGAATGGGGAGTTTACAGGTTACATTTATGTGGTAACTAAAGAATATTCCAAGTCTATAGGATCTGGCCTCTGTGAAGTCATTGTCCCATCCTGCCCATCGGTGCCTTTCTCTGGGGTCTTCTAGCATTTAGTGTTTACAGTCTAACCTGTTGAGCTCACCTGCACCTAAAATTTAACTAGCCCCCACTAACCTGCTCTCCCCCCAGTTTCGTTTTCCGGCTTTTGTTCCCCAATGTTTAAATCTTTCCCATCCAGTGTCTGAGTGGCTGGTCATACCTGCTAGTTGTCCGGCACAGCTGTGTTCCTCCAGGCCTAGGTCTCACTTCCTGACTGGACAGTTGACATCCATCCAAGCCGTCCTACTTCTCCCTCCTCCTCCTCCAGTCTCAGCCTGCAGTTCAGAATGAGTGCTGTTAGATATGCACCTTGTGCAGCGTTATGGACAGAGATGCATTTGAACACTTCTAACAGTGCTGTTTTTCCAGGGAACCAGATGGCTGGTGATCAAAGCACACCACCTTGTAGGAGATGAGATGGTGTACTTACAGGGGAGGTTTGAGTGCTGTGGCAGATTGCTCTGTGCTTCATTCACCAGTCCGTGCTGTTGTGCATCAATACTGTATGATTGTGCCCTGTGGTAGTGTACACACTATCATATGTATATCTATGTGTTAATTTTTAATATGTTTTTGTTAACTTCAGAGAGAAAGGGAGAGGGGGAGAGAGAGAGAGACATCAATGATGAGAAAGAATAACTGATGGGTTGCCTCCTGCATGCCCCCTATTGGGAAATGAGCCAGAAACGCTGGGCTTGTGCCCTGACTGGAATTGAACTGTGACCTCCTGGTTCATAGTTCAATGTTCAACCACTGAGCGACACTGGCCCGACTTATGCATTAATTTTTAAAGTACTGACTCTTTCAACATAAACATCTAATTTTGTTGAAAAGAAGGATCCCTGAGAGTACCTTGCCAGCATGATTGTCAAGTGTGTGCTCGCAAGGTTCATTGTTCCTGTGCTGGGACCTCCCCAGTCACAAAGCTGACTGGCAGCCATATCAGACTTTCCGTCAGCGTGGCTCTCCCTGTTTTCTCCACCCTGGTTATTCCCTGAGACAACACTCCATCCAATTGGCAGCCCTACCCAAGCTGTTTGTAGCCAATTTTCCATGTGAGTGGCCTATCTTGGCTCAGGCTTTAGACTTTACTAAAATCTCAAACAAGCAGCAGCTGGCATCGAACCTATCAATAAAAGGCCCAAGACTCTGCACTAGCACCAGCCTGTTTTGCTTCACAGCTGGGTCTTGCCTGGGCACTTCCTAGCCCAAAACAAATAGCAGCCATCTGCAGATCTCTCTCTAGCTCCTGCTAGGTGGCCCCAGGCAGTGGCTGACTTTACACCTCTTGGAGGCCCCAAAGCCAATGAAACTGGTGGACAGCTTCATATCATAACAGATTACAGCTCTGCACATCCACAAGCAGCACACTCAAGGAGCTGACTCAGTGAGCACCAAAGCCCCACTGAAACAAGTCCTGTTCCATAGGGGTGTCTCCTGCACAGCAGCTCTTCCATTTTGGATGCAACTGGTCCTCACAGCCCATCAGCCTGGAAATCAGTTCCTCCCAGTGATGCCAATGGCAGTCAAGTCTCAACTACAACAAGACTGTGCACAGCACACAGCACACACAGGAACTAGAGTGCCCTGCTCAGGTGACTGGGGAGTCTGAGCCACTAGGCCCTACAGGAAACCTAATACACAAGTTCTCTCTACCAATTCCAGGAGACGTAGTAGTTCTACCTAATACATAGAAACAAATATAGATACAGGGAAGCTGCCAAAATGCAGAGACAATGAAACATGTCACAAATGAAAGAAATGGAAGTAAGCAAACTACTGGAGACAGTGTTCAAAACAATGGTTCTAAGGTTACTCAAGGATCTTCACGAGAGTTTCAAGGGACTTAATGAGAGCTTCAAAGGAATTAATGAGAGATTCAAGGGTCTTAGTGAGACTTTCAAGGATCTTGGTGAGAATGCCAAAGACATAAAAATAGGACCAGTCAGAAATTAAGTATATACTAAGTGAAATAAAGAATAATTTATGGGAATTCAACAGTAGAGTAGAGGATTCTGAGAATCAAATAAATGATTTGGAATATGAGGAAGCAAACGACACCTAATAAGAAGAACAAAAGGGAAAAGAATAAAAAGGTATGAAGATAATGCAAGGAGCCTCTGAGACAACTTCCAGTGTACCAACATTCCCATTATGGGGGTGCTAGAAGGAGAAGAAAGAGAGAGAAAGATCTTGAAAACCTATTTGAATTAATAAAGACAGAAAACTTGCCCCACATGGTGAAAGAAAGAGTCTTGCAAGTTCAGGAAACACAGTAAGTCCCAAACAAGATGAATCCAAAGAAGTCCACATCATAACTAAAATGCCAAGCGTTAAAGAAAAACAGAGGCCGAAACCGGTTTGGCTCAGTGGATAGAGCGTCGGCTTGCGGACTGAAAGGTCCCAGGTTCGATTCCGGTCAAGGGCATGTACCTGGGTTGCGGGCACATCCCCAGTAGGGGGTGTGCACGAGGCAGCTGATCGATGTTTCTCTCTCATCGATGTTTCTAACTCTCTATCTCTCTCCCTTCCTCTCTGTAAAAAATTAATAAAATATATTTTAAAAAAAAAGAAAAACAGAGGATTTTAAAAGCAGCAAGAGAAAAGCAATCAGTTACCTACAAGGGAGCACTCGTATGACTGTCAGCTGAATTCTCAACAGAAACTCTGCAGGCCAGAAGGGAGTGGCAAGAAATAGTGAAAGTGATGAATAGCAAGCACCTATAACCAAGATTACTCTACCCAGCAAAGCTATCATTGAGAATTGAACATCATATAAAGAGCTGCACAGACAAGGAAAAGCTAAAGGAGTTTATCTCCACCAAGCCAGCATTACATGAAATGTTGAAGGTATTCTTTAAGAAGAAGAAGAGGCAGAAGAAAAAAAGATAAAAAAATATGAACAACAAAATGGCAATAAATACATATCTATCAGCAACTGAATTTAAAAATTAAAAAAAATGAACAAGAAATCTAATGAACAAAATAAACTGATGAATAAAATAGAATCAGAGGCATGGAAACAGAACAGACAGACAAATCTCAAAGGAAAGGAGAATAGGAAGATATTAAGGAAAATCTTATATGCATATATGCATTACCTATGGACACAGACAATAGGGTGGTGAAGGCCTGGAGTGGGGTGGGATCTGGGTGGATGGGGGCCCTGGAGGGCAAAGGGGGCATCTATAATGCTCTCAGCAATAAAGATTTTCCTAAAAAACAAAACAAAACAGGATATTTAGATGTGCCCTGACTCTAATCAAACTGTGACCTCCTGGTGTCATAGGTCGATGCTAATAAATATATTAAAACTACTTAATTATGATATATACATATATAAATAAAAATAAAATATGGTCTGTGTTTCATTTATTTCTTCTTAGGTGCTACAATAAACAGTAATCACAATAGAATTTAGCTATGTTTTCCTAGCCTTTTTATATCATCCTATCTAATAAAAGGCTAATATGCAAATCAACCTAATGGCAGAAAGACCAAGCAATGACACTGTGACACGCACTGACCACCTGGGGGCAAATGCTCAACACAGGAGCTGCCCTCTGGTGGTCAGTATGCTCCCACAGGGGGAGCAGCTCAGCCAGAAGCTGGGCTCACAGCTGGCGAGTGCAGGGGCAGTGGCAGTGGCAGGAGCCTGCCTTTGCAGCAAAGCTAAGGATGTCCAACTGCCCACAGGGAGCCCCAGATTGTGAGAGGGTGCAAGCCCGGCTCAGGCCTCTAGTAGTTCGTAAAATATGACCTACAACATTCCCTGCCTCCCACCAGAAACTGTCGCCTGTCGTACCTCCTCGATTTGTTGTGTTTGTTCTGTGGCACTATTGAACACATGGCACCAGATACTGTCAGAGGGGGAGATTCAGGACATGACAAGGTATGTTCTATTTTTGACACATCTTTATATATCACTATAAACTGTATAATAAGAATCCTAGCTTAGGTAGAGTTTCCAACAGAGTCCTCTTTCTGGTGTTGCCTTACCTTTACTTTTTCTCTCTTTTGCTTTGTATACATGAACACATTATGGTATCTAGGGTTGTAGAGGGAAAAAATAATAGAAAGGTTGGGACATTCTGGATTTCCCTTTTTTCAAGGTTTACGCCTGAGGATCATCTTTGGTTTTATAGAGTAACACTTTGTTAAAGGAAACTTCAAAAGCAACTGATTCTTCATATAATAATTTTTACGTTATTTGCATGAAAAGGATTTGTATCTTGAGCAAAGCACCAGTGGTAACTCTATATAAAACCAAAATCACTCATTTTCTGTTGCATGGGACCTGCTCTTTTAGGACTCAGCTGAGCCACAGCACAGTGCAGAGGTGTCACTGAATGCGCAGACTGTCCACTGCTCCTGTGTGAGTCGCGCTTGATGATTTTGGACAGCGCTGGCATTATTGATTTTTGTTAGAAAAATACATGGGACATATAGTTGGCTGTGTCACCTTAGGTTGATATTTGCTTTCTAAGAGGGCATTGAAAAGGGAATCTTTCCTATTTTTTATTTCCAATTGTGCTTTTAACTTTGTAGACATACTGGAGACTTTGTTGATTATCTCTCCCACAGGAATAATCATTGTAACACTCCTTGGAGAAAGAAAATCCAAGATAGTCTCTGTTTTCGTAATCCGTCTAAAGCAGCAATCACCAACCGGTGGCCCGCAGACCACTGGTGGTCCGTGAGGTCCGAAAGGTGGGTGACCGCTGCTCTAAAGAGCTCAATTTTTTCCTTCCCACTTTCTTTGTATTTGCAAAATGAAGGCTGGGAAGAGGCTTTCTAAGTCATTATGTTACAAAATCTAGGTCACATATTTTTATTTCATGAATGAAAGGGTACACACCTGTCCAGTTCTTTATCTTTTTTAAAAAATATATATTTTATGGATATTACAAAGAGGAAGGGAAAGGGACAGAGAGTTAGAAACATCGATGAGAGAAAAACATCAACCAGCTGCCTCCTCACGTCCCCTACTGGGGATTGAGCCTGCGTCCAAGGTACATGCCCTTGACTGGAATTGAACCTGGGAGGGATCCTTCAGTCTGCAGGCTGACTTTTTATCCACTAAGCCAAACCGGTTAGGGCTGTCCAGTTGTGAGCACTTTTGCTTTATTAATAACTTTCTCCAAGTAAGGGATTCTGACTATTTTTTGTTTCTCACCTTCCCCTCTTCCTCATTCCCTTGCAAAATCCCACATGTACTTTCCACATATCTTAAGTGTAGAGATGTGTGCTAATGACCCATTATATGTTTAAAGACTATTATTCAACTTTTCACAACTAGGAATCTGATTGTAGAGCTGTATCTATTGATTTCCAATCCAACAGCAGAGCATTCTGAGGGTCTGACTCAGATGGCAGTAAAACTGCTTGTATAAATAAAATAATTGAATTGTTGGTTTAGTTCAAGTCAAGGTATTCTCTGAAACTATTGGGATTTTTGGTAGGAATTTATAACTATTAAAATTTGAAAATTACTTTCTAAGTTTTCTAAGATCTAATAGAACCAATTTTCTTTTCATCCTAACCTGAGGATATGCTTATTGATTTTAGAGAGGGGCGGGGGGAGATAGAGAGACAGAGATTGAGAGAGAGAGAGAGAGAGAAAGAGAGAATGAGAATGAATCATTTAGGTAAGAGAGAAACATTGATTGGTTGCCTCCCATATGCAGCCTGACTGGGGATTGAACCCACAACCTAGGTATATGGCCTGACTGGAATCAAACCCACAACCTTTCAGTGTATGGAATGATGCTCCAGCCAACATTGAGCCACAGCAGCCAGGGCATGGAACCGGATTTCAGGAAAGAAAACCTTATATTCCTCCTAGAATTTCTGCATACCTGAGGTCCAAAGTTCAGCTAAGTCATTGAGAGTAGATGGGACACCTTGAGGCCTTTGAGTTGATTGAATGAGCTATAATGTGTGCAACGTGCTCATCACTGTGCCTGGCTTGCACGCACTCTTGTGGTTTCAGTCTGCCTGACCCTGTTTTCTATGTCACTGTTACGTGTTTTCTTTACAACAATCCTAGTCCCATAAATTTGGCTGCATTTCTCTGAAACCTTGGCCCTGAAATTTGGAAGCAGAGAGTTTAAAATTTTAGCATCCAGTTAATATCTCATTGGCATAAGCTCATATAGGCAACCATTATTCAAATCCTGATTTGCATAATCATAATGGAAGTAATTTTCCATATATCAAGAATCTCTAAGTTATGTGTAATTTGCTGTGTTCTCAGTTCAGGTAACTACATTTATAAATTTGTTTCCCATTTAGATCACATTTTGTTTTGCATTATTTTAAATCTCATCATGCTTCCCACAAATGAAGGCTATTAGATTTTTGGAATGTTCTATAAGAGGAATTGATTTAGGTGCTTATGAAAAAATAACATCTGTAGGTGGGCTTTTTTTTCATTTTTGTTCTTTGACTTTAAGGAATTTGTAATATTTATTGGAGCTGGATAGTTACTAAAAATGCTAATTGGTACTTTGTCCCCCCCCTCTATCATAAGTCCAAAGATTTCATTTACTTAAAAAAATTAAATTTATTTTAAATCAAAATAAATTTTTTAGTTAACCAAAATAAAACCATTACTAGTTTAGAAAATAATTAAAACACTTTTAGTTCATTGATTGACAGCCTAGATGTTTAAATTTGTTCTGACATAACTGCATATCTGTTCTCTAAATGTCTTTCTTGCATGTGCTAGTTTAATGCTCCTTGCACAGAAAGCTATGCACAGGCTCTTTTTGTTCAAATATTTCCCAAATATGCAGCTTTATTTTGTTCATTTTTCTTTCCTCTAAATGACTTACTAGTTACTATTCTATCAAATTGTTTTGTAGGCAGCTGACTGGTGGGTTTAGGTGTTGTAATGTGTCAACTACTAACTGGAGGGTCTCCGTTCACTGTGATGGGAAAGAGAACTCCCAAGCTGAGCTACTAGGTCAGACTTAACAAAATAAAATGAATGGTTACTTCAAAGGAACTGATCAAATTTCTGCAATTTGGCTGATGGAAAAATAATTAAAAATGGAGATTGGCAAAATTATGTTGAAGTGGTTAATTTACATTTATAAGTACATAGGATGTAGACATAGACCTTTTATATTTCCTCCTATTTCATGTGCCCAGAAAGATTTTAAATTTCATAGGGAGTGTGTCATAATTTTTGTGTATTCCAAAGCACTGAGCATTGACAGGGAGCTGCCACAGCCCCTGACAGAGCTGTGTTCCCTGCTAGAGCCCTTTGGAGTACGGGGCCCAGAGCAGTTAGGAATACAGGCTCAAGAGCCGTTTAGAATGTGGGGCAAAGAGCCTTTTTCGAATGTGGAGCAAATAGCAGTTTAGAATGTGGTGCAAATAGCAGTTTAGAATGTGGGGTGAGGAGCCATTTGGAATGTGGGACGAGTAGCCGTTGGCAGTGCTTGCCACAGAGCTGGTGGGCACAGAGACGGTGGGCCCAGAGCCTGTGTGCATAGCAATGGACGGTAGACACAGCCTCAGGATGGACGTTACTGTCCGCGAGTTCATGGAGCTCTTTCTACAGAGCCCGTTGGTAGCAGGGGTGAGTACACCTGCCTCCCTGTCCCATTGCGGGTGCCCTGGCTCCTCTCCCGCCCCCCGAGGTCTCCACAGACCCCACCGGCCTGGGCCCTGGCAGTCCTGGGACTCAGGGGTCTTCACAGGTTTCCAAACTGGGGCAGGGGTCCTGGCTTGGGGGCCTGAGGGGTTTCCTACTCTGGAACCCATGCACCAGGTGCAGAACCCCCTGGCGCTTCCAGCCCTGGACTGAGATGAGTTCACCTGCTCCTGCCAGGGGGCTAGGCTGCGGGTCCAGGCTCTAGATGGTTTGACTCAGTGGTTAGAGTGTTGACTGCCGGCCAAAGGGTCGCAGGTTTGATTCCCCGTCAAGGGCATGTCCCTGGGTTGAAGGAGGTGATGTCGGCAGTTGGAAGAGAGGCTGCCCAGTGAGGATGAGGCTGTGGGCCTGCGCTCACACCCGGCAGAAAGGGGAACCAGGTGGTCTGGTGTGGCCTGTGGGGATGAGATCCAGGCTCACCGGGAAAGGATTTCAGGTTATGAAAGGTTTCCTCAAAAAATAAGATTATCATGGACCCAACCTTCTAACATTAGCGCTCTAATATTTTGCCATCTTCGCATTAGATTTTATTTGAAGAATAAGATGCTATCCCTCCTGACCCTCCCCTCCCAAGGCTTACCCTCTTTGTTTGACACATGGATGGTGTGTGACTGAAATCCCTGGGACAGTTGAGGGAGCTCCCACACTGGGAGAAGTGCTGTCTGGTGGGAAGTCAGTGTCCTCCTTGAGCTAGTGTGACAGCAGCAGTGGTGTGTGAGGACAGGGCTTGGCTGCAGAGTGTGGCTGCACTTGCTGAGGAGCCTGCCCGCCCCCCACAGGAACTTGGTGGCTGAGGGTTAATAATGTCAGTGAGGTGGGTCAGCTGTGGGAGAGTGGGCCTAGGTCCGAGGGGGCGTGGCCTTGGGAGGCGGGTGCTCTCAGGGACCCTCCACTGCTCCCTGCCCTGCCTCCGCAGCACCTTACCCTTGTGTGCCCTCAGGTGACGCGCCACCAGGAGAGCCTGTTGGACCTGCAGTGGTTGGAGGTCCCAGACATGGCCCTGGAGGACGTGGAGTACGTCACCAACAACATGACGTTTCGCCTCAGGAGGCTCTTAATTGAACATGACAGATGCAGGGAGGTGTGTTTGCCGGTGGCCCAACAGCCTGGGGGACGGTGGAGAGGGGCCTGGGTCTGGGGCCCTAGTTATGGCCCCGCTCCTCATCCTGACTTCCTCTCAAGCTGCACACTGTCTGTCCTCCTGGCCCATTTCTGAGGGGGCAGGACGTGGGCACTTTCCCTGCAGGGCGTAGTCCCCTGAGACACCTGTGTGACGACAGAGGTTGAGCTCGGGGAGCCTGCTCCATTCACTCGGCCCTTCTGTCTCACTAAATATATCCTCGCTTCTTAAAAACTCCCCCACTTTCTCCTGCCTCCCTCCTGGCTTTGCAGTCTCAGCTGCCATCTTCTCTTTTACTTTCTTCCGTCTTTTGGTCATTCTTCACCACGTTCTAGTGCGGGCACTGTGCCGGGCACAGGAGCACGCCGGTGAGACCCCTCTGTCTGCCCTGCTGTAGCTGGTCGTGACCATGACCCAGGAGTGGAACACCAGCATCCGCCCCAGCGAGGACACACAGCACCTGGCCATGGAGCTGGCAGACACCAAGGCCACGCTGCGAGGCGTCAGCCAGGAGCTGTGAGTCCCCCAGTGACCCCGGTCTTTCTGCTCTTGTGCCGTGTGTCACCACCCATTGCTCGCACATGTGGTTCACTGCCATGGGGTGCAGCAAACGGGGCAGCTCTCACAGTGCCCTGGAGTGACAGGGCTCTGCTTTGAGCTGGGTCCCTGTTGGGCCCTGGGCTAGCCCGCTCCCTCGTCTCCCCGGGCTTGGGTTCTGCTGGGCCTTTAGGGCTCCTGCCAGTCCAGACATGGCAGACTCAGAGCAGCAGCCTACCGCTCAGCCTCGGGCCCAGTGTGAGTGCTCTTGGCTGGAGGGAGGATGTGTCTCTCATGTCCAGTCCTGTGGGCCTGCTCCCCCTTTCCTGTAGCTGGTGATGGCACCATGCCCGGTATCTGGGAAGCTGCCTGCCTTCACCTCCCTGCCAGGGGCCTCCCTGCCTGCCTGGCTGTGGAGGGAGGAGTGGCTCTGGGGGCTCCTTCCCTGCCTGCACCCTCAGAGGAAAGCTCAGGTCTGTGGTGAAGTCTGAGAGCAGCAGTGACAACTTAAAGCTCACCTTGGACTCCAGAGCATTTTTGCAGCCCCACGTGTAGACGCCCTCCTCACGCCTAGAAGCCAGGACCCTCTCCTTCCCCGCTGTGGTCTCCCAGGTGGTGGGCTTTCTGGGTGCTTCTGAGGAACCCTCACCACATGTTCTCATCGCCCTCAGGGAGGAGAAGACGAAGCAGCTGGCGGACGCCAGGCATCAGTTGTACCAGCTGGTGCGGGAGCTGCAGGAGTTCCGGCACAATGTGAGCAGGAGGCCTATCGTGTGGGCCTGGGGTGGGGGGCTAGGACGCCCCAGTCACCGGGGCCCCAGGTCCAGGAATGTGACCTGGGACACCTCTCCTTCCCACTCAAAGCAGCGCTGCCTGAGAGCCAGTTTTCCTGGGAGCTGCTGGGGGGTGACATGCTGCAGTGACAGCATGTGGGGCCCACACACAGGGGCCTGCACATGGACCAGCTTGGCCGCCTCTGGCTTCTCCTGGGGCTGCAGGGACTTGGGCCTTCCCCAGCCCCGAGGGTGCCCTGAGCCACATCCCCTGCCTTTGCCCACCTCCCAGAACATGGAGCTGGCGGCCAGCGCCCAGGCTGCTCGTGCCCCCCTCCCTGAGCTGGACTCCCTGAGGGAGAAGGTTAACCGCATGGAGAGGCTGGAGATGGAGGCGATGGGCCTCAGGCAGAAGGAGAAAGACATAGACTTCTATGCAGCCACATGGAAGTGAGCCCAGCAGGGGCAGGCGGCCCTCGGACACTTTTGTCCTGGAAGAGGGGAGACGGGCCACAATGCCTCCCCAGCTGGCCCTCTCCCTGCACCACAGACTGACTGCCAGACCCCTGGGCTCCCTCTGGTAGTGGAAGGAACAGGGTTGGGAATGTGGTTGAAGGGCCCTGATTCTTCTAGGACTTTTCCTCCTCCTCCTTCATGCCACAATGATGACCTTCTATTCACTAATCTTTTTCTTTAAGACTCCTTGTAATTTCTATGTCTAAATCTTACCAGGACTGTTTCCTCATCTATAAAACAGAGATAACTGTACTAGTCCGTGAGGTTTATACAAGGAAAGAGGTAAAATACCTGGTATTTGGGCAAGTCCCATATGAAGCTCTCCGTGGTATAGCCTACTTGGATTCCAAGGTTATGGGTCTGTTCAGAGGAGGGTGTCAGGGCTGAGGGGGGATGGAGACCAAGGCCCAGGCAGTGTAACTGACGCTCGGACCATGCTCCCAACTGCCTCACGTGAGCAGTGAGTTCAGGACCCTCTCTTCCAGGCTTGTTTGCTCCTCCCACCTACTCAGGGAGTGGCTGTTCCCGCTGGAATGTTGGTGGCTCACTGCTCTGTCCCCTGGGGAGAAGGCACCCTGGGTGCTGTGCCCTAGCAGCCTGGCCCAGGAGGGGTGGGGTGGGGGCCAGCTCTCGGCTTTGTCCTGGAAATGGCCCCCTGGCCCTGCTGGTGACCAAGGGCATCAATCTGCAGCACAGACAGGTGTGGGGCACGGGCACCCTCACTCACAGGTAGGAGGGTTGCGGAAGGTCATGTGCAACTTCCCCAGGCTGTGGCCTCCACTGCCTCCTGCACACTGGGGACCTAAGGCAGCCCCCACATCTCAGCCGGCACTCTGCCCCGTGGATGGGGGTGGGTTACAGGGCTCAGCCCCTGTCTCCGTGTCTTTTCCGGGCCTGTCCAAGCAGCCTCGCTCAGTCATGCAGACGCAGTGACTGAAGGCCTGTGTGGCACCAAGCCCTGTGCCAGGAGCAGGGGATCTAACACAAAGCAAGACTCGCTCCTGGCACTGGGGAGCTTCTGGGCTTTTGCGGGGTTTCCGGTGGGAACCCTGTTCCATGTTCTCAAGGTGTGTGCCTCTGGATAGCAGCAGCAACATTTTTAATATCCTATTTAATAAGAGCCTAATATGCAAATTGTCCCCTTGGATGGGAGTTCCACAGGGAGGCCAGGGGTTCGATTGCTTGCTATGACATGCGCTGGCCACCAGGGGGCAGCGCAGAACATTGCTGGCATTGGCAATGCACTGTTACCTCTCGCTGGCTAACTGGGAGCTGGGGTGACAGGGATGGAGGTGCTGTAAGAATGCAAGCTCGTTCTCACTCCCCCTGCAACTATCCCCCGGGACGCCAGGGCTCGCCCGCCAGGGAATCCCCTGAGCTCAGGTGCTGGGTGCCCAGGAGGAGCCCACCCTGCACCTGCACAAACTTGTTAAGGTGAGCCAGGCCACAGCAGCCAGGACCACAGGGGCCTGTTGGGCTCCTGGTGGGTTTGAGCAGGAGCTGGTCTGCAAGGCCAGCCAGGAGAGAGCATGCTGCCCTCCCTCCTTCCGGGGGACACCACTGGGTGGCTCAGAGGCCTACACTGCTCTCCGGCCCGCAATGTCTGTCCATGCTCACCGCATCTCCATGTGGAGACTTGGGCACCATGACTCAGGTGCGGGGATGAGGGGGGTGTGCGGGGGCCAGGGGCCCAGATACTGCCCTGGGCCCAGAGGTCAGCTGGCCTCCACGCCAGATGCTCACACTTTGATCTCCGGCCAGGCCTAGGGACCGCACCCAGCAGGAATTTCATGCACCGGGCCTCTAGTTGATTAATAATTTTGCTGTGAAATTAGTAATGCTTTACACTTTGCATTAGTAAATGAAGTACAAGAGAAATAGAGTGGTCCATGGAGGCCAGGCCACAAAGAGGATGAGTCACACTGTTCTCCAAGGCCCGTGTGCCGGGGTCCAGGGAGCTGCGAGGACAGAGCTTGTGCCCGCACGCTTACATCACAGTGGTGCCAACAGCCCTGCAGGCTGTGCGCAGCCTCCCGTCAGCCCTGCTGGGCCAGGTTTACTGTGTGCAGCTCGAGCCCCTGAGGGCAGGGGCAAGGGCCTGTCTGACTGCATGCCTGGGGCTGGCACACAGAAGGCACTTGGTAGTGACCACACACGTCAAGTAAAAACCCATCTCAGCATGAAAAGACTTGCTACCGGGGGAGAAGGACGGGGGAATCAGAGGTGTTGTCTCCTTCGGACAGTGACAGTGTCGGGTGTGATGGGCAGCGGAGCAGAGAGCCGAGCATGACTGTCACGTGGACAACCACCATGTGGGGCCCTCCTATGGGTACAGGGGGAGCCACAGATGGCCCGGGTGCCCCTCCCCAATAGCCCGTCCAGTGTCGCCACTGAGAAACATATAAAAGGGGAGGGTGGCAGTGCCACAACCCGAGGAGACAGGCCTGGGCGCCCTAGGCACACCTGGGAAGTGGGGGTGCACTGGGTGATCCTTGACTCTCTCTGCAAACACTCATCCCACCTCTGCTGCCAGGGCCCGGGGTGGAGGACAGAGGCAGAGAGAGAGTGCCTGGGAGGTCCCTCTAGTCCCATGCTTTGTCCTTGGCTGAAATTCCCGCCACCAGGGGCAGACATGTGGGTGCCTTGAGGGTCCTGAGCTGCTGAGGGCAAGCTGGGCCTGTCTCTGCCCCTCAGAGAGGGATGGACACTTAGCTTCCTGGGCAGGGCTTGCTCCCAGAGGCGGCGGCGGAGGCTCCGCAGGCGAGTCCCAGCTCTCACTCCACTTGCTGGGTGTGGAGTAAGCCTTGTCCAGTCCCTCACAGGAGAGGTGGTCCAGGTGCCTCTCATCCCCTCGTGCCCTGGCACCGGGTGGCGTCGATAGGAACACATTTCTAGTGAGCTTATTATGAGAAGTTCTGTCCACAGATGGGGCCCCTGGTTGCGATCATGCAGGGAGGGGCAGGGTGGGTGGTGGCAAGGCAGGTAGGAGCTGGGTTTAAGATCAGACCGTGGGTCTGGTGGCCTCACACTCTCTGCCTCCTCCAGGCCCAGCCTTTGCCACTTTAGGACTCGGGCACAGCTTCTCGGGGTCTTGTCTCTCACTTCTGCGGTGGTGGGTGTGCAAAGCAGGTTTAGATGTTTCTGCTGCCTGATACATGGGAAGGTTGACACCCCCAGAAAACTGAGGCCCATTGGAAGAGTAGCTATAAATCATTTAGTTCCACACTGTACTCTGCTTCTGGACACTTGTCCATCCCTGCCTTTCCCCAGGTCCTTCAGGGCCCAACTCACATGGTGCCTCTGACTCCCCCTCATGGTGTGATTCAGCTGACAAGTGCCTTTGAACATTTCTGAGGGCCCCACGAGAAGAGCAGTGGCATAGTCCTGCACTGCAGGAGGAGCCTTCGGCGGGTGGGGGGCGGGGGAGGGCGGCCCAGACAGGCCAGTTCAGTGTTGCCTCATAGTGGGCACTCTGGTGCCCCAGCATCTGACTCAGTGGGTGGGATAGAGTGGAGTTGAAGTCCTTTTCAGAGCAGGCAATTCTGGCTGGGTTTTGAAGGCTGAGTAGGAGTTGGTTATAAGGATGTCCAGGCAGGCTTTGCTATGGGATCTCAGGGCCTGGGATTATGGTGATACTGGTGAGTACTGGTGGGTAGACACAAGATGAGAATGCTGGGGGCAGTGGCCAAGGGGGGAGAGCTGGGCCTCCTTCCTGTTGAAGCCCCTCCATGTGCTCCGGCTCACATCGCTGATAGTATTCAGGGCTTCTTACCGAGGCGGGCTCCTTAAGGATAAGGTGCAGGCTGCTGAGGGCAGTGAAGAGACAGGTCTGGAGCTCTGCAGCTTGAGTTCAAGCCCAGCTTCACCCCTGGCTGACTTTGTGACTTGGGGCTCATTCCTTAATTGACTCAAGTCAGCCTCTTCGTGTGTAGGAAGGGACTGTCCCTGCCTCCTTCTGGGGGCTGTTGTGAAAGTGAATGTGGCAGAGACTGCGAGAACCTAGTGCAGGGCTGGGAACCGGCAGGGAGAGGGCCGTCTGGTGAAGCCAGAGTCAGTGACCAAACCCTTCCGGATGCCAGGCTTTGACCAGAACCATGTCCACTGGCGATAGGTGCACGGTTTCCCCTCTACCGAGAATCCGGGGTTCTGGCCCGTGCGAGGAAATGAACAAGTGATGGATAAGCAGGAGCTACCGGCCCGCTCCCAGGTGTTAGAACCCGTGAGTGGGGCAAGCCTTGGAAAACAGCCCGCCAGGAGAAATGGGCATGTCCCCGTGTATGCGTGCTCACAGACTGAGGGCATTCAGGGGAGACTCAGTCCTCCTGAGACTGAGTGGCGCTGGGAGTTCTCCGGGGGGTGGGAGCAGGGATGAGGGAATGAGCTGAACAGCTCCCCGGTGTGTGCTGAGCGCTGGGACGGGAGTAAGTGCAGTGGACGCCTCCCAGGAGGGGGCCTGTGAGGGCCCAACCATTGTGTCCACCCCCAGCATGTGCCTGGCACACAGAGGCCATAGAACTTGTTTGCTTGTTGTGTCTTACAGACCCCTCATTTCCGGGAAACTGCCCAGAGCTGTTGTTTTTCTAAGAGTAGGTGTGTGACATGTTCAAATAGGAACTGCGTATTGAACAAAAGCTCGTCTGAATTTTGTTCCTGGACCCAGACCAGTGGAGTGACTGTGAGAGGCCTGGACCCGGCCCTCAAAGCCAGGACAGACTCTCAGCCTCACCCCTTCCTTGTTTAAGAAAGTGGCTCAGCCAAGTCCCACACCTGTCAGCAGGTGCACTCGTCCAACCACCGAGGCTGTACATGTAAGACACTCTGACAGTGTTCCCTTCTGAATTTTTTATTGATTTTTTACAGAGAGGAAGGGAGAGAGATAGAGAGTTAGAAACATCGATGAAAGAGAAACATCGGTCAGCTGCCCCCTGCACATCTCCCACTGGGGATATGCCCGCAACCCAGGTACATGCCCTTGACCAGAATCGAACCTTGGACCCTTCAGTCCACAGGCCGACGCTCTATCCACTGAGCCTAACCGGTTTCAGCTTCCCTTCCGAATTTAAATAGTGTCTTGCTCCTGGGATTTTTCCATCTGGACTGGCCTAATGGAGAAGCGCAGGGGCTCAAAAGTGGAGAGAGCCCCAACCGGTTTGGCTCAGTGGATAGAGCGTCGGCCTGCGGACTGAAGGGCCCCAGGTTCAATTCCGGTCAAGGGCATGTACCTGGGTTGCGGGCACATCCCCAGTGGGGGGTGTGCAGGAGGCACCTGGTCGATGTTTCTCTCCCATCGATGTTTCTAACTCTCTATCCCTCTCCCTTCCTCTCTGTAAAAAATCAATAAAATATATTTTTTTAAAAAAAGAGGAGACAGAACTTTCCACATCAGCAGAGACATCCCTAGGTTGTTGGTTTGGGTCCAGTGACTGGAAGAGCTGTTGTCATGACCAGGGGCCTTAACCTGATGGCTCTCATGTGTGTTCTTGCTGACCAGATGCGGACTGGAGACGATTATTCAATGGACACCAAGGGCCACCTCCAGGAGCATTGGATTTGGTATTGGATTGATAAGCTATTCGAGCGGGAGGAGGAGAATGTGCAGCTGAAATCGAAGCTGCACCACCTACAATTGGTAGGACAAGCTGTGGTCACCACGTGTAACACAGATGGGGGCAGTTTTAGGTTCATATTGTGCCCTTCTCTGATGTTCACCTACTGGATCGGTGCTGCTGCCACCACAGTGACCCTCTGAGGGCAGAGAGTCACTTGCTAAGCCCAGTGGCTTGAGTGGGCACCACTGAAGCCTCCAACTCAGAGAGGGCCTGATGCTGTGTTGCTTTCCTGTGAGGATGGAGGGATTGGGCCTCTGTTGCAAAAAGGGTCTCCTCGGGTGTTTATGATGTGGGTTGAGCTGTGATGTGTGAGTCCCTACAGCCTTTCCACGGCATTAGGCCTGCTAAGGGGCCACAGAGCTGCAGTCACCATAGCACTTGCTCTAAAGCCCTGAGCTGTAGGTCACTTTGTTCAGACACCGCTCAGAGACCTCGGGTATCTCCATCCCCTAGGGGCATGGAGGCCCTTCATCCTGCGGGAATGAGGACAGATGCACTGGGCCGGGGCTTGTCCAGAGTGTGCCCCAGTCCACATCCTCACTGCCCCCCCCCCCACTTCCTGCACTAGGTCCGGGACACAGACCAGAAATGCCTTGAGGAGCTGCGGGAAGAGAACATGGCCCTCAAGACTGCACAGGGGCAGAGTGTGGAGGAGTCAGCCCACCTGCGCTGGGAGCTGGAGCAGCTGTCAGAGGGTAAAGCAGGTGCCTGGGGGCCAGCCTGGCTGTGGATTCTCTCTTACCCGGGGAGCTGAGCCCTTGGCTCTGAAACTCATGTGTCAGCCCTTCCTCTACCCAAGTAAATAGGGTTTTATTCACGGGCCATTTGGAACTGTTTCATTGCAATTCTCCCCAAGAACATGAAGGGCCTGGCCACCTTGAGTCAGGAAGCCAAATGCGAAGGAAGTGTTGCCAGATTTCTCAGCTTCCATTCAGCCAGTGCCAGGAGCTTCCAGTTGACAGCACACTCATGCCCAGAGGGTGTCTTAGATCTATCGGTGGAGGATTGGAAGCTCTGGATGCAGGAGATATCCCCAGTGGTCACTCACCTCCATTATAGTTGTACCCGGGGTATGGTTTCCTCCGTTGATTTCATAATCGGACAGATGGGTATAGTCTGCTCTCCGTCTTCCTGGGCTGGGGCTGCTCAGTGGCTGCTGTTCAGGGGACCCAGGCCTCTTCCTCTCCCTCTGGTGTTGCCCCCTCCCAGCCCCCAGAGGAGGTGAGGGCTTGGCCAGGGAAGGTGGGTGTGGTGGCCGGTCGTACAGGAGGAGCCTCAGCACCCAGCAAACAACAAGCCAGTTCCTGTGTCCAATAATAGCACACGTGCACCTGAGAGTGCAGGTTAGGGTTTGCTTAGAGCTCTGCTGAGGCAGGAGGGCCTTAGGCTGGTTTGGGGAGGGGCTGCTTTTTTAATTCTGAGCAACATTCCTCAGCGTCATGGAAAGGCTGTTGGAAGCAGCTGGGTATTCATTCTCTTCAAGGCGGCCCATCCGCTCAAACCTAAAATCAGTTCATTGAACTACGAGCCTGTGTGAGAAGTTAGTTCTTTCTGTGGTTTGGTGTCTCCCCACTCCTGGGAACCCAGGGTCTGGGAGTTGAGGTTCCTGGGGAGCACACTGCCCCCTGGTGGGACACAGAAGTGGTGCCGCTGGCAGGGACTGGCTCAGACCAAATGTGCTTCTGTTAGCATCCAGGGTGGCTGATGGGGTTGGAAAGCCTCCGTGATTCAGATGCTCAGTGTAGCTTGTGAGCCTTTCCAGGTCGGTGACTGTCTTCTTCCTCATGTTCCCAACTCCTACTGCTCAGCTGGCAGCTCACGAACAAAGCATGAACGTACTTCAGTGTGGTTGGGGTGGTGGCTTCTTGAGTCAGAAAGGGCTGGTTTAAAGTCCTGGCTCCTCTACTTGTTAGCCAAGTGACCTCTTCTGCACCTCAGTTTACTTATCTGAAAAATGGGGGTGATGAAGCTGCCTCACAGGATTGCTATGGGTATCTTGTGAGAGGAGACAGTGAAGCGTTAGGCTGTGCCTGGCCCACGGGGCGCCAACAAAGGATGGCTGTTCTTATCGCCCTTGTCTTATCCAAAGATACCCATTGCTCTGCTTCTTGGGGTGCTCGTGAGCAGCCCTACTAGCAGTACAGTGCGATAAGGCTCTCAGAGCTGAGTGTGTAGCCTGGAGGGACAGGTGAGGGAACAACCCTGACCCCTCAGACACTCATGTTTTCCTCCTGAACAAGCCCCAGGACTTTCCCAAAGTCACACACCTGCTGGCGGCAGGGAGGGGCCGGGAACTCCCATTCTTCTCAGGTCTGTGCTCCCTTTCTGTTCCGCATTGAAGCTGTTTAAAAGCAAAGGAGGATATTGCCTTTTTCTGGCTTTACCTTATGTTTTCATCTCGCTTAGAATTTTTAAAGCAGTTTGGATAAACTGTCTCATTCTGTTTCAATGCATTTGTGAAAGTATAAAATGAAATCTCTGACTGAAGGAACTTACCCAGAGATGGCGAGTACTGGGCATTTGTGCCCCATAGCCTCTTCCACCCACAGACATGCGGTCAGTGATCGTGTCCCCCTACACCCTCGGCTCAGCCACCTGCATTCACACCACTCTGAGGCTGGCACAGAGCGCACTCTGCCATCTCCGTTAGTCTCTGAAATCCTTGGCTTGACGGTCAGGTTAAAACTTGGCAGAAAGTGGTGCCAGCAATTCCACTGTCTTGAACGTTTGCATTGGCTTCTCTCTACCATCACCTGCTTTCTTCTTAAGCTCTGCTTGCTCCCCTGACAAACCCAGCTGAGCCAGCAGAGGGGCCATAACCGCCCGAGGAACCCTCAGGTGCAGACAGCAACAGCACCCTGGGAAAAAGGGAGGGCACCCAGCTGACCATCCCAGACCCTCAAGTCTAGGGCTCAGGGTGATGGCCGTCTCAGGGCCAGGGGCAGAGAGCAGAAGCTGAGGCCCCTGGAATATGGGCACTGACTCCACTTTGCTCTTCAGCCTCCAGCTGCTTCCTGAAGCTGGACCAGGAGAAGCAGAGCCTCCAGGGCACCATCCAGGGGCTGTGGGATGCCTCCCTGGCCCTGCAGGAGAGCAGGCTCCAGCGCCGGGAGCTGGAGGAGGAGAACCAGCAGCTCAGAAAGCAGGTACCCGTGGGTGGTGTCCGGAACACACGGGCATGTAAGTAGCCAGGGGGAGCACCCAGGTGTCGGTGATCATGCACAGCTGGGGAAAGGCCGAGTCCCATGCAGCCACTGTTTTGGTAGGGGGACAGGAGGCCTCCTGGAGAGGCATCACGAGGCAGCAGGAGGCGTCCCTGCAGCAGTGAGACCGCACACGATGGACCTCTGTGGGACTTGCTGCCTTCATCTGTGAAATGGTGTTAACGATGCACCCACCAGTAGGTGTGGTGAGGATGGTGTGAGTTAGTTCAGGCAAAGGGTCCAGCCCGTAGTAAGTGCCTCATGGAAGGAGAGCAGCGCCCTGTTAGAAACCACCGGGCGGGCCCGGGAGAGAAGCAGCGATGGAAGACTCGCTCCCGTGTGGAGACCATGGATGGGCCGTTTCAGGGCATGGCTGCTGGTGACAGGAGCGCAGTGCTCACTCTCTCCTTTCGGTCGAGGGCATGAGGAAGAAGAGATGGCTGGACGGCATTGCCTTTCTGGACAAACCAGGTCTTCCCAGTAGTGCAGTAGAAGTGACACCTGGGAGGACAGACAGGCTCACCAGCCTGGTTCATCCTACAGTTACCAGGACCCCATTCACATGGCAAGAAGGGCCCTGAAAGGCTAACGACGGCCGCCCTGAGCAGGTCATTCTGGGTCAGAGGGCCTCAGTCCATGTAGCCACCGCGGGTGACACAGCTGCGTCGTGTGCTCTGAGCACACCGTGACGGGTGCCCGGATTCCGGATGAGGGAGGCACAAGGGCACTCCTGCTTGCTGACCACCTGGCAGGACTGGTGCTTTCAGGTGTCTGGGTGTCTATCCCATCCGGCCCAGGGGTCCTGCCAGCGTCATTTGCTGAGGCTGCCCCGGCAATGGCAGGGACGTGGGCTGCAGACCAGAGACCTGGGTCCCGCTGGTCATGGCTCTGCTGGAACTTCATCTCTGGGTGAGGCTTGGGACCGCCCCTCCTCCTGTGCAGTGGTTTCTCCTGGCCTCTCATGGGACGTCCAAGGTTCAGTGACTCACGCTTCTCGTCCTTTGAGGCTCCGTGCGCCTCACAGCAGAGCAGCTGCCAAGCAGTGTGTCCTCTCCCTGGGGGCCGGGAGGAAGGCCCTCCTCATGCCCCGTCTCTCTGTGCAGCGCTGCTCAGGGAAAGCCACCAGACAGTCTGGGTTTTAGATTCACGTGGTCTGGGCACAGTGAATGTCTCTGTATATGGCAGCCCGACCTCGGCTGAGATAGAAAGGCTTGACCTTTAGAAAGATGAGAACCTCCAATGGGGCGGGTCCCCAGGGGTGAGCTGCAGAGGCCTGCGCTGTAGCCTCTGGCCCAGCTCCCGGCAGGGATGAGAGATGACCCCTGACGCTTCTTCTGTCCTTGGGGTCCACTCCAGTCCCTCCTCCACACACACAGGACAGGTGGTGGCTGCCGCCTCCCCACATGACTCCTTAGCCCTGTCTCTCGGGTCCCATCCCCTGCTTCCTCTCCTGATCAGTTCCCTGTAGGACCCCCGGGCAGTCCTGCCACAGCCCTCAGAGACCTGTCTTGGCTCTGAGCCCCTAGTGGGGGAAGGGGCTGCAATTTGTAGTCCAGCACTCTCCCTTGTCTGCTGCCAGGAGCCCTGCGAAGGCGGCCCTTCTGCTCTACTCCCTGTCCTGCTCAACCCACTCGGGGCCTGGCTGCATTGTGGGTCCTCCCTAATGTTGGATCGATGGTGCATCTGGGCCATCAGCTAAAAACCACAGGGGACATGGCCTGACATTGACCTCCCTGGAGCCAGGACAGGCCCAGCCTTGGACACGTCCGGACAACATGGCCCTCTGGGAGGTGTCTGAGAATGAGAGACAAGGGTCAGCCAGGACAGGTGGCCCAGTGTCCCAGGCCCCCCGGTGCCAGCTCGGCTCTCCCACCACCCAGTGTCTCCCAGGCTGTAGGCTCCCTTCGGTCTGTGTAAACCTTAGTTCCCGAAGTTCACGTCCTTCCCTGTAACTCACGACCCTTCTGTGGACCTTAGAGAGGGTGTGCCCCCCACCCTCACTTTGCACTGACATCCTCAGAGTTCATTCCTCTTAGGAAGAGGGGCAGCCCTTTGGGGCCTATCGTGGGCACAAAAGCGCAGCATAGGGGCTGATGGGCAGGCCCCTGGCACCCGCGTGCTCTGGGGACCTGGAGCCACCCCACAGGAGTCCAAGGCCCAAGCCTGGTGCTTTGAGGAAGACAGGAAACCCATCTCAGCCCAGCGATCTCTCAGAGTGGTTCTCAACCTTCCTAATGCCGCGACCCTTTAATACAGTACCTTGTGTTTTGGTGACCCCCGATCATAAAATTATTTTCGTTGCTACTTCATAACTGTAATTTTGCTACTGTTATGAATCATAATGTAAATATCTGATATGCAGGATGTATTTTCATTGTTCGTGACCCACAGGTTGAGAACTGCTGCCCTAGGGGAAGGGAGGGCCTTCAGGGAAGGACAGAAGTGAGAGTTCCAGTTCCACAGCAAAAAGGAGCAGAGAAAGATAGGGTGGCCAGCCGGGGGGTGGGGGGGACATGAGGCAGTCACATCTTCAGACCAGAAGCAGCCACGCCAGATATGCAAAGGTTGGACATAACATTCCTTTCACTGGGACAGACGGGGCGGCAGGGGAGAAGGATTAACAGTAAGACGGGGAGGGGTAAACAAGGCTGGAGGTTGGCGGGGGGGGACACACCCCAGACCTTGTCTGAGAGAGCAGGCCTGGGGTCAGCCCACTGCCATGCGTTCGGCTCTGCCGCATCCTCACTGTGGGACTCTGGGCAGATCACTGGACTCCCTGGGCCGGTGCCCTTCTCTGAATGAGGGTGAGTGACAGCTGTGCAGGGCCTTCCTCCTCAGGGCCAGCTCCAGAGAAGGCACGGCTATCAGGGCAGATGCCTGCTTCCTGCTGAGCCCAGACCTGGTGCTAGGAAGTGGGGCAGCGATAAGGAAGGAGAAGAAAGATGTTCTCATTTGTGAGAAAGACTCAGACAGGTGGCACCTTGCAGCGCCTTTTGCTGTTGGCCCTGGCTGGTGGGGCTGCCCTGTCCCCATGTTGGGGCAGGGGGCTGGGTGTGCCCACAGGGTGTTGTGAGGGCACGGATATGAGCCCCACTGTGCCTGACCCTGCCCCTCATGGGGAAGAAGCTGCCTGCCTGCTGCTTCTGAGGAGACTGGAGGCTGTGCCCAGACCTGTGAGATAAAGGCAGGGTGGCCTCGGCCCAGGAGAAATAGGCAGAGCTAGCGATCCTTCCTGGAGTTTGTAAACCTGCCTGTGCCAGGCTGCTCCCAGCCAGGTGAATGGAGCCGGCTCTTGGTCCTGCTGCTCACTGGGTCGCTGGTGTCTGAAGGTCCTGCCCCTAGAGGTTCTAGTCGGTAGCCTGTGGTTTGGGATGTTTAACGCTCTGAGAGCCACCTGATCTGGATTGTGGGGCTCCTCTGTTTTAGCTTTAGAGCCATCAACCCAAACCAGCATCAGGGTCACAAGTCCAAATGCAGGCTCTTGGGCCCCAGCCCAGACTGACCGTGTCAGAAGCTCTGAGGATGGGAGGGGCCTGGCGCTCTCAGGAGGGGTCAGCTCTTGTTGTACCTGCCACCTGCCAGGTGTGAGCTGAGCACGTCACCCTGACAGAAACTGGCTCCCATGCCTGCTGCTTGCTGGCCCTGTCAGTTACGGAAATGCACTCGTGGTCACATTGTTAGCAGGGAGCCACCCTCTCCCCCTCCCAGGTGGTCATGAGTTTGCTGTCAGTGGGAAGGGACAGCACCATGGGCCTTGCCTGGGAGTCGCACCTCAGGGCCCACCCTGAGTCTGAATCTGCGTCCATCACGGTGTTCAGGTGTCAGGCACAGAGTGTGAGATGTGTGGGTCCAGGCAGTTCATGTTCAGGGAGTGGGCACTGGTGGGTCCCGCAGAAGAGCTCTGTGACGGGCCACTGATTGGGCAGTCGTCCAGGCAGGACGGAACTGGTCTGGCCTGGGCAGCAGTGGGGTGTGGAGGGGGAGCCGCATGGGGAACGAGCACAGGCCTTGGTGGTCCATTTACTTGGAGGGGAGAGGACGGAGAGAGATGGCAGAGGACCCCTCAGAGCAGCTGGTTGAATAGGAATGTCACCAACTGGGTGAAGTCCCGGTAGGACATCCAGTGGTGGCTGCTGGCCCCAGGAATGTGGCCTCACCCTCAGGACAGTAGTGGACACGGCCTAAGATGGAAGCATTGAGAGTAGCAGTGGAAAACTGGGAGGAAAGCTGACCTATTGGTGTCCATGGCCTTTTTCTCTATCATGAGCTGGAAGTGTACGCTGTGTGCTGAGAGGTGATGGTCAAGGGTGTGGGGAGCTCACTGCACAACTAGGCCTGACCTGGGCAGCAGCTCAGGGATGCCACCCAGGAGCCAGGCTTCTCCCCTCCTGCTCTGCAGTCTTGGCAGTGGCTGATGTACCTCCCCAAGAAGTGGGACGGAAGGTTTTCCCTTGAGAAAAGGCTGATAAAGTGTTCCCTGGGGCTGACAGGTTTCGGGTTTGCTTTAAAACACAGTTCACTCCCTGAAACGGACTTTTGCATGGGCTGCATCTTTGGTTCCACAGATTGAAGACTTTCGAGTTCAGATGGAAAGAGAAAAGCAGACCAGCCAGGTTCTGGAGACTCTCTGTGAGGAGCTGGTGGAGGAGAGAGAACAGCTGCTCCGTGACAAGAAGACCCTGAATGCTGAGAGAGCCCAGCAGGTAGGCCCTCCAGCGCCATGCCTCCCCTGGCGCCCCGGCCTGCAAGAATGTGAGTCCAGGATCATAGGATGTCCTGGGAATCCAGCAGTGATTCCCGGGTTACCAGTTTCTTCCCTCAGAAGCAGCTCACACCAGCTCTTGCAGCCACAGCAAGGGCATGGGGACAGACATTGCTTCCTAGGGACACTGGCAATCTTTTTGTTTTTTCAATCTATTTATTTATTTATTTCAGAGGGGAAGGGAGAAGGAGAGAGGGATAAAAACATCAATGATGAGAGAGACTCATTGATCAGCTGCTTCCTGCATGCCACCTACTGGGATCGAACCAGCAATCTAAACATGTGCCCTTATCAGTAATCAAACCGTGACCTCCTGGTTCATAGTTTGAGGCTCAACCATTGACCCACGCTGGCTGGGCAGCACTGACCATCTTGTTTATGATCGTCATGACTTGGGGGAGGAGAGGGGAGGTGCTCCTGGCTGTGGTGGGAGAGGCCAGGATGCTAAATGTCCTGCAGCTCATGGGATAGCCTGCAGGACAAAGATCCCCCTTCAGATGTCCAGCTTCATGCTCAGAGCTCTGGAGAACCTCCAGGGTTAATCCACCCCCACATTACAGGAAGTCCTAGGGTAGGCAGCCCAGTTCTGGGGCAGCGGCTCAGGGACACCACCCAGAAACCAGGCTTCTCCCTCCCTGCTCTGCCAGTCTTGGCCGTGGCTGTTGTACCTCGCCAAGAAGTGGGCAGGAAGAATGTGGAGGGTGAAGAGACAGAGGGAAGGCCTCCCGGGATCCTCTGTGGACATCTCATTGGCCACACCTGACACATGACTAACCCAAGCTGCAAGGGAGGCTGGGTATCAGGTACTTGAGTTCTTCAGCCTCTCTAGTATTGCAGAAAAGGGGCTTGGGGTGGTGCTGTGTAGACTTAAGAGGCATGCATCCACCCTCCCCAAATATGGCTTCCAGTCTAGGAGGTGGAATGACAGGTGACAAGCCAGGTGACTTGAGACGTGTGCTATTGAGGGAATATACGTGGGTCCAGGGAGAGTCTTATTAGGTGCAGGACATTTAGAATCGTGGTGCAGGGCTTCCCTGAGGAGCTGTCAATCACACTGAGCCCTGGATGATGAGAAGGAGCCAGAGAAGCTGGAGGCTGGGGGTAGAGGCAGGTGAGCATGCACAGCAGAGGGAAGATCATGTGCAATGCCTGCAGGGGACAGTGGTGTGAGAAACGGCCACAGGGGTGGGCGGTCAGCTCTCGCACCACTGTGGACCAGGGTAAAAAGCACCAAGGAAATCACTTCCATTGTTTTAGGAGAAGATGCAGTTTCTGTTTCTAAGTCATCTGGCTTCTGTGAAAGTGTTTAGACTTGAACTGTCTGGGTGGGGATCTCCATGCCCTTCACCTTGTGTCCATATCAGGCCTTTGGGAAACGTTAGGACGTCCTTTGGGTCCACGATGAGATGGACATTCCAGGCCTACACTTTGGGCCTCCAGTTTGGACCGAAATCATGCCTGTGTTGTTTCCATTGTGTTTTCCTGCAGTTCAGGGATATGAAAAAACTGGTGCATTCACTGGGGGATAGTTCACAGACCAGCAGCAAAGCCCGCATGAAGGGCAGGAAGACTGAGCAAAAAGTCCTCCTCCAGACGGTGACGGACACCAAAAGGAAAGTGACCATGATGGAGTGGGAGCGGCGGCAGCTGTGCCGGGACCTGGAGCAGGTGAAGGCGCAGGCGGCGCAGGCACAGGAGCTGGAGCACATGAAGGTGCGGGTGAAGGAGCACGTGGTGTGGGCACAGAAGCTGGAGCAGGAGCTGCATCGGCTGCAGGAGGAGATCGAGAAGCTGGCCATGGAGGTCAGCACCCTGACGACGGCCCCTGAGAGGGTCCACGCTCTCGAGTGGGAAAGCCAGGACCTGTTGCTGGAGAACCAGAGGCTGCAGACGTCTCTGGACACCCTGCAGCCTGAGGGTCTGGAGCGGGACAAGCAGCTGGACACCAGGGTAATTCTGGCCTCAGAATGACTTAGGACGGTTCCTCCCCGGTCAGCTCTCCGGTGCTTTGAATGCGGTTGGATGAGTGTTGTGTAAATATCGGTGAAATAGGTTGGTAGTGCTGTTCAGGTTCTCTATGTCCTTACTGAATTTCCATGCACTTTTCAAAGTATTCAGAGAGGGTACCCAAGGAGGTTATCCAGAGAAAGGGCATAAATTGCCAAGAAAGGTCACATATGCAGGGAGGGGCCCAGGACTAAGCTTAGGCCCATGGGACAGTCTGTTTCTGCCGTGGGCCTTCCCAGAGCAGTTCCTTGAGTGCAGGTAGAACTGTCCTCAGCTCGGCTGGGTGTTGCCTCTCCTGAGGGTCCTGCTATTTTGGTGTCAGCACTTGACCCGCTGTTGGTCCCTCACTGCTTGTGGGGACCTGGGGATCCGGAGTCTGTGGTCCCCCTGGGCCTGCACCTGTTGAGGCGTCCTTTCCTTCTCCCTCCAGCAGGTGGAAAATTCCACTCTGAGGTCCCAGAGCGCCTCGCACACTGCGCTCACAGAGCAGGACACTCAGCTCCAGCACCAGCAGGTGGTGGCAGCCCACCAGGCCCTGCAGCAGGAACACGCAAGCCTGGGCGCACTCCACGAGCACCTGACTAAGGAGCACAAGGCCCTTCTGGACAAGTACCGCCGCCATAAGAAACTGCTGCATCAGATCCTGGAGCTGGAGAGCAAGGCTCTCAGTGACAGGTGGGTGCCTGCGGCTGGGGGTAACTGACGGGCTCCCCAGGCTCCTGTCCCCCCTTCACTCTGGTCCCTCACCTTTCCTCTGGTCCCGCTGCTTCACAGTGAAGAGAAGTAAATCCACCATCACCCTCAATGATGTAGATTTGGTGCGGCTGGAGACTGAGGGGGAGGAGGGTCCCCCAGGATAGAAGGGTGTGCCCACTAATTTCGGCTCAGGGAAACCAGGTGTCAGCATTGGGGTCCCAGCTCCCCTGGGCATTCCTACCCCCTCTTCCTTTTCTCTCCAAACCAAGGACAAGGAGGGGAAGTCACCACAGCTGCCGATTTTCAGGGGCGTGCCTTACTCAGCTCCCCTGGCCTTTTCCCTGTCCAAGTCTCCAAATCTGGGCTTCTCATTTTCTTTTCTTTTTTTTTAATATATTTTATTGATTTTTCACAGAGAGGAAGGGAGAGAGATAGAGAGTGAGAAGCATCGATGAGAGAGAAACATCGATCAGCTGCCTCTTGCACATCTCCCACTGGGGATGTGCCCGCAGCCCAGGTACATGCCCTTGACCGGAATCGAACCTGGGACCCTTCAGTCCGCAGGCTGACGCTCTATCCACTGAGCCAAACCGGTATCGGCTGATTTTCTTTCTTTTTTTTTTTTTTTTACTTTTAATTTTGGAAAGTATTGAATATATGGATGTGTGCAGAATAGTATAGTGAAAACCCTGTGTTCCCATCACCTGCAGCAGCATTACCAATACTCTGCCATTCTCATGTCCCCTTTACCTCTGACTCTCCATATACCTTTTTAAAGGTAAAATTGATGTACCTTAAATGCATAAATCTTAACTTTGCATGTTTTCAAAATCAGGGCTTTGTGTGCATGTAGTCAGCCAACTTCAGCTGAGCTCCAACCAGGCAGATCCCTGATTGCAGTGGCCCCGGCAGGTGCAGTGGGACCCAGAGCCTGGGAGAAGTGAGATGTACAGAGGACTCCAAGGTGGGGGTGAGGGGGAGGGGGGGAGAGATGTGCTAAAAAGAGGCTCTCCCACACTTGGAGCAGCGCAGGAGGGAGCTGTCCACTTTCTGTGCTTGTGAGTTGTCCCTGCTGAGGTCTTCCCTTGCCTCTGCCTCAGCAAATGCCAGGCAAAGGCTGGGGCTTCCCTAGGAGCAGGTGAGGTGCAGGGATTTGGCATCACAGGGACCAGGGAGGGCGCTGAGCCTGCAGAGCCTGTGGAGGGCGCCTGCTGCTGCATCAACTTGGGGGTGATGACGTTCATTTAAACACTCACCCAGTGCTTCCTGTGGACGCTCTCCAGAGCCTTCCACCCCTTTCTCCACCCAGATTCCCTTCCTTTGGGGGTGCCGGAACGTCTGCTCCTATCAGACTCTCGTTTCTTCTCGCCAGAATGAGTATCTTCTGCCTCTTGGCATCTCCCTCGCTGCCTCCTCCGCACCCATCCTGTGTTCACGAGATGCTTAGTGAGCACCCACTGGGCGCTTGGTGCTGTCTAACGTGGTGGGAATGCACCCAGCTGACTACTGATGGGAGCCTCCTGTGGTGCCCACCCCGCAAAAGGTGCTGCGGGCCCTACCCTCAATGCCCTATGATAACCGTGTGGATATATTCTTATGTCTGTTCACATGGGAAGGTTTGTGCAGGTGGCATTTGACTGGTCTGAGGGAGGAGTTCATTGTTCTGCCTGTGACTCCTTGCTTGATGGACCGACTGTGTGACTCAATGGTTTTTGCTGGTTGGACAGATAGCTGGAGGCCCTTGGTGTGTCTGCAGCAAGGATGCAGGTTGGAGGTGGAGGTGCCTGGAGCACAGGCCAGGGGCTCTGTATTCATTTCACCTGACACTTGACTGGGACACTCGCTCCTTCGTTCCCCTGGCGCACATGTACTGGGTGTCAAGCCTCCTACCCGGGATTCAGTGGGGAGTAGGACTCTCAGTTTCTGCCCTGCAGGAGGGTGGTTACTAATGGTTGCGATATGCTTGATCCTGTGCTTTTCCAAGACACAACAGGGAAGCAGGAGGTGGGGACCCTAATGGTCCATAGCCCTGTTTGTCAAACCTGGATGAGAAAGATCACTGCCCTGAAAGCCCAGCAGAGCCATCATCCCCACCTTCCATTTCCCATGTCTGGGCAGCCTCCACTTGTGGCTAAAGGCCACAGGAAGGAAAGTTTGTCTTCCAACAGCTGCCCAGAAGGTATCTGAGTCTGAGTGTGAGTCCGCACAAGTCTTGGCTCCAGGCAGATGGTATAAATACAGCTGATATGGGATGAGGGCGGGGCGGGATGGAGGGCTGAGGGCAGGGGCTGAAACCATGGAACCTGGTTGGTCTCTGTCAGCCTGTCTCTGGGTGTGGACAACTCAGGAAGGGGGTCTGGAAAGGCATTTGCCTGCCTGGGGAAGATTGAAAGGTGATGACTCAGTCTCCACCTTGGACCTGGGAAGGCCCCTGAGTCACCTGAACAGGGAAGGTTCCTGCAGGAGGAGGAACAGTCTAGAGCTGGTCAGGGGCTCCCTCTTGTGCTCTGCTGCCCTCCAGAGTGGCTGTGCGGGACCCTCTGCAGACTGAGACAGGAAGGAAATAAAATCCCGAGCTGAGGGGGAGGCTGAGGGAGAGCGAGGGCAAGGGCTGGACTGGGGGTGCCTTGAGGAGCAGGGTGTGCAGCTGCCCATGATGGCTGCTTGGGCCTCACCAGGCAAGCCTCTGGCCCCCAAGCTGCCTGGCTCAGAGCAGAGAGACTGCTGTTCCTGAGCAGGGGCGGAGGGCTCACCCAGGGCCCGGTGAGGGGGATCAGCTGTTATTGGCTGTGCAATTACGCTGTATGTGCAGTGGTTTCTTTGAGAAGGGTGTGGAGTCCAGAGGACAGTGGTTTTGTTCCCAGTGGGATGTAGGAGGGAGGCTGCTTTGACAGGGATGGAAGGGACCATGGAGACATGTTGAGTGGGAGCAGAGGGCTTGGCTTCTGGGCTGCAGGAGACCCCCTGAGCTGGCCCAGTGCCTATTCCTCTCTCTGTCCAGCCCCATCCCCTGTCCATCTCATTCTCCCTCAGCTTGCAGAGAGAAGCTGCTCACCAAGGCTTTGAGGTCTCCCTGGGTGCCCATTCCTAGTGGGTATGTTTCCCTTCAACAGCTACAAGGACCAGATCCAACATAAGGTGGCACTGGATCAGCTGGGGATGCTCTTGACCACAGAGCAGGAGGCTCTGCAGCAGGAGCAGAGGACGAGTGCCATGGCTGCAGAGGAGAACCAGAGGCTGCAGCGAGAGCTGGACAGGTAACCGCCAGGCCCCCTGCAGGGCCTCTGCAGGGATGTCAGTCTGACCCACTCACTCAGCACCCGCTGAGCTGAGCTCAAGTGAGACCCCTGGTGATGGTGCATTTTTACCAACCCTGCCCTGGACGCAGCTGGTGGTAACAAGGTTAAGGGGACTCCAGCTGGTGGCTGGAACGAATAACTCGGCAGCTGGGATGGGGCATTGTCTAGGTTTGGACAACCTCCCCTCCCACAGTTATGATGCTGATGACTGTCGGGCAGGGGCACCTGCATCCTCTAACACCAGTGATCCCGTGAGGGAGAGAGGCTTGGTCCTCAGCATCCACGCATTCCCATTTGTGAATTCACCTCCTGGCTGAAATGTACCGGTGACCCCCAAATCAGTGCCCGTGGCCTGTCATGGACGTGCCCAGAGTGGGAGATACTGGAGTCGCCTGATGTGCACATTTGCAGCTGAGGTTGAACAAGGCCTTTGACCCCAGCTGTGTTTCAGTTCTCACCAACCAGCATCATCTTCATGGGCCACTGAGTGTCATGGTGTTCTGTTTTCTGCGCTTCGGTGGCAATTTCGCCTTTTGAAATGGCCCCAAAATGGAGTGCTGAAGTGCTGTCTAGTGTTCCCAAGTGCAATGCTGCACTTGGGCCTCATGGGGAATATTCGAGTGGCACACAAGGGTCATTCGGGCCCAGGTATGGTGCTGTTGGCTCTGAGTGTATTACACGAGGCATCTTTACGTCTTGATGAGCTGACAAAATGTGACCAGAGACTCCCAGGAACCGGTGGGAACAGGTTCAGTACTCACTAATTCAGGGTTCGCGTGGTTGGGTAGAACATTATACTGTGAATCACGAGAATTGACTGAGCTATTGTTATCCTTTAAAAAATCCACAGCAACAGAGGAGGAAACGGGCTCAGGGAGATTAAACAACTTGTTCAAGGTCAATGCTCCTAGTTAGTGACACAGGCAGGATTCGAATCCAAGTCTTGCCTCAACCCAGAGGCGTGACCACATGAAGCCTTCCTTCCCACAGCCCTGATTTAACATGTGCTGTGGGGCTGTAAACTCAGCTGCCTGCAGTGGCCGGGCAGGTCCAGCAGGTGGGGAAGGAGAGTCAGCGATAGACCAGGCCCTGGTGGAGAATACACCCAGCTAGAGGCTGTCAGCTGGGAGGCAGGATGGACTGCCAGGTCTTCCTTCTTTATGCTTGCTTTTTTTTTTTTTTTTCCTGAGAAGAAGATATCTGAATGTTGATGGGTACCTTAAAATTTTGGAATGCTGATACACTAATTATTTTTTTGTTTTGTTTGTGTTTTTTATTAATCTGCTTTTTTGGGCGGGACAGAGGACTGGGAGGACCTGGAAATATATTTGAGGCCGGGGACCCTTAAATCTAACCTGCGAGTATTCATAGGACTACAATGAAGAATCTTTTTATCTTGTTCTGTTTCTTCTTGATGTTATTTTATTTTTTTAGTTGACTTTATTGGAGAGACGTTAATTAATAAAACCATACACACTTTACAATGAAAAAGAATAGAACAAAATAAGTAAATGTCAAAAAGTTTTTAAAAGCTGTGTGGGCCAAACTTCACACACCTGTGTTCACATTGAGTCCATGAGCCTCTGGTCATATGAGCTTTGTCGGTATGAATCTTCCCCAAGGAATCCCAGTTGGGTGATGATGATGATGATGATGACAATAATTTAAGTGGATTTAGGTAACACTCCAGAATCTTCTATTTTGTGTATCTCAGTAGTTGCAATTAGAAAGGGGCTTGGAATTGGGGAGAAGAGCTGGATATAGACATAGAGTCTTAGAGCAGAAATGTTCTGATTCAGTGTTTAAATGTTTGAATCAAAGAACCTTTTTTCCAAGTAGGCAGATGTGCCAAAGCCTCACGTAGAAATGACTTTTATAGGGATGCTCTGTTGTAGTGGTGTCGGAGCCTGCCTGTCCTTCTCCCCCAGTACGCAGTGGGGCACCTGGGGTAGCCTCCTAGAACCCCAATGAACACATTTTGAAAACCGCTGATTTTGTTCAACCATTCATTAACACATGAAAAAAATTGAGGCCCAGAGAGGTTGCAGTTTTGATTAAGGTTGCCCAACTGGGACAGAGCCTGTGAGTGCGCCTCAGCCCTTGGCCTTGTGTTTCTCCAACCCCAGGGCCAATTTCCTGCACCAGCAGCTGAAGGGGGAGCAGGAGGAGCTGCAGTCCCACACTAAAAAGCTTCAAACCTCCCTGAAGGACACCCAGCTGGAGGTTTATCGCTGGCAGGCCCAGTATGAGGGGCTGAAGGGCCAGCAGGAGGAGCTGCAGACCCACAGCAAGAAGCTTCAGAGCTCCCTGAATGATATGCAGCTGGAGGTGCACCACTGGAAGGCCCGGTACGAGGAGCTGAAAGGGGAGCAAGAGGAGATGTACACAGTCACCAAGAAACTGCAGACCCAAGTCAATGAGCTGCTCACAGACAACGAGGAGCTGCTCACAGACAATGAGGAGCTGCGCACAGACAACAAGGAGCTGCTCACAGACAACGAGGAGCTGCTCACCTACAACGAGGAGCTGCTCACAGACAACAAGGAGCTGCGCACAGACAACGAGGAGCTGCGCACAGACAACGAGGAGCTGCTCACAGACAACGAGGAGCTGCGCACAGACAACGAGGAGCTGCGCACAGACAACGAGGAGCTGCTCACAGACAACGAGGAGCTGCTCACAGACAACGAGGAGCTGCGCACAGACAACGAGGAGCTGCGCACAGACAACGGGGAGCTGCTCACAGACAACGGGGAGCTGCGCACAGACAACGGGGAGCTGCGCACAGACAACGAGGAGCTGCTCACAGACAACGAGGAGCTGCGCACAGACAACGGGGAGCTGCGCACAGACAACGGGGAGCTGCGCACAGACAACGAGGAGCTGCGCACAGACAACGGGGAGCTGCGCACAGACAACGAGGAGCTGCTCACAGACAACGAGGAACTGCGCACAGACAACGAGGAGCTGCTCACAGACAACGAGGAGCTGCTCACAGACAACGAGGAGCTGCTCACAGACTGCAAGGAGCTGCGTACAGAGAACAAGGAGCTGCGCACAGACAACAAGGAGCTGCTCACCTACAACGAGGAGCTGCTCGCAGAAAACAAGGAGCTGCTCACAGACTGCAAGGAGCTGCGTACAGACAACGAGGAGCTGCGCACAGACAACAAGGAGCTGCTCACAGACTACAAGGAGCTGCGCACAGACTACAAGGAGCTACAAATGTCCCTGAAGGACATGCAGCAGGAAGTGAACTACTGGCAGGGCCAGTACGAGGAGCTGAAAGGGGAGCAAGAGGAGATGTACACAGTCACCAAGAAACTGCAGGCCCACGTCAAGGAGCTGCTCACAGACAAAAAGGAGCTGCTCACAGACAACAAGGAGCTAAAAATGTCCCTGAAGGACACCCAGCGTGAAGTGAACCACTGGCAGGGCCAGTACGAGGGGCTGAAGGCTGAGCAAGAGGCGCTGTACGCCCACACCAAAGAGCTGCAGACCCACACCAAGGAGCTGCTCACAGAAAACCAGGAGCTGCAAACCACCCTGAAGGAGATGCAGCAGGAGGTGAACCGCTGGCAGGGCCAGTACGAGGAGCTGAAGGGGGAGCAGGAGGAGCTGCAGACGCACAACAAGAAGCTGCAAACCTCCCTCAACGACACCCAGCTGGAGGTGAACTGCTGGCGGAACCAGTGCAACTGGCTGAGGGAGGAGCTCCAGAGCAGGGACATCTCGCTGACCGAGCTGGACAACCACTGCCAGGTGAGGCCTGGGCTGCAGGGCTCCAGGACCCTGGGTGGGCCTGCTCTCTGGGCTGACGCCTTGAGCTTAACCAGGAGGGAATGGGTCCTCATTGGCATCTCTGCTCAAAGGGTGTGTGTGAATGTCACACAGAGGCAGAGAGGAAGCCAGAGGCAGTTGACTGGGACGAACACGAGGGCTGGCAGGGGTGTGCTACAGAACACCTTTCACCTGATCTTTGCTTTTTGCAGGGTCGGGGCGGTGCATGGAAACAGCCAAGTACCGTTGTATCTCCGTCCTCTTGGCTGAGCACTCTGCTCTCTGTGTCATCTCATTTAATTCTCGCAATGATCTTGTGAGCTGGGGTTCCCATCCTTGTCCCTCTGAAGTAGCGGGTTGGAACCCGGTTTGTCTGAAGCCAAAGCTTGGGACTTCCTGCTACACCAACCGCGATGATATTCTAGAGCAGGAGCTGGCCAGCCTCAGCCCAAAATTCAGGTCCAGCTTCACGCCTGTTTGTGTACGGCTGTGAACCAAGAATAGCTTTCACAGTTTTGAATGGTTGGGGAAAATCAAAAGTAGGATAATATTTGGGGGCAAGTGAAAGTGACATGAAATGTAAATGTTGGTGTCATGAGTAAAGATTTTTGGTTTGTTTTTTTTAAACAGCCACACCCATGCATGTGCATTGTTTCTCTGGCTCCTTTCCTGCTGTAATAAGTGTTGAACAGTTGCAACAGAAACCACTGTCGGCCTGGAAAGCCTAACATATTTAGTACCTCGCTCTTTACAGAAAGAGCACGCCAACCCTGCCTACAGCAGAGATGTGCAATAGGAATATAATGCAGGCCACCACATGTATCACTCAACTTTCTAGTAGCCATATTCAAAAAGTAAAAGGAATCAGGTGGGATTAATGTAGGGGTCTGTTTTATTTAACCCTTATATCTAAAGTATCACATGTAACCCCAAAAGCTTATTAATAAGATTTTTAAAAATAATATGATTTTTTATTGATTTTTTGAGAGAAACATCCATCAGCTGTCTCCTGCATGCCCTGTACTGGGGAATGGAGCCAGCAACCCAGGCATGTGCCTTGATCAGTGTGGGGTGCGGCTACAGTGTTTGGACATGTTCAAGCCTTGGACTGATAAAAGGGCACAGTCCTCTCATTGCCACATGCAAGGCCCAGCTTGGAGGGCAGAGCCTTCCCAGCACAATTATAGCCAACAGCTATAGCGGGAAGCTTGAACCTATGGTCCAAACACGTGGCCCCACATGCCTGAGTGATAGAGTTCAGGTGCATGTAGTTGAGTAGGACTGAAACCCACAAGAATGTTGTAAACATCGTGATCACGCCCTTACTTTGCCTCGTGGCATCTGCTATAAAATAAAGACACGGTTTGTGGGCACTGGCGCTGTCTCTTTGTCAGAGAAGCAGCATCCCACTGAGACCCAGCTTTCATTCTCTTGCTGTCTTAATCTTTCACCGCCCCCTCTCAGGGTCACTGAACCAGGCTGAGCTGGCATGGCACATAAGGAACCCGGGGGCTGAGTATGCCATGGCCGTGCCGGCTCACCACAGATCAGGAATTACACCGGTGATTTCTTGGTGAATGGGACACTCAACCTACTGAGCCACACACACCGAGCAGCTTATTAATGAGATACTTTACATTATTTTTAATTGTTATTAAGTCCTCAGAACCTATTATATATTTTGCACTTATACCTCAGCTCAGACTGGCTGTATTTTCAGTGCTCAGCAGCCACACGTGGCCAGTGGCTGCCTGATTGAATGGTGCAGTGGCAGAAGGCTTGGCCATCCCCATAGCACTGGCCATATTGGTCATGCCAGCTGATGTAGATAATACGAAAATGACCATCTTTGTGCATGTGACCTTTTTCTCCTTTTGGAAGTAGATTCCCAGCAGTGGAATCACGGGAGCATGGTGTGTTTGAGACATTGTGCATCTGTGTTTTAGCTGCTCTCCCACCTCAAGGGCAACTTGGAGGGAGAAAACCGTCACCTGCAGAGCCAAATCCAAAGCTTGACAGAGAAGAACCAGAGGCTTCACCAGGAGGACGTGGAGAACAACTACCAGCACCAGGAGGAGCAGCGGCAGTACGTGTGAGGGGTGTGGGCTGACGGATGCCCATCAACAGAGGGGTCGTGGCTTCCAGCTCCATGACTAGACCGCGCCATTCTGGGCAGCAGAGAACCCCCTGGGCGCATTGGTGTCCCAGGCAAGGGGACAGACCATCTTACCAGCACATACTTCTCTCGTTATCCCGGGAATGGTTCCAGATTTCTGCAAATAAGAGTGGTTGGCTTTGTTGGTTTTTCAGAGACACTTCCCCCTGCCAGACGCTTCTTAATCTGCTTTTGGAATCCAGTTCACTTTGAAAAGTACAATAGTGATAAAGAGAGGTTCCTAGGGAAGGACTTCAGATCACAGGCTGAGCCCCTTTCTGTGTCGGTTTTTCCCTTAATGGGCTGCAGAGTGGGTTGTTGGTGCACAGTGGCTGTCCTCCCTCTGCCCATATTGCCTTTGCCGACAGGCCTGGCCCTGCAAAGTGCACAGAACCAGTTACCTGGTCTCCAGGAACCAGTAGGGGTGATGGGATGTGAGCAGAGCTGTGTGCACACAGATGTGAGGAGCTCCATGGAGGTAGGAGGAAGCGTGGTGATGGGAGTTGGAGTTCTGCTGCTGACACGGATGAGGAGAAGGCTAGCCAGTCTGTGTGTGTGGGGCGGGGGGTAGGGGCTGAACATAAAGGTGGGGCTTGGCATGGTCTGGGTGCAGGGAAGGTGCAGGGAGTGGCAGGAGGGGAGCTGGAGGAGGCAGCGCTCAGCCATGGAAGGCTGCCATGCCCGGCTAATGAGTCGGATTCACTGGGAAGTGGGTGATTAAGGGATGCTGGTGTACAGGGCCTAGGAAGCTGCCAGAAATGAGGGCAGGAGGAAGAGCCTTGGTGCTGGAAACCTTGTGGTTTGGAAGTCAAGTCATCTGAGATGCATCTTGTGGGTCCAGGGTGGTCTGCACCCCTCGGTTCTGTGCTGCTGGGACTGTCCTTCCTTGCGATCAAGAATGGCTGGCCTGTGTGGGACAGAGGGACATGGCCACAGTGACCACGGGGCACTGTCCCAGCTCCCTGGGGTGATGATGCTGCTTACTGTTCTCCCGGATTCGTATGCTCATCTACAGGCAGCTCAACATCTACCAAGGATGGTTGACATGGGAAACTGCACTGTACTTTTGGGGTGGAAGTGAGAGTTTGTAGCCTGAAGTGGGCTCTCTATAACGCAGCTGCTAAAAATTACCAGCAGAGGTTGGGCAGTTGCAAACTACAAGAGTGGGGACCTGGTACCCTGGGGATGATCTGATGACCGTTTTGCATTAGAAAGTGTCTGCAGGAGGCCAGGGAGTGGGCAGGCTTCCTGAGCCTGCTCCAAGCAGAGTCATCCCCAGCCCTGGGATAGCTGGGCCATGAGTTTGCGGGGCTGGGGGACGGCTGTGGGAACAGAATAACACAGACTAGAAGAACAGAGGCCGAGCCGAGGGTGCTGGGAGCAGAGCAGGTCCGTGGCCAGGGACCCAGTGGTTTGCAAGCAATCACTTCTCACGGGCGCTCACTTTGCCATGATCTCACAGAAAAGCCCTTGTATTGGGGCGTGGGGAGCTGGGCTCCTTCTTGAATGAAGGAGCATGAGCAGCTCTCTGGATGCCGAGGACTCATTTTCCAGCAGGGAAAGCAAGGGTTTGAGTGATCAAGGCCACATGGGTGAGGAGAGGCAGGAACTGGACAGGCGCAGGCGACCCAGTGGGGGCGCTTTATAGCGAGCACTGCCTGCATGGCTCCTGGACCAGTGATGGTGAACCTTTAGAGCTCGGCGTGTCAGCATTTTGAAAAACCCTAACTTAACTTTGGTGCTGTGTCACATATAGAAATTTTTTGATATTTGCAAACATAGAAAAACAAAGACTTATATTTTTTATATTTATTTCATATATTTAAATGCCATTTAACAATGTAAAATCAACCAAAAAAATGAGTTTGCGTGTCACCTCTGACATGCGTGTCATAGGTTCGCCATCACTGTCCTAGACAGACAACAGGAAAGCATGCCATGCCATCAGTTTCAGGAAGGCCAGGCTCCCTCTCCCAGGAGCAGGGGTGCCCTCTGGCAGCCCAAGGTTTAAGAGGTGTCTCTCTGGTCCTCTCTGTGTTTTTAAAAATGTGAACTGACTTCCCACATTTAGGAATTAAGAGAATTTGCTTCAGAGCCGGGGAGTCTGGATCCTTCGGAAAAGCAGTCAGAAGCTCCGCCACATGGAGAGCGGCACTTCGTTTGCAGGCCACGCATTAGGTCCCACGTGTACCGAGCGCTCAGCCTCGCTGCAGCCTCCACTCCTCTCTCAAGTCCTCCCAGGCTGCTTTGCTCCTTATCTTCTCTGCCTGGCCCCCAAAAGGCTTTGAGTTTGCTTCACTAGAAGTGTTAGCAGAAGCCCAACATTGGAGTGGGTCCAGGTCGGAGCTCTGACTTTGCTAAACTGACCTTTTTAACCTGATGCCCATCTAAGTCACCAAGGGCAGATCCCTCCCGACCACTAAAGGTATTGTTGGTCGGCACCCACAGGAGCTAGTCTAGCCCTGGGTCTGACCTGAGTGCCCAACGTCCTGAGCTGACCTGGCCAGAACCCTCCGGGTTCCCAGCTTGAGTTTCAGATGGTTCAGGGTCTCTCTCCTGAGGTGACATACAGCCTGACCCTAGGTGTTCAGCCCTCTCCTCGACGTGTTAGGCTCCTGGACCCACGTAACATGCTTCCAACCCCATATTCCCAACTCAGGGGTCATGGTGGTCATGAGCACCGTGATGTCTGAGTCCCAGAAACACACTGGCTCCTTCTGGGCCAGGTCCCAGGTGGGGTGATGAGTCAATTTATGTGTTTTATTTTAAAAACAGACTGTTTTTCTCTCTCCTCTGTTAGAGACAAATTAAACGCCTTACAGAGACAAAATGAAAAACTGGAAGAAAAAAGCATGGCTCAGCACAAGTTCCATGATCCAGCGCCAAAGAAGTGAGTTGATTTAAGCGTCAGTAGCTTACACACAGGACAGAAAGCTTGCTTTTTCACGAGTAGGGGAAGCTGTAGCATCTAGAGCAGTGGCCAGTTTGTTGGGCCTGCACCTTCTGCTGTATGACAGGTCCCTGTGTGCAGGTCCCTCCCAGCATGGAAAGAATTTAGTTTCTTTCAGTCCCACCCTCGGTACTCAGGGTTATCCTATAAGGGATGGTGAATGCCAGCTGGCCAGGAGCCTGTTTAAGGGCAGAGTCTGTGCTTTTAGAGCCACTAAAGCAGGCATATCAGCCTTTGTCTCAAGTTTGCGGGACCTAGAAAATCATGTTTCTGTTTTGGGAAGGAAGCTTGGGGCAGACGCCTGGACAAGCACCCCTGTCTTCAAGCACAGGAAACTTTTGTTCTGCCCTCCATTCCTCTGGGTTCACTGGACCCCCCAGAGCAGGTTTAGAAACACATTCCCTTCCCCAGAGAGCAGCAGCCCTGGTGGTGGGTCAGCTCGGTCCCCGAGACTGCTGGCCTCCATCCAGCAGGGCTCCCCCTGGGCCCGGGCCTGAGCCCAGGAGCAGGGCCTTCCCATTGTCCTGTCCCAACCTTGAGGTCAAATCACCATGAATCCCACATGGCCTCTCTGTAGAAACCACAGAATTTCAGAACCTCCACCTGACCCTTCTGTTGACAGGGAAATTGAGGCACCGATGAGGAAATTGAGTGGCTTGTGTAAGCACAGTGCTGTTTTGTGGCAGAGCCAGGACCAGAACCCAGCTGTGGTCCTTGTTACATTAGAATGCTTCATTTCCTGTTAGTTGCAATGAATTACCTTTTACATTCACAATTTTCATTTATTTACTTATTTTTCCAATCCTCACCCGAGGATATTTTTCCCATTGACACTTAGAGTAGTAGGGAGGGAGGAAGGGAAAGGGGAAATGAGAGCGGGGAAGAGGGAGGGAGGGAGGGAGGGAGGGAAGGAGGGAGGGAGGGAGGGAAGGAGGGAGAGAGAGAGAGAGAGAGAGAGAGAGAGACATCTATGTGAGAGAGACACATCAGTTGGTTTCCATCTGCATACACCTTGACCAGGGCCAGGGATCCAACCTGCAACCCAGGTATGTGCCCTTATTGGGAGATCAAACCCACCACCCATCAGTGCTCAGGCCAAAGCTTCAACCACCAGGCAAGACCACCCAGGGCTCACTGCTTTTCATTCAAACTGCCCACTCTCCTGCCCTCTTCCCCTCACCCCGATTCCTCAATGACGAGAATGGGCAGAGTATGCCAGCCAATTTCATGTATTGTTACACCTAGCAGAAAATGAGGAGGTCCCTGACTTTCTGAAAATGGCGTTTTGGTGGAATTTTGCCAACCAGCATGATTAGGTCAGCACAGCACCACTTCCGACACTTGGCACAGTGATCAAGAGCTGAGAGCTGCGTTTGAAGTTCTGTTTTCCCGAGGGGCTAGTGTGGGTTCCTGCCATTATGAAGGCTTCTACCACCCCTGGGTCTGTGCAAATTAACTGCACATTGTGTGCCACCTCCTGAGCCCCAGGTGGGATGATCATGGTGATGGCAAAGAGCACCCTCATTCTGAACCAGATTAAGCGCCACCTTCTCAGGCTGGTGATTGAAATCCCAGCTCGAGTAGGGCACCCAGACACCTGCTGGAGGGGCAGTGAGGGTTGGCTGTGTCCTAAAAACCTACTTCTTACAGGAAAAAGCACTGGATTGGAGCCAAAGCCTTAGTCAAACTCATCAAACTAAAGAAAGGGGGTTCCAGAGAACGACGGAAGTCAACCCCAGAGAGGCCTCCCTGGCCGCTGGGGTCCTCAGACCAGGCCTCGCCCAGTACTTCTCAGCCTCTTCAATCACAGCTGGAGCTCCTCGAGGCCACCCCATGCTGCTCAAAGGGGACAGAAGAGCAAGACACCTGCAGGGGGCTCTGGGGAAAAGGTAGGAAGGGCTTACCTGGCTGCAGGCGGGAGGTGAAGGGGAGGATCTCAGGTGTCCCTCAGGGATGGGAGAACCAAGGAGACTGCGTGCTAGGTGTGTACACGTGTGTGTATGTGTTTGTGCGCGCGTGCGCGTGCACGTGTGTGTGTGTGTGTGTGTGTGTATAGGAGCCTGAAGGGGGCATACTCCATACACCACATCTGTCTCCTTTGGTATGTGAACACCCAAGTAGGAAATATAAACCCCCGTCAGTGTGGCTGCACTTTCTCCCAGAACAATTCAGGTCCTTTAGCATGAGGAGCCTCACAAATCATGGACACTGTGATAGGGACTCGAATATCCAGAGCTGATCTCCACACAGTTACCGCAGATACAAGCTCCACAGCGGATGTTCCCTCCAGGCCTACAGTAGGCCACTTCTGTAGGGATATCCGCAGTGCATTTAACACGTGAGGGACAGCTGCCAGGTCTTCAGCGAGGCCTCCTGTGGCTCTGATCTTCCTGTCACTTTGACAAGCGGGTCCAGTTTTCTTCTCTGACCTGATCTGGCCTTGAGCCCTGCCACCATGGGGAGCACTGCACCTCATCATTCAGGGTTGTCATGTGGAATTGCCAGAGCTTTTGAAGTGCATTTCTAGTTGCATGTGCTGTACGTATTTCATCGAATCTAAGAGGCTGTCAGACAAGGGTGCTCACATAAGAAGAAGATAAATGGGTTGTGGCAGTGACGATTTTGTCACAGTTGCCACCTAGCCCACAGTGACTGTGAGGCAGGCTCAAAGCTGCATCCTATTTCAGAGATGATAAGGTTTGGGAAAGGGGGAAAGTGCATCTTATTTGCCTTAAACATGACTAAGTTTTCAATTTAATTTTAAATATCATGTTCTACATGACTTACCTATAAACCTGCCAAACGTGCACCCTGAGAATTTAAAATTTATGAAGGACACCAGGACTTCCTAAAGACCAACCCAGGCCTAAGACTCATGCCCTCTCAGGGGCAGCTGTGGCAGCACCAGGGCCCATGATAAGCCGCCTCTTGAGTGTGACCCGTGCACATGCCTTTCTGGGTGACATTCACCACTTCAGGACCTGGTGTGTCCCTCAAAACTCAAAAAACACAATGTGTACATGCACCCATACTAGTGTTTGGGGACTAATGCTTGCATTCCAAGTCTTTACAGGAGGTGAATTAGGTAAAACCCTCACATGCAGGGAAATGATAATAAACTTATTAATATTTATCTAGAGGTCTCTGTTGCCTCTGGTTTTCATACAGGATACAGAATTTTTTTTACACTCACACCTCCCCTTGTGTTATTGTCTCAGTTGACTTAGTTAACTGATAATCAGCCTAATTGACTTAGCAAAACTTTCAGAGAAAAGCTGCTTGACTGCCCAGGCTGGTTATTCTCAGTGGTTAGAGCATCATCTCTCATATCAGAGAGTCCAGGGTTCGATTCTGGTCAAGGGCAAATACCTGGGCTGCACACTCAATGCCTGGCCCAGTTGAAGTTGGTGCGTGGCACCCAATCAATGTGTCTCTCTCACATAGATATTTTTCTCTCTGACTCTGCGCCTCCCTTCCACTCTCTCTGAAAAAAATAACCTCAGGTGAGGATTAAAAAAAAAAATAGGAGAAGTAAGATGGCTGCAGACGGGACTGCAGGCTTCGAGATAGTGTGAGAGTGAGAGAACAAAAGGAGAGTGCATGGATGTGTAGGGAGTGTCAGTATTTGTGAGTGAGGGACAGCTATAATCCAAGGGACTGTTGGGGACTGGCCACCCATGATTGGGCAGACTCTACTGCAGCTGAAATCACTTCTGGAGTAGCTGGCTCTGCTGCAGAGGTCATGCCATCTTTAAGGGGAGATGGCTGTGATCAGAGACTGACTGTGATCGGAACTCCAGCCTTACCTTCAACTGGGGAGATCTCAGATGCCTCCCAGGACCTTAAAACCAAGACGTCCAGAGACCAGTTATCTCAGCTGCAAATCTAGGAATGGAAGAACTCCAACCTCCCTGACCACGGGCACCTGGCAGGTCTTCTCAGGGGGAGACAAATGCGCGAACTCAAGGACAAGCAATGTGCCTCCTCACAGAGCAGAAGGAACAGCTGAATCAAAGAGCACTCACCCAGAACTGGCAAAGTAAATACAGCTGGCATTGCCTAAAGAAAGTCAGCACAGGAGACAGAGAGCTACATAACCAGAAACCCTGAGAGGAGAGATCAGGGGGAGACAAAGAAACAGCCCGCATACAAAAGAAAGGAGGAATCACCAGAAAAGGAAGGAAAGGAAATGTAGGCAAGCAATATGACAGAGAAAGAATTCAGAGAAGTGGTCATGAGGTCACTGAAAAGGATGGAAGACACATTCAACAATATGCGTAGAAACCAAGAAGAAATGAAGAAGAGGCAAGAAGAAATGAAAAAATGACATCACTGCAATAAAGAACTCAATAGAAAGCATCAACAGTAGACTAGAAGAAGCAGAGGACCACATCAGTGAGCTAGAAGACAAGGTAGAAAAAATACACAAGCAGAGCAGCATCTATAAAAGAAAGTTAAAAAACAGGACGAGAGCCTAAGGGAATTTTGGGACAACACGAAATGAAACAACATCTGCATGCATAATAGGGGTGCCAAAAGAAGAGGAATATGAACAAGGAATAGAAAATCTGTTTGAAGAAATAATGACAGAAAACTTCCCTGATATCGGGAAGAAAAAGCTCACACGGTCCAAAAAGCTCACAGAGTCCCAAACAAGATGAACCCCAAAATATTGATAACAAGACACATTATAATTAAATTGGCAAACACCAACTACAAAGTAAGAATCTTAAAGGCTGCCAGAGAGAGACCGAAAGTTACCTACAAAGGATCTGCCATCAGACTATTGACTGATTTCTCAACAGAAACACATCAGGCCAGAAGGGAATGGAATGAAATATACAAATTCATGCAAAGAAAGGGTCTGAATCCAAGAATACTGTATCCAGCAAGGCCATCAATTAAAATTGAGGGTGAAATCAAGATCTTCCCAGACAAAAAAGGACTAAGGGAGTTTATTACCCCCAAACCAACAATGCAAGAAATGCGAAAGGGTCTGCTATCAAAAGAAGAAATAGGAAGGGAAGAAGGAACACAGGCATAAAGAATAAAAACGGTGACAAACAGGTACCTATCAATAATCACTTTAAATGTAAATGGATCAAATGCCCCAAAAAAGACATAGGGGAGCTAAGTGGATGAGAAAACATGACCCATGTATCTCCTGTCTACAGGAAACTCATCTTAGAACAAAGAACTCACACAGACTGATGGTGAAAGGTTGGAAAAAGCTTTTTCAGGCGAATGGAAATGAAAAAAAATCTGGGGTAGCAATACTTATATCTGACAAATTAGATCTCAAAGTGAAGGCCATAACAAGAGATAAGGAAGGCCACCTCATAATACTAAAGGGAGCAATTCAACAAGAAGATATAATTCTGGTAAACAAATAGGCTCCCAATACAGGAGCACCCAAGTACATAACAAAAATTCTGGAGGCTCTCAAGGGAGAGATTAACAGCAATACAGTCATAGTAGGGGACTTTAGTACCCCACTAACACCACTGGACAAATCCCCTAAACAAAAAGTCAGCAAAGAAACAGCAATCCTAAATGACTCACTAGATCAGATGGAATTGACATCTTCAGAACATTCCACCCCAAAGCCACAGAATATGCATTCTTCCCAAGTGCACATGGGTCATTTTCAAAGATAGACCATGTATTGGGGGACAGGTAAAGTTTTTTTCAAATTCAAGAAGAAATCATATTAAGCATCTTCTCAGATCACAATGGCAAAAAACTGGAAATCAATTACAATAAAAACAATAAAAAAATAAAACACCTGGAGGCTAAATAGCATACTTATAAATAATGATTGGGTTATCAAAGAGATCAAAGAAGAAGTAAAAAGCATCATGGCAACAAATGACAATGAAAACACAACATCCAAAATCTATAGGACACAGCGAAAGCAGTCTTGAGAGGGAAGTTCATAGCTTTGCAGGCCTATCTCAAAAAAACAAAAAAAATGGTAATAAATTGTCTAACCCTACAACTCAAAGATTTAGAAAGAGAGCAACAAAAAAATCACAGTGTAAGCAGAAGGAAGGAAATAATAAAGATCAGCATGGAGATAAATGACATAAAGACCAAAAACACAATAATAAAGGTCAGCAAAACCAAAAGCTGGTTCTTTGAAAGGAGAAACAAGATTGATGAACCTCTAGCCAGGCTCACCAAGAAGCAAAGAGAGAGGGCCCAAATAAAATTAGAAATGAAAGAGGCGATGTAACAACCAATGCCACAGAATTACAAAGGATTATGAAAAAGTACTATGAACAACTCTATTCCAATAAAGTGGACTACCTAGATGAAATAGACATATTCGAAAAATACAAACTTCCAAAACTCAATCAAGAAGAATAAAAAAAAACCTGAATAGGCCGATGACTACTGAAGAAATTGAAGCAGTGAGCAAAAATCTTCCAGCAAACAAAAGCCCTGGTCAAGATGGCTTTACAAGGGACTTCTACCAAGCATTCAAAGAAGAACTTAAACCTATCTTCCACAGACTATTTCAAAAATTCAAGAGGAAGGCACACTTCCAAGCTCTTCCTATAAAGCCAGCATTACCCTAATTCCAAAACCTGATAAAGACACCACAAAAAAAGAGAGAACTACAGGCCAATATCCTTGATCAACATAGATGCTAAAATCCTCAACAAAATTCTAGCAAATCGAATTGAGCATTACAATATAAAGATCATACGCCATGACGAAGTTGGATTTATTCCGAGGATGCAAGGATGGTACAATATCCGCAAATCTATAAATGTGATACATCACATAAACAAACCGAGAGACAAAAATCACATAATCTTATCAATCGATGCAGAAAACGCATTTGACAAAATCCAACACCCTTTCTTGATAAAGACTTTCAGCAAAGTGGGAATAGAGGGACCATGCCTCCACATAATAAAAGCCTTAAATGACACACCTGCAGCCAACATCAAAATCAATGGGCAAAACTAAACTCGTTTCCCCTATAAACGGGAAGAAGACAGGGATGCCCACTCTCACCACTCCTGTTTGAAATAGTACTGGAAGTGCTAGCCATAGTGATCAGACAAGAAGAGGAAATAAAAGGCATCCAATTGGAAAAGAAGTAGTAAAACTGTCCTTATTAGCAGATGACATGTTACTATACATAAAAAATCCCAAAGACTCCATTAAAAAACTACTGACGTAATAAGTGAATTTGGCAAAGTAGCAGGATATAAAGTTAACACCCAGGAACCTATTGCCTTTTTATACACTAATAATGAACTCACAGAAAGAGAAGTGAAAAAAAAACAATCCCATTTACCAGTGCACCAAAAAAATTAAGATACTTAGGAATAAACTTAACTGAGGACATAAAAGACCTGTACTTAGAAAACTACACAACATTGAAAAAAAAGAGATAGAGGAAGACATGAACAAATGGAAGAATATACCATGTTCATGGATTGGTAGAATCAACATCATTAAAATGCCCATACTACCCAAAGCAATTTATAAATTCAATGCAATCCCCATTCAAATACCAATGGCATACTTCAATGATCTAGAACAAACTCTCCAAAAATTCATCTGGAATTAAAAAAGACCCCAAATAGCTGCAGCGACCTTGAGAGAGAACAATGTAGGAGGGATCCCAATACAAGATAGCAAGCTATACTACAAAACCACTATTCTCAAAACTGCCTGGTACTGGCACGAGAACAAACATATAGACTAGTGGAACAGAACAGAGAACCCAGAAATCAACACAAGCCAGTATGCTCAATTAATGTTTGACAAAGGAGTCAAGAGCATACAATGGAGATAAGAGAGTCTCTTCAATAAATGGTTTTGGGGAAACTGGACAGATACTTGCAAAAAACAAGAAACTAGGCCACCAACTTAAACCATACACAAAAATAAACTCAAAATGGATAAAGGAATTTAAGATAGGAAACCATAAAAATCTTAGAAGAAGAAATAGGCAGCGAAATAGCAGACATTTGTGGTAGCAATATCTTTACCGATACAGCTCCTAGGGCAATGAAAACTAAAGAGAAATGAACAAATGGGACTACATCAAAATAAAAAGCTTCTGCACAGCAAATAAACACAGAAAACTATCAATAGAACAACAAGAAAACCCACTGCATGGGAGAACACATTTGCCAATGTTTTCACCGATAATGGTTTAATCTCCAACATCCACAGGGAACTCATACAACTTAACAAAAGGATGATAAACAATCCAATCAAAAGTGGACAAAGGACCTGAATAGACACTTTTCAGAAGGGGACATTCAGAAAGCCAAGAGACATGTGAAAACATGCTCCAAGTCACTCATCATCAGAGAGATGCAAATCGAAAGACAATGAGGTACCATCTCACACCTGTCAGAATGGCTATCGTCAACAATTCAACAAACGACAAATGCTGGCAAGGATGTGGAGAAAAAGGGACCCTCTTGCACTGCTGGTGGGAATGCAGACTGGTGCAGCCACTGTGGAGAACAGTATGGAGTTTCCTCAATACGTTAAAAATGGAACTCCCACTTGACCCAGTGATCCCACTTCTAGGAATATATCCCAAGAAACCAGAAACACCAATCAGAAAGGATATATGTACCCCTATGTTCATAGCAGCACAATTTACCATAGCTAAGATTTAGAAACAGCCTAAATTCCCATCAGCAGATGAATGGATTAGAAAACTGCAGTACATCTACACAAAGGAATACTATGCTGCTGTAAAAAAGAAGGAGTTCTTTCCATTTGCAACAGTATGGATGGAACTGGAGAGCATTATGCTAAGTGAAATAAGCCAGTCAATGAAAGAAAAAAAACACATGATCTCACTCATGTATGGATAATAAAGAACATTATAAACTGGTGAACAAAAATAGATACAGAGGCAGAGCAGCATGGAACAGACTGTCAAACTACAGCAGGAAGGCTGGGGAGGGCTGGTGGGGGAGGTAAGGGATCAACCTAAGGACTTGTATGCATGAATATAAGCATAACCAATGGGCTCAAGATACCGGGGCTAGGGGATGCCAGGGGAAGGTCAATGGGTAAAAAAGGAAGCATATGTACTACTCTTTGTAATACTTTAAGCCAGTGGTCGGCAAACTGCAGCTCCGAGGGCCGCAGCTCAAGAGCCACATGCTGCTCTTTGGCCCGTTGAGTGTGGCTCTTCCACAAAATACCAGCTCTTCCACAAAATACCGACTTCTGTGCATGGGCCACAAAGTCTCAATTGGACTGTACATGCATGCCCACACGTGGTGTTTTGTGGAAGAGCCACACTCGGGGGGAGGGCGGGGGCAGAGAGCTGTGTGTGGCTCGTGAGCAGAGGTTTGCTGACCACGGCTTTAAGCAATAAAATAAAAATTAAAAAAACAAACAAAGAAACAACTGTTTGGATCCATGAATGAGCAGGTCAGGGGTAGATATTAGTAACAGCAGCCATGTAATGAGGGCTCTTACTGGGCTCAGTACCCTTTAGGTAGTTTCACACGTTACGTCTCTCCTTTAGTTCCAACTGCCATGTGAGGCAGGTACGATTCCTATCCCATTTTCAGTGACACGGCACCAGAGTTAAGTTAGGGTTTTTCAAAATGCTGACACGCGGAGCTCAAAAGGTTCACCATCACTGGTAGTGGGTTCCTTCTCCTGTGGTGTGAGCTGTGGCCACCAGGTGGTGTTGTGGAGAGAGAAATAACAGTGGACCTGCTATGAACTTGAATCCTAAGTCAGAAATCAGATCGGTCAGTTATGCTCATGTACATGACATGTTCAGGAAGTTAGGCCAATTGTCTGCTCTGATAAGACTCCATAATTTAAAGGTCATGAAGCGTAGGCTTGCAGTAGAGGATGTGTAGGGATCTAAATGGGAATAATTCTTGATGTTGACAGTGTTTTGGTCTGAAAAAGAGGAATTTCAAACTCATCCTTCCGTAAGAGGCTGTTTGAGATGCACAAGGACTATTAGTGAGCAGTTCAGGTGGACTGTCCCGTTGCAGCAGCCAGAAGCACACCAGGAAGTGTCCCAAGGTGTTTGAACAGGAGCAGGAGTTAGTTGTGTGTGAGCCAAGTTGCCAGGGAGCTTGTCATTAGGGCAGAGGAGTAAGAAAAACCGGGTCCTAAACTAGTAAACATTCTTATTTAATAGTTAAACACATTGACATTGAAAAATAGTCTAAGGCAGCGGCTCCTAGAGCAATATTGAATGCTCCTCACGTGCTAAGTAAAGCCTGGGCACAGGACGCCACTAAATTAATTCAGTGGGGTCAGAGCAGAATGGCTCACCGAGTCCTGGTTCTGGTTGTGCTGTGGGTATTGTTTCCAACTCTCCTGGGCAGGACAGGACTCTGATTTCCCAAGAACATTTAGCTAAGGCAGTCATTTGTTATTCATTTCATTTATTTGCTGTTTTGTTTGGTTTTTCCTTCCTCTCTTGGGTTATCCGGGGATCACAATTTAGCAACTCGGCGAAGAAAGAGTCGCTTCTTCAGAAGCGGGAGCGAGGACAAGGCCAAGTCTCCATCATCCCGCCCGGCTTTCTATAAACGCCTGAGGTTCTGGACCTGCTCTGACATCAAACCTGCTTCCCCCTAGCCCCTCCCTTTCTCAGACGCTGGGGATTTCTAATCCATCAGTGTCTTCACAATGTACCTGCCTTCATGTCTGAAATTCAAACAAACAAACAGAAAAACAGTAGCTAAAGGCCAGGTGACCCTCAGTGGACCCCTCCTCCTGACCCACATTCCAAGCCAAGCTTAAAGCAGCCCACCTGGATTCTGACTTCAAAGGAGACCAGTTGTCTCGGCCTCTGGACTGACTCCAGCGCAGCCCAGTGTTACGGGAGCCTCAGGGCATCCACGCCAGGTCCCTGGGCCAGGGTGTCTGTGCTAAGTGAGGCCCCGGGCCCAGTGCCGCCCCCTCTCTCGCACATGCAGGCTTGTAGACCTTGCCCCTGTGCAGCGCAGAACTCATCAGTGGTCGCTATGCTTCTGAAACTGCGCGGCCCCTGGCAAGTGAGTTTTTTTAAGACTCATTTTTGGGCAGCTAACTTTAAATCTGCAGCCCTTGTCTCCACTTTCTGAGTCAGAGAACAGAATCTTGGCTTTTGCAGAGCAGTCCCTTTTTAGATGTCTTCTGTGTTTTGAAGAATTTAGTGCTCCACTCAGCATCTCAAATAATCGGATCGATGTTGCCCAGCCAGGGTTCAGTCCAAAGTGACGTTTTGGGACCGTGCTGAGGTCCGCTGACGTCTTGGATGCTGCTGTGAGGGCAGCAGTGGACAGACAGGACATCAGCTAACTGTCACCGTCAGCTGGGAGTGCTGGCCCACAGAGGCCTTTACTACTGCATTGTTTTCTGTCTTCAGCCATCCTCGTACCATCTCCATGATTTTGCAAAGTCTATTTCACCTGAGTGATACTTACATACTTTCCCTTGAATCAACAGACAGTTTCCACTTTATTTTAAAAGATTGTTATCTGTACTGTGAATGGAAAACCATATAAACCATATAAACACAAGGTCACCGTAAAAGTAAACGGGTGGACTCTCACACTGCTCCTGTCAGTTGATGTGGCACTGACTTTGTCACATGCATCGCTCTGATTCCTGGGCTGCAGCGTGCTGGTCCCCCGCCTGCCTGCCTGCCCCTCATGCTGTTGGAAACGCGCTCTCTCTGCCCTGGCTGCTGTCTGGCACTTCCGCCTTCCCGCTGCTCCTCACGCTGACCTCACACAGTGGACGCCTGTCAGATTCATCCCACAAGACGTGAATCTTGCTGCTCATCAAGGTTACCTTTCAGAATTCAAATCTCCCCTTGGTTTCACATTGCAAGGCTTGGGTGCTTAAAACTTCCCTGTGAGTCCAGACACTGGGTGGCTGAGGGGCAGGGGCAACAGGTCCTGGGAGAGAGTGGAGGGGCCAGAATCCCCACAGTGGGCGTGGCTCCGGGACCATACCCCTCCAGCTGCCTGGAGCAGGACACTGTGCAAAACAGCCTTGTCCTGATGCTCTGAGGAACTCCAACCGCATTCGTTTTTCATTTGTCTTTGGAGAGCCCATCCCCTTTCCTACTACGAGGTAGTCGAAGGTCTTTCAGGTGTGTTTTTCCTCCCAATGTTGCTGTTTTTATTGGGGTTTTATTTAACTTTGACAAGAGTATGTGTTCACAGGAGAAAATTCAGAGATTGCAAAACATACAAAGTAAAAATCATTCTTGCAATCAAAGTCATCATGAGAGATGAAGACTTCTTAAACAGATGACTGTTAGGGTGGCAATGAACTTCTTTCTCAAAACATAAGGGAAGCCCATTGGCAGGGTGCACATCCTGGACCTTGAGGGCCTGGCCCACAGGCCGGGAGTGGTCCTAAGCAGCCACAGGCCAGGTCTTCTAACTAGTGATCAGGGACTGAGGGACACCGCAGGGGGGCCCAGTAGTTAACGTGTTGGACTTTTACCAACATTTTGTTGAGCTTCCTGAGCTCACCCTTTATTTTCTCCCGGCTGCTGGGGGCTCACACTGTGAGCCATGGTTAGAGCCAGGGCCAGCGTCCTGGGGCCTCCAACTCATGCTGCCACCAGAGCCCCCCCTTAGACCACAGCCCGTGAGGCACACAGCCCCGCTTTTGTCCCTGGGCTCCCTGGCCCTGCTGCCTCTGCTTCTAGGCCTCAGTGTGATCGCCCCACCTTGGCATGGGATTTTGCAGCCCCATTTCTCACAGTCCTTCTCTTCCCCAGGCCCTGGGGACCCAATACCAAAGGGAGTGGCCCCGCCCACAGGCAGCCTTGACTGCACTGATGCCTCCGCTGACCCAGCTACCAAGCCCAGGCCATCAGAGCTGGGCTCCAGGGCCTGTTCATCCTCAGCTATCACTACAGCTCCTCCCAGCTCCACCTCCACCTCCTGGCACACAGGCCACACCCACGGTGAGTCACGGGTCCCTCCAGAACCAAGAGGGATGAGCATCTCGGCCTGAGATCCTTCCCAAAGACCCAGCTCACAGAAGCAGGAGGCGCCTCTCAGACCGAGAGGTGGTCAGTAGGTGGGTGACGCTGGGGACTGGATGGCGTCCCACACACTCAGGTTCAGAGCTCAACTCCACCTACAGCTGTGCAACTTTGGGAGTGTAACTCCGCCATCTGGACGGCTGGGACTGAGCCCTGGGACCCACACCACTGCTCAGGAATCGGTGGCGCCAAGCGGCTCCTGAACGGAGGTGAACCAGAGTTTGGGTTAAAATCAGGCAACATTGGAGGTTTATTCTCCAGGGCGGAGACTTGACAGGGTCCCTGCACTGGAGGCCGGTCCATGGCGAGGAGGGCAGGTGTCCTAGACTGAAAAACAAGGGGATTCGGGGAGGACTGACAGGTTGGATGTCTCCAGATGCCAGTAGCCCTTCGTGCAAAGTAAGCCACTTTGCACGGTGCAAGCAGAGCAGGATGCTGTGAAAAGGAGCATCTGGGGATGAGCACTGGGAAATGTAAAATATGCAACAGAGGGGAGAAATACAGCTTAAAACTTAAAAAGACATTCTGCTTATGACCTAGAGATGACAGCATCTGAGGACAGCAGAAGAGCTGGAAATGACTGCCCCGGAGGTGTGAGAAACTGCCGAGGGAAGAAGCGGTTATGATTTTTCATCATCTTACCTCCCACTGGACCCTGGAAGCTATGACAAGCATAACCTTGGTTTGACAAGCCCAGCAAAGACAGACAGGCCCCCTGCCCTCTAGGCTGCCTGGCTCAGCTTCAGGACCTGGCCCCGGTTTACAAATCAGAAGCACCACTGGGAGAAGGCGAGGTGAGTGAGCATAGGGCAGGAGGCAGTCCCTCTGTGCTCCTGGCCAGACACTGAAATGGCAGCCACTGACTGTTGGGTGTCAGGGGCGCTGTGCCCTGTGCGGCTGGGGTGGGCTCGCTCTGTATCCCTTGTGGGCACTCAGCACTCGGCCTGGTCTCCCCATCTCTGCAGAGCAGAAGCCCTGCCTAGGCTCCAGCAGGAGCCTGGAGCACCATCTCCCCTGGGCCTGCCCGCGGCCTGTGTGGCTCCAGGCCTGGCCCTCCAGGCTAACCATTGGCCTGACTCAGCCTGGATCCCCCCTGAGCCAGAGCCCAGGCCTGTTCAGACGCCTGCGGAGCCTGCCCGAGGGCCCCTCACACTGCACACCCAGCACTGCCCACGGCGATTCCCTGGCAGTCCAGTGCTCACGCTCAGGGGGACCTAGAACTGTCTGCACAATGGAGACCCTGGTGTCCATTTTGGGGGGACCCAGTGCTGCTGTCAGAGAGCAGCTGGCAGGCCTGAGGCACAGGGAATCCTAGTCCTTCTCAGTGAAGAGCAGTGAATGGTGGCCCATGGATTCCCGACGTTGCTGGTGAGGAGCTGCTGGTGCAGGCTCAGTCTCTAGGGAACCCGCCTCCTCCCTCAGGTGGTGGTTCTTTCCTTTTGCTTCCTCCAAGCCCTGGAGGCCCCTGGCCCCTGGGAGAGGATTGCTCTCAGGGCCCTGCTTATGGTGCAGCTGGCCCTGGAGGTGGGAGGGGCTCCCGGGATTCTAAGTATCAGCTGCCTTTGCTGCATGGCCCTTAGGCCAGGACACTGCTGTCCTTTGGAGTCCCAGTCATTGCGCAGGCGGAAGTGTGACTTACAGTTAAGTCAGAGAGAGTCCCGAGTGTGAGGCTGTCCCAGCAGGAGAAATGGGGAGAGACAGGACATGCCGGGCACTTACTCCCTAAGGGCATAGCCCACCCGACCCTCCCTTCTCCAGGAGCTGGGCACGACCACGACTCAGGGCTGGGCCAGAGTCAGAGGTGGCCGTCTGGCAAAAGGCCCAGAATCCCCATGGATGTTCCAGGTCCGCTGACTCACCAGCCTTATGTTCTCCTCGGGCTAGAATTCAGATGACAGCCCCGTGAGCGGTCCCTGGAGCTCCAGTTCCCAACCACAGGCAGCACGGGGAGTGGATCGGTGCGTGGTGCCCTTCAGCCTGGATCTCAGACCTGTTTCCATCAACAGTGCTTTTCCTTCAAGCTAAGGCCTGTGTGCAAGTCCCACACACAAAGGTGGTGAAAGTGGAGGTGTTATGCTGAAGCTGAATGGGGACCCGCAGTTCCTCAACACCCCTTCCCTGCCTCCCCGAGGGCCTAAGCATGCAGCTCCTGCTTGCACCCCTCCCGTGATGGGGAGTCACTGTTCTGGAGGCTCTGACTGCCCTTGCCTGAAGGAAGGCCTAGTGGCCCAGGCAGAGAGCACTGATTGCAGGAAGGTCTCACCTTCCTCACCTGGATTGGAGTTTCCCAGAGCAGCTCCCAGGGGTAAATTTCATCTTAGAAATTGGTGGAAACACTTGCCTTCTCATGTAGGCAGAAAGGAATCAGTGAATGAGACCAGCCTTCTAGAACATTAACAGTCGCTTTGGGTCTTCATAATTTCCGAAGAACAAAATCCTAGGAGGGTGGGAAGCTAACTTTTTAATTAAAATAAAAACTGAGAGCGTTTACATTGGCTTCGGCTTCTGAAGTATCAACAATAAGTGCAGGAGGAGCACTATCTCCCACCCTCCCATTGCCTAGAAAGTTCCATGGTGCTGGCATGGACTCCTGCAACTTATGGGCAGAGACAGGCTCTGTGGGGGGCAGTGTGACACCGTGGAGCCCTCCCCTCTTCGCACTGGGTGGAGGGTAACACGACAGGAGGAGTCCGCCACCGCTCTTGGAAGTGTCACTGAGGGGCCAGATTTACACCGAATCCGCTGAGGAAAGGGATCGTCTTCCTCAGTGTTCCGATTCCTCGAGCTTCTCTTATCAAGAGACAGAGGCGAAGGGGTGGGCAGAGCAGGGCTGGAATGGACGGACGCTTTGGGAGCCGCTGAGCTGTATCACAGTTGTCTTTCAGTGACAGGTCCTTTCCCAAGAGGAAGGTGGGTTTTTTTGTTCAAGTTTTTCCTTCTCATAGAGGGGGCTCGTTCTGCTTCTGTGCTCTTCATGGAAACCAAGTACTTGTTGGCTCACCCCCAAACCCCACTGCTAACAGGCTTTATCTGATGCCTGCTATAAGGGAGCGCACCAGGGCTGAGGACCTGGTTGCCCTATGCCCCAGTGAGTCCAGAGCAGACTGCTTGGGGGGCGGAAGCAGAGCCGCTCCTAGTGTGTCCCCGGTTCTCAGTGCAGTTCAGCTCAACACCAGCTGTGTGCAGGGACGCCGGGCACACAGTCCCTGTCCCCAGCCATGACTGTGCAGCTTGACCAGCCTCATGGTACTTGGGGGGAGTTGCAGGGGCGGGGGGCTGCCATGGGACTGGGTGTGCTGGGGGCGTGGACCAGGAGGGGAGGTCTGCAGGCCTGGAAGGGACCGCCTGCCCTGGCCAGGTGGTGCCGCCCTCCCTGCAACAGGTGCTCCCCCTGTGATCCTAGGGAGGCAGGGAGGGCCGCCCTAGACACGCTCAGGCGGGCACATACTGCAGCCAGGAGGGCGGCTGCCCCACACTTGTCATGGGGGAGGTTGGTTTCTTTTCCCTTTGGGGCAGATGTCAATTTGAGACAAAAAAGAGAAGGAGCTGAAGGACAGCAAACAGCCACGGAAACCCAGCACGTTCTTTCCTCCTGAGACCCCAGCACCCGCCCCCTCGGACCACCAAGGGGAAGTGGGCCCTGGAGCGGGCACAGGCTTCATTGTCCACCCGTGGGCGCACACACTCTGCCCTGTGCTGGCTCCCGCCCTCACCAGGTGCCACAGTCCTGGTCTAGGCAGGGTGTTTCCACATGTTCTAGAAAGCTCCATGTGTAGTAAGGGTGGGCTCCACACCCTTCACTTTCCCAGAGCAGCCCTGTTTGGTCTGTACCAGAGTTCTGCGTGAAATTTCCTTTGTTAACAAAATTGTTTGAGCCCAGCCCCAGACCTCACAGACACAGAAGCACAGGCTGTCCTCCCGCACAGCCCATGCCCACTGTGCACGGGGCCTGGCACTCAGGGGAGGCGGGACCCTCCTGGGGCATCTCCAGAATCCAGGTCTGTGCTCCTGGGGGCGCTCCCCTGAGCTGTGGCAGAATCGCTCTGTTATGTCCTCATGGTCAGACTGGAGGGCTTAGTCTGGGCTAGACTGGGTCATCGGCCCTTTGGGTTAAGGGTTGTCCTTTCTGCGCAGGGTCCCGGCCAGGCAGCTTGGAGAGCCATAGGGATGCATCCAGTGACAGCTCACCTCGGGGCCTGAAGAGTAAGTCAGCTTTCCTTCTGTCACTTTCCAGTGCCCTTGGATCTGGGCTCTGGGCTTTGTGTTATTTGTGTGATTTAAAGAAGACAATTAGCAAGTTCTTCACAGCATGATGGGTTTGCCTCCATAGGACACATCATGCAGTTTCAGGCTCAGGCCTGGGAGTTTTCACAGATTTGGGTCCAGATCCCTTCTCCTCACTGACCAGCTCTGGGCACCTGGGTGAGCCACTCATCCTCCTAGCCTGAGTTCCTGCAGCTTCCGGATGGGGACAGGGCTGGGAGTTCCGGTCCATCGTGGTCAGAGGACACGGGTGAGTGTGATTCCTTTACAGCATTTAAGTTTGTTAATGGTGTAGAAGATGGTCTGTCTATGCTGTCCCAGGGCTAAGGAGTTTGGTGCCTCACAGCTGTTGCTAATTTCAGCTACCCCTTTGGCGGTCGAATGACCTTTTCACAGGGGTCGCCTAAGACCATCCTGCATATCAGATATTTACATTATGATTCATAACAGTAGCAACATTACAGTTATGAAGTAGCAACGAAAATAATTTTATGGTTGGGTCACAACATGAGGAGCTGTTTTTAAAGGGCCAGAAGGTTGAGAACCACTGTTCTAGAGAATCCCAGCATGTCCTTGACACCCCAGTGCCAGCCTGGGAGAAGTATGCTCTGGGCTCCCAGCAGGGCTCCCTGTGTTCCCTGAGCTGGAGGCAGCACAGAGCCCACTGGAGGCAGGTGATCGAGAGTGAGAGGCTGACGTGTGTCCCTCTGTGTCCCCTCGCCCTGACACCAGGTTCCTCCGACCCGACCGGCTCCACCACAAACCCAAGAGCAGTGAGGACCTGATGCTCAGCAGGGACACAGCACTCTGCCCCACCCCATGATGCCAGCACCACAGGGCACAGTACCCTCAGCCCCAGGAGTACCCGCCACCCAGAATGGGCCTCTCCACCAGGAAGCATCCAGAAGAGGGGTGTGGCTCAGCCCCAGGCCTGGGGGCAGCCCTGGGTCCCCCAGAGCAGAGGATGGTCACCCTGGAGGAGTTCCTGGAGGAGCGTGACCGGGCTCCCCCTTCGCTGAGTGAGGCCCGGGAGCGCTCTTTCCTCTCTCCCCTCAGATGGACCTGGACCAGAGGGGAGACCTGGACAGCAAAGTCACAGAGAGGGATGGGGTGGGGCTGGCACCACCTGGCTGCAGAGCTGGCTTGGATGGGGGACATAACCACTAGCCAGAAAGTGACTGTGCTGGCAGCCCACCTAGACCTGGGAGGCTGTTCTCTCCATCTGTGCAGGGAGCGGGCAGAAAGGTCAACATGGAGGGCCTGAGCCATGCAGTCTCTGTGCAGTTACTCTACGCAGCCGCTGGGCAGGAGGCGGTCCTAGACCATCTGTCAATAAACGGGAAGGCTGTGCTCCAGTGACACTTTACTGGTGGACATTGTCCTTTTGATTCTATAGAGTTTTTTTAATGCCATTCTTTAAACAATTTGTTTTAATCATTTAAAAATGTAAAGACTTATTAGGTCACAGGCCATACAAAAGTGGGTGGCAAGTCCTAGCTAGCTTGGCTCAGTGTTAGAGCATCAGCCCATGGACTGAAGGGTCTCAGGTTCAATTTCCAAGCACTGTTTCCCATCTTGAAATGGCTTCATTACAAGTAAAAATTACTTAGTGATACATTCCACTTCCCTCAGTGTGTAGCTTGATTTGCTATTTGAGCAGCAACAACCACTAGAGTAGCTGTTAACATTCAACATCACTAGGGATAGAAAGAGCACTGCTTTGGTTGCAACAGGAATAATTGAAAACAACTCCCTCCACTAAACACTTCCTTAATCATCTTCCTTCCTCAATGAGCCCAGTGTTTAACTTACAGTCAAACTCAGGTTAGCCAGTGGTCCCACTGGCACAGGACGGTCCGGAAACAAGGTACACACCCTGGTTCTACGGGAAGGGCCATAGTTCACTGACACCACTGGAATAATCTATAATTAAAATTAAAACCATTGTCAAAACTTTTTAAGAAAAAAGATAAAGAATGCCACCTATAGGTGAGTATTTCAGAAGGAGGCATGCTGTGTCAGAGGGACCCATGCAAAGATGTGGCTGAATCTCCTAAAGGTGCTCATTCTCCTGTGAACACTCTTGCTCTGAGGGGAGACACATTTCCTTTCATTTCTATTTGATGTGAATGGAAACCAGCCGGTCTATACACCAAGCCAGTATTCCCCAGGTATCCAATAAGGGAAACCTAAATGTCTAAGTGGATTTTACGTTTTACTTCATTTTAATCAATATAAATTTAATTTTACAAAGTTATATGTGGCTGCAGGGCTGGTGTGGCTCAGTGGTTGAGTGTGGACTCATGAATCAGGAGGTTACAATTTGATTCCCAGTCAGGGCACAGGCCTGGGTTGCAGGCTTGATATCCCATATGAGCTGAGCAGGAGGCAGCCAATCCGTGATTCTCTCTCTCTCCCTCTCTTGCTCTCCCTTCCCCTCTCTGAAATCAATAAAAACACAGTTTTAAAAACTTGTATGTGGCTAATAATTGACCGTATTGGATGAGTAGTTCAAGACACTAGGAAAACGGTGTGAAACAGTCATCCCTGAATCTCGGGACACCTTTCCTCCGCATGTCCACACAGAAGAAATGTACGGGGCCATTAGTGATCCCAGGAGAAACAGGAAGCTCACCATCAGACATGCCCCAACTGCCCTTCCCCTGACCTCCCTCTCCTCCTGGGTGGGGCACCTCCTTCAGGAGCAGTTTGACGCTAAACTGCCTTATGTCCCTTGCAGCTGGGGCAGTTCTGCCCAAGGGTTCATGCAAGAGCGTCTCATAGCTGATTTCTGAGACATTGTTTTCCTCCCTGATGAAAAGCACAATAGTGAAGAGAGGACTGTTCCCTCTCTTTGGTGCTGGGAGCTGTTGCCGCCTTCTGGTTGCTGGCAGCCATCATGTGGCCACGAGGAAACAGTGGAAAGAAGGGAGCTGACCCTGACCTCACTGAGCAGCTGAATTCAATCCTGAATCCACCTGCCTGTGGATTCGTTATTTTGTGAGAAAAATCCCTGTTGTTCAAGCCACATTTCATCAGTATTCTGTTGCTTACCATCCTCAGCTTCCACACTGAAAGAGACCCTTAAAACTCCTGAGGGTGGACAAGGTTGTATCATTTTACGGTATTGCAAAAAAAATGTGTAGGTGTGGGAGCAGAGAGGAGGACAGAGGAAAGGTTGGAGATGCCTGAAAGAACACCAACCTTCCAATGACTCCAGGGGGAAATGTTGGGACACAGGGCATGACACAGCTCTAAGCTGGGCTGGGAGAGTGTGATGCCAATGAGGATCTCAAAGTGTGACCACAGAGAAGGGGTGAGGGAGAGACACGACTGCAAGAGAAGCTAAGGTCGGATCATGGAGGGCCTGGATGGACACGCTAAGGATTGTGGACTCATTTCTAAAGGCCATAGGAAACCACTGTTAGTTTTCATAAGAGACATGATCATATTTACATTTTCAAAAGATCCTTTGGGCTGCCGGCAGAGAATGCTTAGGGACCCGGTGATACTAGAGGTTGACAGGTCAGAGAGAACACATGATATCAAGAGGCCCTGAGGCCAATGTGGCTTAGTACTCTCGGTGCTAACCTTGATGGCTTCACACTAGAATCGCCATATCAGGAATGTCAAGGTTGAAATCTATCACACATGGGCTTCTTCATGGAACTTGACAGGTTATGTCTAGAAGTTATAATAAAGTTGCAAAATAAGCCTTATCTGTTCTCAGACCAAGAGACTCTGAGAACAGCATGGAGAACTTGCTAAATACCAGGATTTACTAAAGTGATAAAAGGGTGTGGACTCAGAGAAAAAATAGGTCAGTGGCACCATTATAGGCACCAGAAACAAACTCACTCACATCTAGAAACTTGAAAAATAAAAGGAGGCATTGCAGATGGCTGGAGCAGACACGTACTAATCAATAAGGAGTGACGGTGCCACTTCGGAGACTTAGGGGGGTGAATGGGGGGGGGGGGGGGTGACATCAGACCAAATCACAGCGATTATGAAAATCAGTGCCATGTCCCAAGGATTAAATGCAAAAATTTTAAACAACTGGAAGAGGAGGTAGCATAATGTCCTCATAATAATGTAAGAATTATTTAAACAAAACCTGAAACAACTGAGAAATCTCACCAAATTAAAATGGAAATCTCTGTTGAAAGGACATGGTGAGGAGGGAAAGGGAAGCTTCCTGGCGCACAGAGCTAGAGGAGGCTAGAGCCCAGCATTTAGAAAGAAAGAAAGCTAAAGTCCATCAGGAGAGAAGCAGGACCCGCTAGAGAAATGGGGAGGACCTAGTCACCAGCACCTCCCAGGAAAGGACCCATCAGTGGCTGAAAAGCACGCGAAAAGATGCTCAACATGACTAGTGACCAGGAAATGGAAACTAAGATCAAACGGACGCCCAATTTCACTCCTGCCAAGATTGGCAAGGATATTGAGCAATGAAGCCCGGCCCCTGTGCTGATGCCTAAAGTAGAGCAATAACTTGTAAAGCAGCTTTTCTCCTATTACATCCAAAGCAGCCCCTGCCCAGGAGCCAAAGATTTCACGTACAGGAATGCTCACAGCACAGTTTTTCGCAACAGCAAAAAACTTCAAATTACCCAAATGCCCCTGCACAGGAGAACAAATGTGGTGCGGCCATAAAATGGTGTTCTGCAAAGAACTTATTTCAGTGACAATAAGTCAGCTACAGCCATGCGCACTGCAGATGAATGTCAAAAGAAAGCTGAGCAAACATGCTAGGTGCAGAGAGGGACCCACCACATTACCTCATGAGATAGAGCTGGACTACATTCGTAATTTAATGACACATTATTGTTTATCGATGCAGACATCTGAGACAAAACGCTAAGGGAAATGGAAGTTATGATAGACATAATATTTAAAACAGTCACTTGCACTGGTGAGAAGAGGGGCTGTGATGGGTGGGGGCCATCCAAGGTGTCAGAAGGACCGCATTCTATTTCCCACCCTGTGTGGTGAGTAAGTATGTGGGTGTTTTCAGCTTTAACACTTTACATACTCCATGTAGATATTTAAGTAAACTTGTCCTTCAAAAACAAAATCAAGAGGTAAAATTCTTGGCATTTTTTTGTTTTTGTTTGTTTTGAGGGACTAGCTGTTGAGGAACTAGCGTTGACACCATATTTGACCACCCAATCAAATATGTGTTTTTTTCCTAAGGACAAATCTTTAGTCACTGGAGTAGCCATAGATCGACTGGCTGCAAACCCAAAACCTTGTTCCTTTGGGTCAGACATACTGTCACTCCACATTTATCATAGTCACTGCATTTTCTAGGACAGTGACATTTAGGGGCATGTACTTTGAGGAGTGTTGCCTCCTGTACATGCCCCGACTGGGGAGCGAACCCACAACCTAGGTTTGTGCCCTGACCTTGAATCAAATCCTCAACCTTGCCCTAGCCAGTTTGGCTCAGTGGATAGAATGTCGGCCTATGAACTGAAAGGTCCCAGGTTCGATTCCGGTCAAGGGCACATACCTGTGTTGCAGGCTCGATCCCCAGTAGGGGGCGTGCAGGAGGCAGCCATACAATGATTCTCATCATTGATGTTTCTATCTATCTCTCCCTCTCCCTTCCTCTCTGAAATCAATAAAAATATATATTTTTTAAAAAATCCTCAACCTTTCAGTGTACAGGATGATGCTCCAACCAACTGTGCCCCTGGCCAGGGCCCTGCCACTCCTAATCATTCCCTCGTTGTCTGCTTCCTGCCTCTGCACACTGTGGCCCTGTGTCCCCTGCTCTGTGGTAGGCGATGCCCTTTGACATTGCCTCTTCACCATTTCTCCTCTACCATCGACCCGTGGCCCTACTTCAATGGGTGTGTTTGTTCCCTAACAAACGCTATCTCACATGGAGATGTGACTTTTCCATGGTAGCTCAAATTGGTGATGAGAAGGCTGGGAGATTGGTTATGATGCCAGTCATGTACCCTGGAAATGACACTGTTCACTCGGCCAAATACATGTCTCAACTACCCCCTGACACTTTGATGATGATGCTGATGGAGGTCTCACAGGAATAAATGCTTGTAACTCTGAATATGGAGCAAAAATATATAAAACCGAAGTCATATTTCTACATGAGGTGAACAAGAGTAATATTTTTTTTGCATCCTTCTCATTGCTCATACTTATACACATATGCAGGAGATGTATTCCTTTTTCCCAAAATAGAGCTAAATTATGTTCATGACTTTGTAACTTTTCTATTTAAAATGTGGACATCCCTTTAAATCAGATATAGGATTTTTCCCCTAATCTATTTATAGACATATTTAAAATGAATAAGGATTTTGTTGGAGAGCACAAGAGACTTGGTTGGAAAGTTGTGAGGAGGACATTCTGAGAAAAGGGAAGTATGTGGAAGGCCGCCTGCCCTGTTCTATCAGAATTCCAACTTAGGGGAGAATGAGGGGAGTGTCGAAGGCAGCGCCCCTAATTATTCCCTGACCTTTCCAACCAAGTCTCTTGTGCTCCCCAACAAAATTTCATAAATGGATTGTCATTAGTGTGGTTGTTATTTTGCTTGCCTCTTACAAGATCACTTAGAAGCAGTGAGTTAGTAATCCATTTTAAAATATAGCATTTACCACTTTCTCATTGATGACAAACATTTTCAATGGAAATACTTATGCCCTGCTATTCAGGCAAACTTTAAAGTATCATGAGCCATAATGGAGAAATTAATTAAAAATAATGACTTGAGCTACAAAAAGCAGATGGTACCAACTGTTGACCAGGACATGAACAAGAACCCATACCCTGCTGGTAGAGAATAAATCAGGACACGTGTGGGAAAGCAGGCAGTATCTACTAAACCCGAACATATAACATGCCGTGTGGCCAGCATTGAGCACATGTGTTCCCACTGTGTACATATGTAAATAGTAGCACTAGGTTGTAGTAGCCCTAACCTGGAAACTACCCACTGTCCAGCAACAGCACAAGGAATGAGTCTGAGTCCATCACAAACTACAACTACAAACAGCGATACAGGTACATCTCACCAACATGTTGAGGGAAAAGCCCGACACGCTGCCAGGACACACTGCATCATCCCATCGCAGAGTTCAAAAGGCAAAGCCAGGTTTTGTGAGCAATTGGGGTCGTGTTTACTTTTGGTGTTGGTGGCGGTGGACGGGGTGGACGGGGTAGGGTGTAGGAGGAGAGACTGCTGGGGTGCTGGTATGTTCTGAATCCTAATGTGGGTGAGTGATATGGGGATGTGTTCAATGTGCAAACTGAGGTGGGCCCTTGTTGTCACTTTAAATTATGCTTGAAGAAAAAAAGTACACAAACAGCATGGCCACTGGGCCAGTGGCATCATTGTGTGTGGTATGAAGAAGCAATGCATGTGGTTGTGAAGAAGCATGGTGTGTGGTTCTGAAGAAGCATGGTGTGTGGTTCTGAAGAAGCATGGTGTGTGGTATAAAGAAGCATGGTGTGTGGTATGAGGAAGCATGTTGTGTGGTATGAAGAAGCATGGTATGTGGTATGAAGAAGCATGGTGTGTGGTATGAGGAAGTATGGTGTGTGGTATAAAGAAGCATGGTGTGTGGTATGAAGAAGCATGGTGTGTGCTATGAGGAAGCATGTTGTGTGGTATGAAGAAGCATGGCGTGTGGTATGAAGAAGCATGGTGTGTGGTATGAAGAAGCATGGCGTGTGGTACTGAAGAAGCATGGCGTGTGGTAAGAAGAAGCATGGTGTGTGGTACTGAAGAAGCATGGTGTGTGGTATGAGGAAGCATGGTGTGTGGTATGAAGAAGCAAGGCATGTGGTATGAAGAAGCATGGTGTGTGGTATGAAGAAGCATGGTGTGTGGTATGAAGAAGCATGGTGTGTGGAATGAGGAAGTATGGTGTGTGATACTGAGGAAGTATGGTGTGTGGTACTGAGGAAGCATGGTGTGTGGTATGAGGAAGCATGGTGTGTGGTATGAGGAAGTATGGTGTGTGATACTGAGGAAGCATGGTGTGTGGTACTGAGGAAGCATGGTGTGTGGTATGAGGAAGCATGGTGTGTGGTATGAGGAAGCATGGTGTGTGGTATGAGGAAGCATGGCGTGTGGTATGAGGAAGCATGATGTGTGGTATGAAGAAGCATGGCGTGTGGTATGAAGAAGCATGATGTGTGGTGTGAAGAAGCATGGTGTGTGGTATGAAGAAGCATGGCGTGTGGTATGAAGAAGCATGGTGTGTGGTACTGAGGAAGCATGGTGTGTGGTATGAAAAGCATGGTGTGTGGTATGAGGAAGCATGGTGTGTGGTACTGAGGAAGCATGATGTGTGGTATGAAGAAGCATGATGTGTGGTATGAAGAAGCATGGTGTGTGGTACTGAGGAAGCATGATGTGTGGTATGAAGAAGCATGATGTGTGGTACTGAGGAAGCATGGTGTGTGATATGAGGAAGCATGGTGTGTGGTATGAAGAAGCATGATGTGTGGTATGAAGAAGCATGGTGTGTGGTATGAGGAAGCATGGTGTGTGGTATGAAGAAGCATGATGTGTGATATGAAGAAGCATGGCATGTGGTACTGAAGGAGCCCAGCAACTCCTCATGTGATAGGTGAGCTGGGATTCTCACTCTTGTTCAGTGTAGTGGAGCGTGGGGATTGGTTTATAGGATCCAGTCCCACTTGGGGAAATGTCACATCAGTCTGAGAGTAGATGTGAAATGGGGATGATTATTCGCTCACAGGCTTGCTGTAGAACAGAGTCCCCATCCTCACAGAATTCAGGATGGCCACGTGCAAACCTAGAATGAAAAGTCAGCAACACCCCACATGGCCAAGAACTAGAAACTGCCCTTTGCAAGGAGCGTATGCAACAGAACTGGGGGTCCCGGAGGGCGGAGGGCTAGAGGAGAGCTGTCCTTGCGGTTGATTTCAGAGTTAAAAGTGCTTACATGGTATCAGGTTGGTTTAGCAAAACAGGCATCAGAAAGTAGTGGCATAACACCCGGGCCCTGCAGTCACGTGGCAACACTGCGGCGTGGGAAACCCCACCCTGGCCTCTCGGTTCCGGTTACAGATGACCATGTTCCTGGGGCTGAGGGCTCGGGCCTGCGGGGGTGGGGGCGGGGGGCGGGGTTGGGGGCAGCGGACCTGCTTCCCTAAGGTCTCCCCTGGCACGCAGAGCATCCAGAGTATCCAGCTGTAATGCAGCCACGCGCGCTAATGGCATCACCGGTGACGTCACCCAGTGGGGCCTTGGAGGCTGTTTCCCTGACAACCCAGGTGCCCAGCGCGGAGGGAGGAGATGCAGGATCCGCTTTCTCGCGACTCCCCTTAGGAGCTGAACCTGCAGGCCCCTCTGGCTGTCGCCTGAATCCGGGGAGCCGCCCAGACCCAACGGCCTTCCCAGCTACACCGCTCCCCTCCCGCATCCCCCACCAAACCCGGTCTGACCCTCATCCTCCCCACCAGACCCCAGGGGCCCAACCTCCCAAATGCTGGCCTTCGACTGCGCGCCCTCACCCGAACATTTCAGCCTCCGAGCCTAACACCTCCCCGAACCCCCTCACCTCTGATCTAACCTGTAACAGGAGCCATCGCCAACCACATCTGGTCCAGCACCGCTCTCCCCCTCCAGCCCCCGCCTTCCTCCATGGAGGCCGCTATTGCTTCCCGTGAACTCAGGCGAAATAGGACCAGTCAGAGAAGAATATGTCTGAGCAAAGACTTGAACCAAAGGAGAAACGCAAGTAACTAATGTACATGAGAAAAGTTAGCTTCAAAGAGCATCAAGTAATTGCAAAGGAAAGGCACCTGGTAGCACTGCTCCCGGGTAGGGACAGCCTTTCAGAACACAGTTTGACAGGATGTAGCAGATATTCATGCTCATGGGCTGTGAGGCAAGCGTGCTGATGGCGTCACCGGTGATGTCACCCTGTGGGGTGATTACATTTCCAGGAATTCACCACGTAAGAATCAAAAAGTTTTGCCAGATGTTAATGTATAAAAGTGTTCATCACGATAGTACTCATGAGGAAAGATTAGATATGACATAGTGGTCAGTAATGGAGTAGGGATACATAATTAGGATGGGCTATAATACTGTGATTACGTTTTGTTAAGGGGATTTTGATGTGTTAGGAAAACTATTTGTGATAAAATGTCAGCTTAGAAAAAGAACATAAATTTGAATATGCAGTATTTTACAGTATATATACATATATATTATATATATACATATATATTATATATATATATGAAAGAAATATGCTAGGATAGTAATGGTAGCATGCCGATGACTATTATGTTTCTCTTCATACTTTTTGATATTTTCATAATTTTAAATACCAAATGTATATTACTGTGAAAAAAATAAAGGGTAGATAGTAATTGATGGGTTAATTTATTTTCTGAACTTCTTATTTCATTTTGCTAATTTTACTTTTTATTTTTCATTTTATCTAATGCCAAGTGTTTCCACTAAATAAAATTATTTTATCATTTTTTGGCAGAACAGAGATTTACTGAATGCTCATGTGTTAGCCAATTTTGGACTTTCATTTTAAATGTACCAAAGATTTGATGGCTGCCAAAACCGGTTTGGCTTAGTGGATAGAGCATCGGCCTGCGGACTGAAGGGTCCCAGGTTCCATTCCGGTCAAGGGCATGTACCTGGGTTACGGGCACATCCCCAGTGGGAGATGTGCAGGAGGCAGCTGGTCGATGTTTCTCTCTCATCGATGTTTCTGACTCTCTATCTCTCTCCCTTCCTCTCTGTAAAAAAATCAATAAAATATATTTTTTAAAAAAAGATTTGATGGCTAAATATTTCTAAAGTGACTCTATTGGAATTGTAGTGGTACAACAAACACAAAACACTCTTCTGGTAGAAATAAAAATAAAACATGATGAGGCATTGACTTAACTGAGCTTTGGATAGATGCTAAATATGGTTCTGTATCTAGTGGTAATATGGTACCACATTGGGAGAACCAGGGAAAGCTTGAGACGTAAACTACCAAAGTTGTTATGAAAATGAAAATGAAACAGAACAAACTATTAACAAAGATTGTCCAGCCTAGGGAAGAATTGGCTCAGGAGCCTTTGACACCATGACCATCTGGGAAGAGCTCTTGGATGGTGTGAGCTCATTCTCCCTGTCCCTACAGAGGGCGCCTAAAGCAAAGCCCCAAACACAATTCCCACGTGGTGTCCAGGGAACAAGCGCCCAGCTCAGTCAGGCCTGTGACGGCCACTGTCCCCAGGTGTGTGCACGTTGTCAATAACAGACAGATGCAAAATAGCAAGGGTAGAGAAGTAGATAGTGAGCTTTTATTTCTCTTTCTTCATCCACTTTATCTTTGCATCATTTATAGAAAAGAACCACCCCCCCCCCCCCAAAAAAAAGGAAAGAACCAAGCAAATGTAGATGGCTCTTTTGTGGGTACATTGGCAAAGTTACATGTAGTGTTTGGAAAATACTAAGCCAAGGTATAAGATAAAAGAATGCAGATAGCCGAAACCGGTTTGGCTCAGTGGATAGAGCGTCGGCTTGTGGACTGAAAGGTCCCAGGTTCAATTCCGGTCAAGGGCATGTACCTAGGTTGCAGGCACATCCCCAGTAGGAGATGTGCAGGAGGCAGCTGATCAATGTTTCTCTCTCATCGATGTTTCTGACTCTCTATCTCTCTCCCTCTCTGTAAAAAAATCAATAAAATATATTTTTTTAAAAAAAGAATGCGGATAAACAAATGTGTGGTCTATTCAGACAATGCCCACCAAGCAATAAGAAGGAATCATCTAATGATGCACGCCACAAACAATATGGGAGTATCTCAAAAAGCATGCTGTGTGAAAGACTTACACAAAAGAGTACAAACTTCCTGGGCACGTTCTGGGGTAAAGGCAATGTTCTATACATTGATGGGGTTTGGGTTATACAGGTGTATACGAATGTATATTTAAGATTTGTGCATTTTGCCGAAACCGGTTTGGCTCAGTGGATAGAGCGTCGGCTTGCGGACTGAAGGGTCCCAGGTTCGATTCCGGTCAAGGGCATGTACCCGGGTTGCGGGCACATCCCCAGTGGGAGATGTGCAGGAGGCAGCTGGTCGATGTTTCTCTCTCATGGATGTTTCTAACTCTCTATCTCTCTCCCTTCCTCTCTGTAAAAAATTAGTAAAATATATTTTAAAAAAAAAAGATTTGTGCATTTCATTGTATGTAAAGTTCACACCAAATATTGAACTCTAGTTAACGATACCTATCATGCATTATTTCAGGGGGAATTTATTGATGATTACAGTTGATTTTGAAATACATAAAATAATAAGACGGACTGATGAATAGATGGACCATATGTATAAGTTCAGTAAAATGTTAATGGTGGAATCTAAAGAGTGTTCACTGTAAGATTCCTTCCATTTTATTGTATGTGCTCATCGAAAATATTGAGGAAAATATTTTATTTCCTATGGTTATATGGTGTTTTGAATGTGCTATTTTAAGGCCTATTTATTGTAGGTTGGTAGTATGCTTTCTGAGTGTCTATTGAAAGGAGCTCTACAAGCCAGTAAAAAGTGAGATATTCACCAAAGTAAAGCATAGTCAATGTTATAAGCTGCCCAAGAAATGTACTTGCATTGCAGTGAGCTGTGTTCACAGCATTGAAACTGTTTGCTTTGCTTTCCTTTTTTATAAGCACAATTTCTTTAAAAAAAACACACACACACTAATAATGAGAAATAATATTGAGGCAACAATGAATGAGATTTTCCAAAATTTATCTAAAATATTTCTTGAAATTATATCTACCAGTTCTAAATACTGAAATGATAAGATAAAATTGAAAATTACAAATGTTAAAAAGAGGCAACTTAATTTATTTTGTACTCGGCATGTACCAAGCAGTGTGGTCCACACTCTGAAAACTATTCCTGATTAATTCTCACAATACACCAGGAGAAAATGAAGGTTCACAGTGGTTGATTAACTTCTCTAACATTACTTTGCTCTGAGACATTAGAGTGAAGGGGTAATAAAAATACCTTAAGTTTGCTGAGAAACGCAGGGTTCAGTGAAGGGAGAGGAAGAATGTTGCTGAAGTTGCCATGGAGGCTTGGGCTTTGGCCTATTTGAACCCAGTGGAGGAATTACATGGTGGCCTCACTTGGATCTAGGAGAAACCACCCTAAACCTGAAGGTGGTGGGCTTGCTGTTGTGACAGCAACTATAGAAACTGCTGAGTGAACGTGGTGGCTGAGGCAGGATTGTGGGAGGTCCTTGGCCTGTGTAGGCCCAGGTCTGTGACCTGGTCAGAAATCTCTATTAACAATTCCAGCTTCCTTAAGGTGGGAAAAATGTTCTCTTGGTGGATACGTGGTTTAGCTTTGTTTTGACTTTTTTTTTTAATCCCTGGGAGAGTTTAAAATTAAATAGAATTTAAAGTCATATAGTCATGATGAGCTAAATGGAATTAGAATACTAATACATTTGAATTGAGTTTAGGACATTATTAAAATAATCTGTGGGGGCATGGAGGCTGAGTGGAGGGGGACAAAGGGGTGGACATTGGGGGACAACTGCAATAGTGTCAACAAAAAACAAAGATCATCTGTGTGTTTGGGGTATTTGGAGTTTATAACATTCAAAAGAATATGAGGTTCATTCTACTAGTGTAAATGATGATCGTTTGAAGAACTTTTACTTAAGTCAGGCATTCAAAGTGCCTAAAAGCAAAATTAAATTTATATGAACTTTAAAATATCTAAGGGAACTTAATAACTACACTTATTCCTCAGAGTGATTTTAGTTTAAGGAATTTAGTTCAAGTTAAATTAAACAATAATGACAGAAAGTGAATATGATTGTATTTGCTTTGCTAGAATTTGAAATAGAATAAGATCTATAGGCTGAATTTTAAGCCCCAGGGAAAACTATGTTTTTAGAGTTTATATTCTACTAAACTAATTAGTTTTAAACCCAAGTCTCCATAAAAATAGTCTTCCCTGTGTATAAAAATATGCCCTTCACAGTCATTTTAAAGTTTCACATTGAGACTTGCAAGTCTGGAAGGTTCTTTAGCCCGTATGTTTGATTAATAATTGTCTGGAGGGAGATAGAGTAAAAATATTTTCTACCGAAACCTTCAGACATGGCCAGGCTTCCTGCACCCCGTGATGCTAAGTGGTGGCCGTTCCTTTCTAACTGACCTGTTGGGGCTTTGCTCCTCAGCCTGGGAGTTTTGAAATTTTATCACGATGTCTTTGTCGTTTTTATCTTGCTCTGCATATAGTGCGTCTTTTCAGTTTGAAAACTTGTGGCTCTCATGAGCTCTGGGAGGTTTTCATTTACTAAAGTGACCACGGTTACGTTTTTTATTCTGCGCCTCTGCTTCTCCCTGACACACCTTTGAGTCAGAAACTGAGCCTCCGGGACTGTCCTGTTGGTCTCATCTCCCCGTTCTAGTTTTCCTTTGTCTTTTTGTTTCTGCCTGGGAGATTCTTTTGACTTTTTCTTTTAAGTTTCTATGGAATGTTTGGTTTCAGCAGACACATTGGTTATTTCCAAGTGTGTGTTGTTTCTTTTTGTTTCATTGTTCTTTTTTCACAGCCTCGTGCTCCTGTTTTCAGATGACCTCCTCACTACTCTCATGAGTAGATTTCTTTTTAAGGTTCCTCTGTTCTCAGAATTGTCTTTGTTTCCTCTGGGCTCAGAATATTTATTTATTTAATGTTGGTGAGTCTTAAATTTTATCTTCCATGTGGCTGGTTTTCTTTATTATATCTGTTGGTGCTTGGGTTTTCCATTTTTATTTCAGAATGAGGGACTAGGTTGATTATTGTAGTGAGTCTCATGGGTTTTTCTATGGTTATATGTCTAGATCTCCTTCCTACTGGTGCTCCCTGATGAGAATGAAGTTCTCTGTGTGTGGGCAGGGATTTGCAGGGGCTGGGAGTGAGCCTTTAGCCTGAGGAGCCCACAGTGGTGGAGTAGGTGGGCTGTACCCTGGTGTACAGGAAGTTCTTTAGCACCTAGAAGTCTCCCCAGGTCATTCATTCATTAACTTGTTTTAGAGAAGAGTGCCCTGGTAAGGAGGGAGAAAAGGGATGGGGGAGGTAAGAGAAAGGGGAGCTAACTGTCAGGCTTTCTGTACATAAACAGGCTTATTTAATAGTCAAAGACTTATGGAAGGGCCTTAACTGAATCTGAACTTAATCAGTGTCTTTACTCTCTCCCTGCATAATAGAAAGACCTTGGATTGCCCTGAGACTGATTTCCCTCTTCATAGCTTAGATGTTGTGGACATGATTTAATTTATATAATACATGATAATGCAAATAACACCCTAATATATAAAGCAAGCCCAGCTGTAGCCACTTTGGGTTGTATTTATAGTTCTCACTTGGATGTCTAAGACTTAAGCTAAATGCTATGAGCTGTCTGTGGAATAACTAAAACCCTAGGTGAATGGACAGGCCAAGGTCAAGGGAACGTGCACTGTGATGGGAAGAAGCTGCTGTGGGGTCCTTGGCTTTGCCTCCGAGTGGTTACTCTCCCATTGACGGGCTGTGCTCACCTTTTATTTTTTTTATTTTTTTAAAACAAATCTTTATTGTTCAGATTATTACAGTTGTTCCCCCTTTTCCCCCCCCATAGCTCTCCTCCACCCAGTTCCCACCCCACCCACTGTCCTCATCCATAGGTGTATGCTTTTTGTTGCCAGGTCATACACATGGAAAATGTAGCTATTTCCATCCGAGACGTGTCCCTGTGTTCGGTCTCACAGGGACTGTCTCAGCCTCTCAGGGACCGTCTCAGCCTCCCAGAGACCGTCTCAGCCTCACAGGGGCAGTCTCAACCTCACAGGGACCCTCTCAGCTTCACAGGGACCCTCTCAGCCTCCCAGGGACCATCTCAGCCTCCCAAGGGCCGTCTCAGCCTCACAGGGACCATCTCAGCCTCACAGGGGTCGTCACAGCCTCACAGGGACTGTCTTGGCCTCTCAGGGGCCGTCGCAGCCTCACAGGGGGTGCCACATCCCACGTTGGGGGTGAAGGTGCTAGATAGAAGCTCCTCTCGCTGTCTCTCCTGCTGCTCCCTTGCGTATCGCTGATGTTTGAAGTTTCTGAGAGCAGTCTGCAGGTGCTGGACATCATACTTTTTAACTGGTCAACACGAAGTTTGGCATTCTGTCTTTTGTTGGGCGTCTCCTTGCTGGACAAAATCTCCAGGCGTTCTTGCTGGCTGAATATCTGGTATGCTTGCTTGGATTTTGTTTTCTACTAAGTGCACCGACTGCTTGTCTGCCATCTCTCGGCATCCCATGTGAGACTGGATCTGGTGGACCTGTTTGTGCGTTTGCTGGTACAGCGAGTCCATGTTGCCGGCCCAGCCCGGTCTGGTTCCGGCTTCCTCCGAACCTGATTCTGCTTCTTGAGTGTGTCCCTTATGGGTGTGAGGAGTTGAAATCTGCAGTTTGTTGGGTTAAGCTGCAAAAGCGTAGGTGGTTCCTTTTGTGCCACTGGCACAGCTTGGGCGGGGATGTAAATTGAGTAGGGCGGGGTCTCAGGGAATCACCAGGGCGGAGCAAATAGCAATGGCATCTCCGTGACTCCTCACCTCTCCGGGACTCCCCGTCTCCGCGTCCCCGAGTGCCGGCAAGCAGCTCTGCAAGAAGGCCACCCTCGCTCTCCGACCCGCTGCAAGGCCGTCCCGCCTCTCCCCGTAGGGGTCTGGGACCTCAGAATCCCGCCCCAAACAAGCTCAGTGGATTCGACAGTTTGTAACCCCTTTCAATTGAAAAAAACCGCTCATCCAGTTACAGCCCGCCAGGTGCGAGTTCGTACCTCTGTTCTTGGCACCTCTGCATATCCTACTCAGTCTCAATGCTCTTCTTTCTTTCCTTCCAGTTGTAGAACTTCCACTGGGCCAGCTTTCCCGTGGTTCTGAATGATAGCTGTTTTGTCTTATAGTTGGTATTTTCAATGTTGTTGTGGGAGGCAGCACGCACAGGTCTGTACCTTACGCCGCCATCTTGGTTCTCCCTGTGCTCACCTTTTAGAACCTCACTTTCTTCATCTGGAGGGAGAGTGGTTCTAAGGCAGTGGTTTTCCACCTTCTGGCTCTTTAAATACAGTTCCTCATGTTGTGACCCAACCATAAAATTATTTTTGGTGCTACTTCATAACTGTAATGTTGCTACTGTTATGAATTGTAATGTAAATATCTGATATGCAGGATGGTCTTAGGCGACCCCTGTGAAAGGGTCGTTCGACCGCCAAAGGGGTCAAGACCCACAGGTTGAGAACCACTGTTCTAAGGGTCAAATGAGGCGATGCCTGTAAACTGTTTAGCTTCCTGCTTGGGGCACACTACCTGTTAGTCGTATCCTCATTCTTAGTGTCCTCTTGGCTGGGTCCTAGGCTTGTGGGCTTTAGGGTAGGTGGAGAAGCATTTTCAAGTCCGGTGCTGTCCTTATTTTAGAGGCAGGACCCTGAAGCCCGGGGTCACTTAGCTTTCTGAGCTTTGGTTTTCACATCTGTGTGCCTCAGAGTTGGGCTGTGAGGATGCCAGGCTAATGGGTGGAAAAGCATTTACATGTGCATTTGTAAACATAAGCCATACAGTCGCTAACTGCCTTGCCTGCTTAAAGACTTCTGCATGTCTTTATAAAATAACTTTCTAGTTCTATTAATAGAGAAACCAATACTTTTCCTTCTGTAAAAATGTAGATATATCACATTAAATACAGAAGCATTGCAGTCACTCGTATTCAGGGACATCTGTGTTCACAGGTGTTTCCATGCAGTGGGAACTCACTGGGGTGGGAAGGCCTGGGTTCGCTCAGTGATGAGGTCTGACCGCTCAGTGCTGCCTCCCACAGGCTCACTGAGTGTGACCTTGGGAGCAGAAAAGCCCGGGCTCCAAACACTGACAACAGTTCACTCTGATGAGCTCACCCAGCACTGAGGTCTCAGGAAGTCGGGAAGAAGCTATTTTCATTTTTGCATTGTGTAGTTTTGCAGCTCAGGATGGTCTTCATTTGAGCTGCATTGTGGGAGGGAGCACACTCCTGCCCTGAGGGAGAGTGTAAAGCAGCTGCTTGTGTCCCCAGGCAGCTCTGGTGTCTGTGACTCCACCTCAAGGGAAGAATAAAAGGACCCCCTGTGGTCACGTTTTGGGGGGGAAGGGGGCTTGTTGTGGAATTTTAGTGCCCCTTTCCCTCTCAACCAGGGCATTGCCTGGAACCTTCTTCCTATTAAGTATCTTTTATTGCAAGTCAACAAAGATGTCGTGTTAGGTCTGATTAGGATACTAGTACTGGAGTAAATGGCAGTTAATTTTATGAACTTGTATCCAGAGAACTAAATATTCAGTTCTCATTTCTTCCATTTAAAAGCTTTTACATGTCTGAGTAGAACATTTGGGGGCTATGGCACAGTGTGGCGGTGAACAGGCAGCAAGGGGCACCTTCAGGAAAACAAGCCTGGAGGCAGCCTGCCAGGATCAACCCTGGCTCCACCAGCTGCTGAGTATGGAACACTGACCAGAGAACTAGACCTTGCTCCCCCACTCATCTGTTCACACCTGTTAGGGCCAGTGTGAGGGTCATGTAATGAGTTAGCATAAACACATCGGACATAGTGGGTGCGTGAGAGACGATGGTGATGACTTAGATTAGGGAGGTGGAGGTAGCGATGAGAGAGCTAAAACCAAGAGGATTTGGTGATGGATTGGATGTGGCTGGTGAGAGAGAGTGGTCTCTGTCCATGGTGCTGATGTACAGTTTGGTGGGGACACGGAAAGCAGATCAGTGCTGAAGGGGTGTGGGTTTGCTTTGCTTCCCCTGAGTAGACTTCTAACTCATGGCATGAGAAAAGTGCCTACACTCCATCTGAACTTGGAGGCAATGAATAAACTTGTGTTACAGGGACCCTCCCTCACTTCCACACTCTGCACAATACCAGCCACTACCACACACGAGCCAGCAGGTGTCGTCAGTGGCCAAGAAAAGATGAATTGTCTCTTTCCCTTGGATCTGGTTTGACACTTTTCACTATACCTCTTCCTGTTCTCACATATGAGAACACAAAGCAAAGATTGGAATTTTATCCTGAATAACAAGTCATTTTACAGAAAAATAATAGAATTCATGAAACCGATGTGCATCACCTTTCCAGATTGAGAAGTTATAGAACAAATACTAATGCTATGGACTTGAGTGCTTCTTTAATAAATCTAAGCCTCATCCCAAACAAAAGGCATTTTTGGAAAGCTGATTAATGAGCCACTGCTTGCTTCTAATGCTGGCGGAGTAAACTTGTGTTGCAAACTAAGCCAGCTTAACGCCGGACTGGACCCTGCCCCAACATGGAACAAAAACTCTGGGCAACGGCTTTTATCCAAGCTCTGTTGAAGCCATGGCTACACTTCCTCTCTGGCGGTCAGAGGGAAAAGGACCGTGGAATCTCAGGAGTGCAACTCCACAGAAATGATGCTCTCTACAATATCTCTCCCTCCCCTGAGAGTCCAAAAATTCTTTTTCTCGGGATATTGCAGGAAGCCCATTCTTACCAGTAACCAGTGGGGACGAGGAGTGCTCCCCGTCGATATCACACGCAGGGCTTGTTATTGCTGTAGAAAGGGTGAGTGTTATTTTCAGGGACACTGTTAAAAGGGGAAGGCGTTTCTTGGAAAAGATCACTGTCAAGTTCGGTGACTCTTTTTTGGTTTATATAAAAGGGCATTAGGCAAACTGAGAAATTCAGCAGCTTCCTTTCCTAAGAGGGGACCGGTGGGCGGACGGGCTACAGTTCCCCTCAGAGCAGACATGCAGAATAAGAACTGGCTGCAGTTGGCTTCCTCGCCAGCCCCAGTGTGGCCACTATCAGCAATATTAATGCTGCAGCTTTTTCTGTGATATGCTGCTGCTTTAGAGAGCACTAAGAGTTCTGAATGTATTTTTTAGAAATCTTGAAGCCACTGTGGAACATTTTTGATGCTGTGGGTAATGCATAGAGCTGCTGCTTGGGAAGGCTGGGCTTTGAGAGGGACCCAAAGGTGTTGGAAGCACGGAAGATACTGCAGGCAATGCTGATTTGGAAGAGAGAGCCAGAAGAAATGCTTCATCATCGTGGAAGGAATTCTCAAGCCCTGTAGTCATTGTTTTGGCTTCTTTTCCCTTCCTGGACTTTTCCTACCCAGAGCACAGATTCATATAAAAACTGCAACAAGATGTGACATAATTGTGGAAGTTGTAGTGGATGGTGTGATGGTTAATTTTATGTGTCAACTTGACTGGGCCAAGGGCTGCCCAGGTATTTGGTCAAACATTGTTCTGGGTGTGTCTGTGAGAGTTTCTGGGTGAGATTAGCATTGGAATGGGTGGGGGATGAGTACAGAAGACTGCCTTCCCTAACGTGGTGGGCATCACCGAATACAACAAAAAGGCTGACCCTCGCACAAGTCAAAGTAAAAGGGAAATCCTCCTGCCTGTTGTTGTTGTTGTTATGGGTTTTTTTGGTGTTTTGTTTTGTTTTCCTAAGTCTTTGGACTCCCACTGAGACAACTGCTCTTCTTGGGCGTTGGGGCTGCCAGATTTCGGACTAGAACTTTCACCATTGGTTCTCCTGAGTCTCCTCTCATTTGCCAGCTGCAGGTCTTGGGACGGCTCATCTTCCCTAATCATGTGGGCCAGACCTTTGTAATAAATTATTCACACACACTCTACTGGTTCTGTTTCTCTGGAGAACCCTGAGTAAGGCAGATGGCATTAATAAGACAGGGACTGGAATATTAAAATCTTTCCTGAATTCATAACCTGACTGGATCAGGGTGTCCTCTATGAGAAAAGGGTCCCTGAATCCCCAAAGTGTTCAGAATAAGGCCAGCAGCTCAGAAAGCTCTCTAACCACACCTCTCTGCTAAGAAAATCAGAGGCCATGAACCATGTGCCTGGAAACAGGCGACGGTGACATGAGGGACAGGGAAATGTGCAGAGCCCTGGTCCCTCTCACCTGCCTCTCTCACCTGGGACTTCCTGGCTCCTCCCACTCGGAATGCACCCTGGGAGAGCAGAGGACCTCGGCAGAGTGGCCTGATACCCAGGCCCAGCTCCACACACTCCCACGCCCAGCCTGACCTGGGCCTCTCGGTAGTAAACATAGCCCCGTTGAGCTCCTTGAAGTAAAACCCGCATTATCTCAGAGCCACAGGCAACTTTTCCTATGACTGAGGCCCAGGCCCATGCAAGAGTTCCTCCCCACCCTCAGAACTGCTTTGGCAAAATAAAAAACAGATGCCTCCAGCAGCCTCTTGCAGCCATCCTCTCATCACTGTAGCTCTCCAGGTGGCCCTCAGGCGCAGAGAGATCCTGGCCCCTTTTAGCCAGCACACCTGTGCTCTGCCTCGGTGTTGGGGCCCTGGCGGCGGGGGGCAGGCCACGGAGGGGTGCAGGTACAGACCCTGGACTGGGAACAGAGAGGAGCTGAGACTCCTGCCTGAGAGACGGGGTGTCCCTTGGCATGTTGCTGACCCAATGGTCAGCTCTGTAACTCTAGCAAGTTAAGCAAGCTCTCTGAGGCTCACCTGTGAACATTGTTAGAAGATGCAACTATACTGTAAAAAGTTTTAGCTCTGAACTTTGAATGTTAGCACTGGATAAGATTGTGTTGTTTTTTACTATTTAGACCATGAGCACTTGTTATCAGATATATCAATACCCATTAGAAAACACATAACTTTAAGGTCTTAGAACATAACAGCATTCTGTCCACACACACAAAAAAATGCTATAAAAATGAGTCTGAGTGACTCACTGGAGTATTTTAAGTCAGGAAACCCCAAGAGAAACCATATGAAGTGACCATTTCATTTGTTTGCTCATACCTTCTTTCCTTCCTTCATTCATTCATTCAACAAACACTTATTCCTACTAGCTATGTTCCTATGCAGCCCCTTGAGAAACTCACAGGCTGAAAGAGGAAGCCAACCCCAGATCAAGATTGGCCCTAATCCTCGCTCATCACAGGCAGAGAAGGAAGATCAGCCCAGACCTAGGCAAAGGGGGTGGTCAGGGGAGGTCTTCTGGAGGAGGTGATGCCTGTACTGACGTTTAAATTCCAGTCAGGCAAACAAGGAGGTGGTGGCAGAACCCTGGTCCCTCTCACCTGCCTCTCTCACCTGGGACCTTATTTCTACTAGCTATGTTCCTATTCAGCCCCTTGAGGATGTAAATACTAAAGGCGGAGAGACGAGAAAATAATGGGTGGGGAAAGATTGGGAAGGTTCAAGGTTGTGTGAGGGGAGTTGTGAGCCATGAGGCTGCAGACCAGACTGGGGGCTAGTGCTGGAGAGACTCATGGGCTGCATAGCAGGACTCAAGCTTTGCCCTGAGGACAGTGGAGAGCTCCTGAGGAGCTTGACACGGGCTTGGCATGGCCAGGTTTGCTTTCTTTTTTTTTCTTTCTTTTTTTAATATAGCTTGTGGGGCCTGCTAGGCTGCCTGTCTCTGAAAGTCACAGCCTGGGATGTAGCAGAGATTCTTCACTTGTAAGAATCACAGAGGCCCATCCCACCAGGACCTGGGACTTCGTCCACCAGGCGAAGGCACAACAAGCTCTCCCTGGAGATGCAGTACCGTATGTTTGTCTACTTTAAGAAACTGGCCCATGTGATTATGGAGGCTGGCAGGGTGGGTCATGAGGCTGGACATCCAGGGAAGAGCCAGTTGCAGTTCGAGTTCAAAGTGGTCTGCCGGCACAATGTCCTCTTACTCCGGGGAAATGTTTTTGTTCTATTTGGGCCTTCAGCTGATTGGATGAAGCCCATCCACACTGGAGAGAGCAATCTGCTTCTTCAAAATCCAGACTTAAACATTAATCTCACCCCAAACACCCTCACGGAGACATCCAGGTTAAATAATATATGACCACAAATCTGGGGGCCGTGGCCTAGCCACGTTGACAAAATTAACCATCGCAGACGCCCCTGGAGGTGGACATGACACTTGGCCAGGCCACTGGGCTTAGGTGAGCAGGGAAGGCTCTGCACAACCACATGTATACGGTCACTCAGGCACCACGTGTCCCTGGGCCTCTGCTCTCTAGCCACTTGACCACTGCCTGTAACTAGACCAAACCTGTGGCCGTGGGAGATGCACACAAACCGCAACCCCTCAGCCAGGCAAGGGCAGCGTCTGGATTGCAGGTGGCAGGCTCCAGCCAGAGCCCCTGCTCCTTGGTCTCCACACGCGGTGACAACCCCTCTACCCACTTCCTGCAATAGGAATGAAATGGTTTAAAATAACCAGCCTGTGACTGCCCCCACAGCAAGTGAGGCTCTGAGCCTGATTCGTCACATGCAAGGCATCTTCAGAGGAGCTGAAAGCAAGAGCGAGGGCTTGCTCCTCCTGCAGTGCGCAGTGCCTGGTCCCAGCCTGGGCCGGTGGCATAACCTGAAGTCTCCAGGTGCTCTTGGAGGGGCTTGGGGGAATGGATTGGGGAGATGGGTCCACTCGTGCTGGCCCTGGCTGGGGCTCCTCTAGAAATCCAGGCATCCCAGTGACAGAGCGCCCACACTGCTTGTAGAAAGCCAGGTCCCAGTGGCACAAGAGCAGGCCCCAGTCTGTAATGCCAGAAGAGATATGGTCTGAAAATGTTTATTATAATCAATTTTCTATGTGGAAAGAACCTGCCATTCCTGAAATAAATCGTACCTAGTTTTATGCAGAATTCTGTGTACACATTGCTGGATTTTATTGGCTGATACCTTAAAATAAATTTTTTTCTTTGCTTACAATGGATATTGGCTTATGATGATAGTCTCATGTGATGGCATTTTCAATCCATGATTTCAGGTTCTACTTAAAAAATATTTCTAAGTCCTCCGAATTTCCATACCTCTTAGGTTCAGCTTACAATTTTCTGTAAACAAATTCCAGAAGGAAATCTCAGGTCCTGAAGGCTACACTGATCCTTTCTACCCAATATTTTAGAAAAAAAGATTATCAGTTGCACATAAACTCTTTCAAAAAAAAAACAACAGAGGAGGAAACAATACTTTCTACCTCATTTTCTGAGGGCAATAACCTGAAATCATAGAACCAATTGGAGAACTTACACTACCTGATTTTGAGTTTTCCAATAAAGCTGAAGTAATTGAGACTGTGGAACTGGCATGAAGATAGCCGTATATAGATCAATGGAACAGAACAGAAACTCTAAAAATAAACCTTCACACTTATGGTCAGTGGGTTTTAAATAAAGGTACCAGAGAAGCTCAGAGGCAAGCAGTGAGAGGTTCCAGCAGTGGTACTGGAACACTGGAAACCATATGTGCCCCCTGAGTAATTAACTTTGTTTCTACACACCCTCCACAAACAATAACTCAAAATCGGTCAGAGACCTACGTTTCAAAGTTAAAAGGTAACACTTAAGGAGAAAAACAGGATAGAAATGTCTGTGATGTTGAATTAGCCAAAGTATGTCAACAAAATTCAAATCATTTGATCTTCAAAAAATCACCATTATTAACATAAAAACATTAAGTCACAGACTCCATTCAATTATTTGCAAAAATATTATTGTATGCAGAACATATTAAAAAGTTTTGAAGTTCAATAATAAGAAAAAAATCAACCCAATTTTTGAAGTGAGGAAAAGACCTGAAAAAAACTCTTCACCATCTATATATATAAAAGGCTAATATGTTAAGTGTCCCTCTTCCCGTCCGACCAGTCACTATGATGCACACTGACCACCAGGACGCAGACGCTCAACACAAGAGTTGCTGTGACCCGCACTGGCCATTTACAAATGGCGGCACAGACCTGGCGCTGACAAAGCAACACTCGGCTTCCCCCAAGTGGGACACAGGTCCCACCACCATCCCAGAGCGACAGCCCACCAAATCACAACCAATGCTGCCATGGCACAAAATGCAGCCCACAGCCCAACCCAGCCTGGAAATGGTGGCTGTGGGTGTCAGGTAATGATGTCACATAGCAATGCCCGGCTTCCTCTTCCTAGCAACTAGCCTCCTTGCAGTTTCTTCATCCCAGGAACACAACTTGCTTTATAGCCAGGTGGAAACATTTTTCAGTTTAACCAAATGTTTGTGAAGCGTTTTCACCTGCTTCATCTCATTTGATCCTCACAGAAGTCCTGGAGTAGGTAGATAGGAGACTAAGTAGAATCCTTTTTTTTTTTTTTCATTAGCCAGAAAACAGAGATTTAGAAAGTTTAGAAACTTGACCAAACTGAAAAGAAGTAAGAAATGGTGGACCTTGAAAATGACTTCAGGTTTTCTCACTGCATAGAATACAGTCAAACACTGCTGCAGTTAAATATTTTACCTTTTGTCCTCCCTGAATAATCTACAATAATAATCTGCTTCGTGTTGATATTTACTGCTGTGTTGCTGGCAATTACCTGAAAGAAAAGTTGGGGTGCTTCACTGGGCTGGAAAAAGTTTAGCTAAATCAGAAAGCAGGTCTAATTAAGCAAGTTTATTCTATATCTATAAAAGGCTAAGTTGACTCGTGCATGCTCAATACATATAAAGCTCTCACTGGTGCCAGTCACACGCGTGTGTTTCGATCTGCCATTGTCGATCATGAATTTGGTTGACACTTCTATTATAGAGAAAGGGCGAATAGCAATATTGAAATAGTTCTTCTAATTAATTTCCTTTCAATGTGCACAAATCCATGCACCGGGCCACTAGTAAATTATAAGTGGATGGGCAAATAACACATGAAAAGATGCTCAAATCATTTGACATTAGGTAAACATAAATTGTCCTGGCCAGGTGACTCAATTGGTTGGAGCAATGTCCTGTACACCAAAAAGGTTGCAGGTTCAATCCCCAGTCAGGGTACATATCCAGGTTGTGGGTTCAATCCCAGTTGGGACTTGTATGGGAGGCAACTGATTGATGTCTCTCACATCAGTTTCTCTCTCTCTCTCTCTCTCTCTCTCTCTCTCTCTCTCTCATCAATAAACATATACATATCTTTGGGTAAGGATAAAAAATAAAGGAGGGAATTTATATTTTCAGGGTCTACTGTGTGTGGGCACCAGAATCTATAGAGCCTCATTCATATGTCAACTCTTACTTTCAAAAATCACTATTTTTTCATTTTAAATGATAAAATAGACTATTTGTGTTATTACAAAGTCACAAAATAGTGTTTTATTTAATAAATAGATATTTTTTTAAAAATTACTGTGAACTGCTAGGAGCTGAGGGGAGTAGGCAATGAGGGCTATTGTTTAATGGGCAGAGATTTTACAAGATTAGAAGAGTTATGAAGATAGATGGTGATGGTAGTTGTACAACATTGTGACTGTTTTTAATACCACTGAATGGTACACTTAAAATGTTTGCAATGGTAAATTTTATGTGTACTTTAGCACAATTTAAAAATTGAAGGGAAATCAAGGAAAAAATTAAGCAGCACAATGGACACATAATTTAACAAAACCCCTTAGTTTTCCATGAATGTTCAGTGGCTTTTTCTTCATGAGACTTGGAGTAAAATATTAATGAAACTTTATAAAAACCAACTAAAATATCACTTTGGGTCAAAAATATAAAGAAATAGATGGATGCATTAGACTACAATAAAAGACTGACTTTTGTTGCAAATCTCTTCTGTTCTGTGGCCAGTCTCGTTGACACTGCTGGCAGCTTATTTTGTTGACAGTTTTGTTATTACATGCACTCTTCTGTATGTGCATTGTTTCACAATAAAAGAGGGGATTTTAAATTCAATACAAATAAACATTAAAGTGGCAGCTAAAAAGACGTGACTGATAATTCCACTTTCTTTTGTACTCAGTAGGTAGGGAAACTAAGGCCTGCGTCACAGGCTAAACCCCAGTTGGGCTGGCAAGGGGGCTATTGCTGTCAATCACTCTATCTTTTATCTTTCCCAGGTCCATCTCCCAGGAATCCTATATACCCATTAGCCCTTGGCTGCCAAGGCTTCTCACTCTGGTGGTGCTGCCACCATGACACCCAGTGATTGCTGAGTGGTTTCTCACACACTCTCTCCTTTGGCCTTCACAACACCCCTGAGGTAGACCTTACTATTGAGCCATTTTCAGTTATGTTCTCTTGGCATTATGCAGGGGATGTAAGGGAGAAAGTGTCAACGTCCACATCTGTGACCTCTAATAATGTTCTCAGCATTGATGCCTAGAGTGCTGTGAGGTATTGATGGCCAAGAATGAGAAAGGATGAGAGTGTAATCATGAATAAATCCAGCCAGGAAAACAGTTTTAGCTTTTTTTTTGTCTTAAAAAACTATTGATATAACAACCTTTTTTTGTTTTCCAGTGAAAGATTGGTTTCAGCCAATTAAAATAAGTGATATTTTACAAAGTAGAATGTAAATCTAAAGCAATTCATTTTCCCTAAAGTGGACACAGGCAAAAGTATATAAAGAAAATAGAGGAATACTTTAAAAATATGTAATGGGGCCACAGTTGAATCTAACATCTTAATTTTGTTCTCAGGGAATGAACTGGGACAGTTCTATTATATCTAACTAGAGACTTGGTGCATAAAATTTGTGCATGGGTAGGGTCCCTAGGCCTGGCTAGCGATCAGGGCTGATTGGGGAATTCCAGCTGCTGGCCAGGGCCTCCCTTCCCCGGCTGCTGGCTGCCAGCCGGGGCCTTCCTTCATGCCAAGCCACCCCCTGGTGGTCAGTGCACATCATAGCGAGCGATTGATCTCCTGGACTCCCGGTCGAACTCCCAAGGGGACAATTTGCATATTAGGCCTTCCTTCTTCCTTCCTCTGGCTGCTGGCACCAGTTTTCCCCTGGCACCCGGGACCCAGGCTTTTGGTCTGGCAGCAGCGGAGAAGCCAAGCCTCTTCAGTCTTCAGTCTTCAATCTTCAGTCTTCACTCAGCGCCTGCATATGCAAATTAACTGCCATCTTTGTTGGGTTAATTTGCATAATGACTCTGATTGACTGGTGGGCATAGCAGAGTAACACCAATTAGCATGTTTCTCTTTTATTAGTGTAGATTAGTCATTCAAATCGGTTATGGAGACTCTTAGCATGGAAATTATGAGGCATAGTGAGGTTTATGTACTATTTCCAGATTATTCTTACCATGTCGTTAGGTCATGGAGGAAAGCAAGTAATGTTGGAGGGATAGTCCCAACTTCCAGATCTATTTAACACCTGTGAAGTAGACCTGTCAGTGCCTTTCCCATATTTCTAGACATTTCAGGATTCTTGGTTAATTTCCAAAGGCCAGTATCCACACCTCTGTGCCTACAGCGTCTTTTCCTTGGAACTGCAGAGGAGTATGCTGCCTACTTGCATGGCAGATGAGAGGAGCAAAGAAAAAACACTCTCTCCCTTGGAATCAATAGCTTTTAGAAGTTGATGTATAAATTCCCCAGTTCCTTGTCCCTTGAATAGAATAATTCTGAAGTGTATGTTTTGCATCATTCCTTGATGTTTGCTTGCAAGACAGAGCTCCAGTTCCGTGGTGGCTGGTTAAATGACACATCATTTTTTCTGTCTTCCTTCCCCTATATCACCGAGCCACTTTATACCAGCACTCCCTGTACCTCTTAAATAAACTATCTGTAATTGAGACCTTATCTCAGGCTCTGCTTCTGTGGAAACTAAACGAAACCACCATAAATATGGACATCTCTTGACATCCCAATCATAAAGAGAAAACTGGGGAAATAGATTCAGAGTACAAGTCAGTGTACCGTATTTTTTATTTTTCAAATTACTTGGAAATTATCTCACTTGGATGCACTTTATTGCCTACATGCAGAGATGATAATAAAAATATTTAACAATTGATTCAGTATGGTCCTCAGTCCATCTCACCAGCTGACCACTGGCTCTGCCCACTGAGACACAGGGGTCCCAGTTCTTCCTGGGTCAAATCTTCAGGCTGATTGAGAGGTTATTGGGCAGAGAATGGTTTACGTAGCTTTTTCTAAGGGGGCTCAGTGGTATGTGGCATAATTTTGAATCCTTCTCAGAATGAGAAGTGAAGAGGAGCATTTATCAAACATCTCCAAAGAGAGCTAAAAGGACCAGCAGGGCACACATCAGTGGGGACTCTGGTAGCGTTACACGCCAACATATATTATTTATGTCTTCTTCTGAGTATGGTAAGGAAAAAAAAAACCACAAAGTCGCCTGGTTTCTTTCTAGAGAATTGTCTCTTCTCCGTTGTGGGTAGTGTGGGCAAGATCAAAGAGCAAAGTAGCCAAGGGGTTGGTGTGTATATGACTCAAGATACGTCCATCAGAGTCTCTCTCCTGGACTATGAAAGTGAAGCAGAATGATGAAAGGATAGGAGGAAAAGTATTTGGAGTTCACTGATGCAGTGAAAGTGCTAATTCATGCAGAGGAATGCTATAAAATATGGTCAACCAGATCCTGCTACAGACCCCAGAGTTGCCTGGTTTCTCTTCATGTCCATGACCTTCTCATTGGTCCTATGAGTCTTCTGATAGCCTTCCAGTAACTTCCTTTTATTGCTTACATTTTCCAAAATTGGTTACTTTTGCTGGCAACCTTAAAACCATAACTAATTTGGGCCCTACTGTTTATCTTCAGCCATATTTTATGGGGAGCTAACCCCTTAAAAGAGTGTGTAGCCCTGGCTGGTTTTGCTCAGTGGATAGAGTATCGGCCTGCGGACTAAAGGATCCCAGGTTTGATTCTGGTTAAGGGCACGTGCCAGGGTTGCAGGCTCAATCCCCAGTAGCGGGTGTGCAGGAGGCAGCCGATCCATGATTCTCTCATCATGTTTCTGTCTCTCTCTCCCTCTCCCTTCCTCTCTGAAATCAATAAAAATATATTTTTTTAAAAAAAGAAAAAGAAAAAGAAGAATGTGTGGCAGAAACTATTGAAAATGGGAGAAAAGAAGACGGTCCCTGGATCTGCAGCAAACAAGAGGAAGAAGCCCCCGGAGGTGGGTGTGGGTCTGAGGGATACTGTGCACATCCTTCAAGCTTCCTCCCTGCAGCTCTCAGGTACCAGGAGCTAGAATTCCATCCCGAGCTTCTCCATCGTCCCACAGGTTGACTGGCTGCTGATTCAGGCATTTCTCACAAGCAAAGCCCTAGTGGCTTGGGCAGATACTAGGAACAGGACAAAGGCTCGGGTCAGACTCTCTTCTGTTAGCAGTTCTGGTAAGACAGAGAGTCGGTGGGTATTGACATCATGGGCTCAAATGAGGCCTCACTGAAATAGATAGACGTCACTTACCGAGATGTTCACTTTTACTACAAAATAATTATGAATCTGGCTAGGCACATTTCATAGGAACCATATTGAGAACTGGGCAGGTTTTATTTTTTAATGCTTATTTGCATTTTAAAAGTTGGAGAGTGAATTTTCTGTCATAGTTGCAACCATTCCTCTGCCAACATTGGCACAACACATCATACCAAACCCTGCGAAGGGGGCCAGCTGAGCCCACGTGCAGCGCTTTGCCTAGAAGCCGTGCCTCCTATAGAACTGAGCTCGGGCGAGAATGTCATTGACCAAGTCAGCCTCTATGTCCAAGGGGGTGGCAATGGCTTCAACTCCTGACTTAAAGGCCAAGATACCACCTGAAATGAAACACAGAGGTTCGGATTGAAATATTAACTTTCCGCAAGAATAAGATATAACCATTCCCAGGATGTCAGCCCTCCAGGCAAATCTTCCGAAGTAGGCAGTTCCAGGCCCTCCTTCTCCCTCCCTCCCCTCCTAAAAGGACGTGCTACCTCAAAAACCACTGGGGAAAACCCAAGTAGCTTTCCTTCTCTCTCTTTTTAAAATACTTTTATTTTTCTTGCTTAAAAAGTCTTATGTAGTTCAGGTCTACAAAACTAGATCCCCAGCAAATCTTCAGTCTGAGAATGCTCATTATATTCTCTCAGTCATTTAATAATCCACTCATTTATTCACTCATTTATTCATTCAATAAACATTTTTAAGCACCTACTATGTGCCAGGATTTGTGCCACACTGAGAACAGAGTGCACAATGCTACCCAGAGATAATCATTTCTTGGTTAGGTTATGTGTATAATAAGCATGTCTGTGCATATGTGTATTAAACCTAGAATCTTTAATAGTTATGTATGTGTTTAACATAAGTGTGCTCCACTCTTACGTCCAGAAAAAAAAGTCTCTGATGCCTGCCTTCAAGGACCTTGAAATAGAAGATAGAAACTGTTTATTCTAAATTAGGCCACCACGTGTTGAAGGCGAGAAGTACTGGTAGATACAGACCATGGGCTTATAGGAGATAGACTTAATAAGAATTGATATGGTTGGATGTGAAGAGAGAAGGAACCAGAGAGCCTCAGAAAACACTAGAGATGACTGGACATATGATGGTACCTTTCACAGAGACAGGAAATGTAGAAAAAAGAGCACATTTCTAGTGGAAGCTAGTGACTTAATTCCATCTGGGTCATGGTCTGTGATCAGCCAGGTACGGATCTCCACTTGGACATCTCATAGTACCTGAAGCCCTGGTGTTGCTGCGAAAGCTCACAGAGTAAAATTTTGTTCAAACAATTCAGAAATTGATTAATTCTTGCATCAGGAAAGAAGCCTACCAGAGCAAGGCAAGCATATTCTTTTAAACTACTGCATTCACTTGCAAGGCATCCCTCCACGGCTCGATAACCAGCGAGAGGTATAATCAGAACCCCAACATCTGGCAGGAGGGAAAGGAAAGCGGGGAAGGAAGACCGCTCAGTAACGCAGGGGCTCCGAGAGCATGTTCCACAGCTCCTCCCAGGCCACGCTGACCCAGTGGGCACGCTCCCCGGGAGGCCACCATACATTTGGTCTGCAGGGGTCTCACTCAGCTCTTTTAAACAAACCACCACGATCTGGCCTACCTTTGAGGTGTTGGTCCACACTCCACATGGGGAATTTTCTCTGGATTGCCTTAATTCTGTCTGTCAGAATCCCAACAGCCTGCAGAAGGTGCTCTTTGCTGTCCCAGGTGCCAACAGGGTAATACATTTTTTTATCAAGCTAGAAAATTCAAATAGCAGTGGCAGCATCTGAATGAAGAAACACGTTTTTCTGCTGTTCCTGATTTCTCCCTTTTATGCTCAAGTTTACTGGCCTTCCCTGTCCTTTCCCCCCACATAATCAACTCTGCAGCGCTTTCTTTCACAGAAACGAGAGTCAGAGAAAGAAAGTAAGATTTGGGAGGAGTGGATGTGGCCCAGTTTTAGTCAGCACTCTAATGGACACACATACATACATAAATAAATGGAAAAGTTGTTTCAAACCATTAGCTCCCAAAGTCTACATGTTTTCAGTCAAAATACAAATTTGTTTCTAACTGGGAGGCTAGAAGTCTGGGTTTCCACAGGCCATATAAAGTGGAACCTGGAAACAGGTATCCAGATCATTTGGATCTTCTTCCAATTTGTCTAAAGAACAAGTTGGGCCCCAGCCGGTTTGGCTCAGTGTATAGAGCATCAGCCTGCAAACTAAAGGGTCCCAGGTTCATTCCGGTCAAGAGCACATGCCCAGGTTGCTGGCTCAATCCCCAGTAGGGGGTGTGCAGGAGGCAGCTGATCAATGATTCTCTCTCATCATTGATGTTTCTATCTTTCCCTCTCTCTTCCTATCTGAAATCAATAAAAATATATTTAAAAAAAAGAAAGAAAGAGGGAACAAGTTGGGTTACGTGGGGATTAATAATAGTGTTTTGATCCACATGGATGAAATTGACTACTTCATGAACCCCAGTATAAATGCCCTTTATAAGATTTTCTCAATGTAAGTACATTGTATATTATTTATTGCACATTGTAGTTATGATACTGATAGAATACTTTCTTATAGTTATCCAAGAACTGATAAATCTCAAATAAAATACCAAAGCTGCATTACAGGAATCACAGTACAAATTGTGCTAAAGTACCAGGGTGTTTTGAAGCCTGGAAATACTGCAAGCAGCTTGCAGTGTGGGTTGAGCTTCTGCAGGGAGGGATGAAGTGGGGCTAATCGAAAGTTGCCAGCTAAGTACCTGCATCAGGCCAAATTTCAGGCCCCTGTGGTCCCAGCCGTCCTGCAGGACAGCTCCGCCGTGGCTTTCTCTGGAGATGATGGCTGCAATGAGGGCGGGGTCCACGCAATGCCTCCGCCCAACTTCTTTGATCAGAGTCTGGTATGGCTTTAAGGCCCTCAAATCCATTTCAGCAAACATTTCAGAACCACGAATCCCTAAGTGGATGGAAAACAAATTGTTTCCTCTAATCCAGAAGAGAATCCTTTTCAGATAAGTTAGCCATAGCCCATGACTGCACCTCACAGCTTGGGATAGTCATTCTAAGACATGGTTTTTTCTTTGTGGTTTTTGTTTTGTTTTGTTATCCTCACTGGAGGATATTTTTCCCATTGATTTTTAGAGAGAGTGGGAGGGAAGGAAGGAAGTGGGGAAAGAAAGAGGAGGGAGGGAGAGAGAGAGGAGAAGAGAGGAATATCGGTGTGAGAAAGACACATTGACTGGTTGCCTCCCGCACACCCTGACTGTGGTGGGGTTCTAACCTGCACCCAGGTACATGCCCTTGACTGGGAGCTGAGCCGCCACTTTTTGGGATGCAGGCCGGTGGTCTAACCACTGAGAATACCGGCCAGGGCACTAGGACATGTTTTAACCTTTGATTCTATAAACACAGAAAGGTCCACCACCTCAGACAGATACCATGTCTGTTTTTCCCCCTCGTTTTTGTTTCCTGCCACACTGCTGCAGTGGGGAGATCCTTCGTCTAGAAGTCAGCCAACCTAAGGTTGAGTCTGGTTGGCCCTACTCAGCTCCAGGCCCTGCGGAAGTCTCCCCTTTGCTGAGCCTCGGTTTCTGGTCTGTAAATGGGGAAGGCAGGATTAGCTGGCCTAGTTGCTTCTAGCTCTGACCCTCTGGCACTGAGATAATAGGAAGAAGACTTTTGCAAGTTACAAAAGTGAAGACGTACAAAGAACAAGAGACTTGCTTACCATGTTCCTGCTCTAACAGGCAGCAACACAACAGCAAACAAAAAGGCAAAGCCAGAATTTAATATCTCATTGAGGCAATCATTTCAATACGTAGAAATAAACATCTGGACAAGTTTGGAAATAATGGGGGGAGGGCAAATAAGTAGTATGTTAGGTTGGTCAGAATTTTGTTTTCTTCTCATTTTTAATTTCAACATTAATACTATAATGATGATTATACTTTTTCAAAATGAAGCTATTTTTCTAAGAAAGAATCTGAAAATGATGAAAGGGGACAAGCCAAATGTTTGCTTTGCTTTTCACTTACCACAGTTAATCAACCTGGCTATATCACAGGCAGTCCCAGGAGTCTCCATGGTCATGATGTCGCCATAGCAGCCGCGATACAGGCGGGGGTGCAGGTAAGGGCTCACTGAGTGACTAAAAGTATAAGAGCCCCTGGAAGTGCCTGGAGAGGGGGGAGGGGGATGATAATTCACACAAGGCCTGTGAGAAAATATTGCTTGAGTTGCTATAATGAACACTATTAAACCTACGGAAAAGCTATAGACTTAGTTCTCCCCAAGGACCTGCTCAGGACCTAGAATAGCTCATCAGACAAAACAGAAGATTCCCCCTTCCCACTCTACTCCAACCTTAAAAAGTATAATACAACACAATTCTAAACATTGTGCAAGATCTCAAAACCATTTGGTGCAATCTAGATCAGACAGAATTGCTACTATATTTTAAGCTGGAACTTTGAGAGAAATTTTAAGGTACTTCTGACACAAATACTTATGTGGATGTAAGCACTGGGATTAACAATAGCCTTTGTTTAGTGAGAGAAGAAAAAAGGATACCATTAACTTAAAGTATTTATTTTTATATCATGTTGCTGAGAAGTTGAGTTTCTATCTAGATCTAATTGGAAATAAAATTTAACATACTATAAAAATGTAACTTAAATCTATTTTTACCTTTTTTTGTCATATGAAGTGAGTTTCCATCCAAGTCTATTTAGTTAGTTAGTTTTAAGTTTTGTTTATTTTTTAAAAACATTTTTGTTTTTTAATTTCAGTTGATATACTATATTATATTAGTTTCAGGTGTACAACATAGTGGTTAGACATTTATATAACGTACCACATGATCATCTGATAAATCTAGTACCCTTCTAGTTATTACAAGATTCTTTACTATATTCCCTGTGCTATACTTTACATCCTGGGACTGTTCAAATCTATTTACTAAAGGAGATAAAGAGCTTTTCTGTAAATTGAAAAGTTTATTCTAATAGTTCCTAGGATTATTGAGTTGTACCTTAAGGCTACAAATATTTGTTCTGGAAATTATATTTCTTAAAATGCTTGACATAAAAAAAACTGTGTTGTTTTAATTGGTGTTATAAATGTGTTTTCAATAGAGAAGTGGATTTTATCCATTCACCATAGGCCATTGGCCTAGTTCTGATAAACTTGACAGTATAGAGAGACTCTTAGAATTTGGCACACAAACAATGGAGCTCATCCTTACCGATATTTATTTTAAAAGGAAAACAAAGCAACTCTAAAGATTAAGTTTTTAAAACTCCTTAATTTTTTAAAAAGAAAAACTCATCAAAAGAAAAATACAGTCACAGTCTGCTCTCTCACATCTACACACAGGCAAGAAAGGAATCGTAAATGGACCCACAGTCTGACAGTGAGCTAGCAAGTAAACTCGGGACACTGAGAAAGCCTATCCTGCTCATGAAAGCAGCAGAACCAGCAAAGCCAATACGCCTCTCTGAGCAGTATGGGTTCTGCTGCGATACAGAGAACAGGAACCATCATCTCGGCTCTCCACACCACCCTCAGTGTAGCATCCTGTGCCTACAGTGTGTATGGGAAATATATGTGAGTGACTAAATGGATGAAGTCCTGACACCCATCACATGTACAATTGAGGTGTGGGGGCTGGGAGTGCAGACTGAAGTTTATCACCACCAAACCAGCACTGTAAGAAATGTTAAAGGGCTACTGTAATAATAATAAGATATACATATATATATATATATCCTATATAATAATAGAGAAACATGGTAATTAACCATAACTTCGCTACCCTTCCCATTGGCTAATCAGCGAGATATGCAAATTAACTGCCAACCAAGATGGGGGCCGGCAGCCAGGCAGCTTGAAGCGAACAGGAAGCTTGCTTGCTTCAGTGACGGAGGAAGCCAACGTTCCCTGCCTGCCGCTGCCGGCTTCTGAGCTTGCAATCTAAGAAACATTGTTACAATTATAGAAGCTAAAAAAAACCCAGAAACCTGCTTTCAGCCAGCCGGGCCTCAGAGCTGGAGTTGAAACAGTGTTTCGATTATAGAACCCAAACAAACCAGATACCTGCTGTCAGCAGCCAAGGTCTCAGAGCTGGAGCCGAGCCTCAGAGAGAAAGCCGGCTCTCAGTTCCAGTGACAGCCATAGAAGGTAAATAAATCCCAGAATAAAAAAGAAAAAAGAAAAAAAGGACAGATTGGGAGCTTCAGTTGCCCGCCAGCCTGAAAATGGCCCTCAGGCCCTCACCAAGATTGGCCAGGCACCCCAGTGGGGACCCCCACCCTGAAGAAGGTGTGACCAGCTGCAAACAGCCATCATCCCCTCACCCAGGCTGGCCAGGCACCCCAGTGGGGACCCCCACCCTGAAGAAGGTGTGACCAGCTGCAAACAGCCATCATCCCCTCACCCAGGCTGGCCAGACACCCAAGCGGAACCCCCACCCCGATCCAGGACACCCTTCAGGGCAAACCAGCCAGCCCCCACCCGTGCGCCAGGCCTCTATCCTATATAGTAAAAGGGTAATATGCCTCCCAGCCCTGGCATCAGCGGAGCAGCGAGGCCTCCTAGCACTGGGATCAGTGGAGCAGCGAGGCCTCACTGCCCCTGTGTCAAGCAGAGCTGCGAGGCCTCCCAGCACCGGGATCAGTGGAGCCGAGAGGCCTCCTGGCCCCTAGAGCAGCATGACAGGGGGCAGAGCCCAAACCCCCTGATCACCCTGCAGCTCTGTGTGTGACAGGGGAAGGCGCCCAAAGCCCCTGATCAGCCCTGCTCTGTGTGTGACAGGGTGTGGTGCCCCAACCTCCCCATCGGCCCTGCCCTGAGTGTGACAGGGGGGAGTGCCCCAACCCCCTGATCGGCCCTGCTCTGTGGGTGACAGGGGGCGGCGCCTCAAACCCCTGATGGGCCCTGCTCTGTGTGTGAGGGGGGCGGTGCCCCAACTCCCCTATCGGCCCTACTCTATGCGTGACAGGGGGGAGCTCCCAACCCCCTGATCAGCCCTGCTCTGTGGGCGACATGGGATGGGGCCACAACCTCCCTATCCGCCCTGCTCTGTTCATGACAGGGGAAGGCGCCCCAACCCCCTGATCAGCCCTGCTCTGTGTGTGACAGGGTGTGGCGCCCCAACCTCCCCATCAGCCCTGCCCTGAGTGTGACAGGGGGGAGTGCCCCAACCCCCTAATCGGCCCTGCTCTGAGTCCGACCAGGGGCTGCACCTAGGGATTGGGCCTGCCCTCTGCCACCTGGGAGCGGGCCTAAGCCAGCACGTCGTTATCTCCCAAGGGTTCCCAGACTGTGAGAGGGTACCCTCCCCTTGCCAGTGGACAAATTTTTGTGCACCGGGCCTCTAGTATATATATAAAGAGAGAGAGAAATATAGGCATAAAGAATAAAATATGGCAATAAATAAGTAGCTATTAGTAATAACCTTAAATGTAAATGGATTAAATGCTCTAATCAAAAGACATAGGGTGGCTGAATGGATAAGAAAACATGACTCAACTATATGCTATCTACAAGAGACCCACCTCAGAACAAAAGACACACAGGATGAGAGTGAAGGGATGGGAAAACATTTTTTTCCATGCAAATGGAAACGAAAAATAGCTGGAATAGCAAATTCATATCTGACAAAACAGACTTCAAAATGAAGGCCATCACAAGAGACAACAAAAGTCACTACAGAATATAACCCTGGTAAACATGTTTGCACACAATATAAGTACATAAAAAAACTTCTGGAGGTCTTTAAGGGAGAGATTGACAGCAATACAAGTCATAGTAGGGGACTTTACCACCCCACTGATGTCACTGGATAGGTCTTCCAGACAATAAACCAACAAGAAAACTGACTCAATGACACACTAAAGCAAATGAATTTAATTAACATTTACAGAACATTTCACCCCAAAGCTGCAGAATATACAATCTTCTCAAGTGCACATGGGTCATTCTCAAAGCTAGACCACATGTTAGTACATAAAACAAGTTTCTACAAGTTCAAGATTGAAATCAGATCAATCATCTTCTCGAATCACAATGGCATGAAATTAGAAATCAACTACAGTAAAAACACTCAAAAAACATTCAAACACATGTAGGCTAAATAGCATGTTATTAAATAATGAATAGGTTATGGATGAGATAAAGAAAGAAAGAAAAAAACTTCCTGGAAATAAATATACAATAACCCAAAATCTATGAGACACAGTGAAAGCAGTCATGAGAGGAAAGTTCATAGCACTACAGGTCTACCTGTAGAAAAATTTTGAATAAACTATCTAACCCTACAACTTAAAGAATTAGAAAGAGAACAACAAGAAAATCCCTGAGTAAGTAGAAGAAAGGAAATAATAAAGATCAGAGCAGAAATAAATGACAGAGACTGAAAAAACTATATGAAAGATCAATGAAGCCAAGAGCTGGTTCTTTGAAAAGATAAACAAGATTGATGAACCTCTAGCCAGACTCATTAAGAAACAAAGAAAGAAAAAAAAAGAAATAAAGAAAGAGGACCCAAATAAATAAAATCAGAAATGAAAGCCATGAAGTAACAGCTGACACCACAAAAATACAAATTGTAAGAAAATGATATGAATAACTAAATGCCAACAAGATGGACCATGTGGATGAAATGGACAAATTCCTAGAAAAATGCAATCTTCCAAAACTGAATCAGGAAGAATCAGAAAACCTGACTAGGCCAATAACAACTGAGGAAATAGAAGCAGTAATCAAAACTCTTCGAGCAAACAACAGCCCTGGTCTGGACAGTTTCACAGGGCAGTTTTACCAAATATTCAAAGAAGAACTAACACCTATCCTCCTCAAACTATTCAAAAACACCCAAGAGGAAGGAACACTTCCACGCTCTTTTTATGAGGCCAGCATTACCCTAATTCCAAAACCAGATAAAGACACTGCAAAGAAAGAGAATTACAGACTAATATCCCTGTGAACATAGATGCTAAAATCCTCAACAAAATATTAGCAAATTGGATCAAGCAATACAATAAAAAGATCATACACTGAGACCAAGTGGGATTTCTTTCTGGGATGAAAGGCTGGTAAAATACGCACAAATCAATAAATATGATATATCACATAAATGAACTGAAAGAAAAAAATCACATGATCATATCAATAGATGCAGAAAAAGCATTTGACAAAATCTAACACTTATCTTTGATAAAAACTTCAGCAAAGTGGGAATAGAGGGATCATACCTCAACATAATAAAGACCATATATGACAAACCTACAACCCACATCATACTCAATGGGCAAAAACTAAAGCCATTTTCCCTAAGAACAGGAACAAGGCAGGGATGTCTGCTTTCACCACTTATTAAACATAGTATTCAACATAGCCACAGTGATCAGAGAAGAAGGAAACATAAAAGGCATCCAAATTGAAAAGGAGGACGTAAAACACTCATTATTTGCAGATGACAGATATTGTACATAGAAAACTCTAAAAACTCCACCAAAAAAAACTACTAGATTTCATAAGTGAATTTGGCAATATAGCAGGATACAAAATCAACACCCAGAAATTGACAGCATTTTGTTCTTGTTGTTAATCCTCACCCAAGGATATTTTTCCCATTGACTTTTTGGAGAGAGTGGAAGGAAAGGGGAGAGACAGAGAGAGAAACATCAATGTGAGAGAGACACGTCAATTGGCTGCCTCCCCCACACACCCCAGCCAAGACCAGGAATGAGCCTGCAACCGAGGCATGTACCCCTGACCAGAAATGAACCTGGGACCCTTCAGTCCATGGGCTAATGCTCTATCCACTGAGCCAAACCGTCCAGGGATCAATGGCATTTTTATATGCCAATAGTGAATTCTTAGAAACTCAACAAACAATCCCATTTTCCATTGCAACAAAAAAATTAAGATACTTAGAAATAAACTTAACCAAGGAGCTAAAACACCTCTAATCAGAGAACTACAGGATGTTGAAAAAAGAGATAGAAGATATAAACAAGTGTATATACCATGTTCATGGATTGGTAGAAATAACATCAAAGCAATCTATAGATTCAATGCAATTCCTATTAAAATGCCAATGGCATATTTCACAGATTTAGAATAAATACTCCAAAAATTGATATGGAACAGAAAAAGACCTCAAGTAGCCACAGCAATCTTGAGAAAGAAGAACAAAGTTGGAGGGATCACAATACCAAATATCAATTTATACTACAAAGCCACTGTAATCAAAACAGCCTGGAACTGGCACAAGAACAGGCATATGTATCAATGGAACAGAACAAAGAACCCAGAAATTGACCCAAACCATTATGCTCAATTAATATTTGACAAAAGAGGTAAGGGCACACAATGAAGTCAAGACAGTCTCTTCAATAAATAGTATTGAGAAAATGGGACAGACACATGCAAAAAAATGAAACTAGACCATCAATTTATACCATACACAAGAATAAACTCAAAATGGATAAAAGGCTTAAATGTAAGTCATGAAATCATAAAACCATAAGCAGCAAAATCTCAGACATCTCTTGTAGCAATATGTTTGTGGATACATCTTCTAGGGCAGTGGTCAGCACACTGCGGCCCCTTGAGTGTGGCTCTTCCACAAAATACCACGTGCAGGCGCGCACTTACAGTGCAATTGAAACTTCGTGGCCACACTCAAGGGGCTAAAGAGCCGCATGTGGCTTGCGAGCCTCAGTTTGCCAACCACTGTTCTAGGGCAAGAAAAACAAAGGAGAAAATAAATAAATGGACTACATCAAAATAAAAAGCTTCTGCACAACAAAAGAAACCATCAACAAAATGACAAAGGAGCCCACTGTATGGGAGAACATATTTGTCAATGATACATCTGGTAAGGGGCAAATATCCAAAATATATTAGGAAGTCAACAACTTAACAAAAAGAAGACAAACAATCCAATTAAAAAATGGGCAAAGGACCTAAATAGACCCTTCTCCAAAGTGGACATACAGATGGCCAAGGGATATATGAAAAAATGCTCAAAGTCACTAATTATCAAAGAGATGCAAATTAAAATGACAAGGAGGTATCAACTCACACCTGTCAGAATGGTTAGCATCAACAAATGATAAGTGCTGGCAAGGATGTGGAAAAAAGTGAACCCTAATCCACTGCTGGTGGGAATGCAGACTGGTGCAGCCACTATGGAAAACAGTATGAAGTTTTCTCAAATAATGAAATATGGAACTGCCATTTGATCCAGTAATCCCACTTCTAGGAATATATCCCAAGAAATCTGAAACACCCATCAGAAAGAATGTATGCACCCCTACGTTCATAGCTATGCAATTTACAATAGCCAAGATCTGGAAACAGCCCAAATGCCCATCAGTTGATGAGTGGATAAAAAAAAGCTGTGGTACATTTACACCATGGAATACTATGCAGCTATAAAAAAGAAAGATCTCTTACCTTTGAGACAGCATGGAGGGACCTGGAGAGTATTATGCTAAGCCAGTCAGAGAAAGACAAGTATCACACAATCTCACTCATGTGGAATTTAATGAACAAAATAAACTGATGAACAAAATAGGTCCAAACACATAGAAACATGGAACAGACGGATAAATCCCAAAGGAAAGGCAGGGGTGGGTGGGTGGAGAGGATGAACCAAAGAATTTACATGCATATATGTATAACCCATGAACACAGACAATTGTGTGGTGAAGGCCTGGAGGATGGATGGGGTCAATGAGGAAAAAGAGGGGGACAGCTGTAATACTTTCAACAATAAAGATACATTTTTAAAAATGCATATCTTGGTCTGGTTGAAGGCTGAGATTTCATGACTTGCTTCCATCATGGCCCAAGACAACTCTCCAAACCAGACCATAGCAATTAATTGTAGGTGAAGCTGCATCCAATTCACAGAAGATCAATTGAAAATCCTCATCAAAGCTTTCAGCCAAAAACCTTACCCAGGACATGCTACCAAACCAAAGTATGTTTTGGAAATCAACGCTGAGGAGTCTAGAATCCAGATTTGAAGACAGAAGATGTAGACACCGAGTCCAGAAAATATAAAAACCCAAAGAGGACTTAGAAGCAAGCCAAGACCAAGATCACCCTGTGGAGACGTTTAAAAAGTGTCATACCAGTTACACTTCCTCCTGATTACACATCTTCATCATGGCATTTGCCAATGACCCTTTTCCTGAAATTGATTCCAGAGAGCAACTTGCTACGGAGATTAGGGTTCCAGAGTCAAGAGTCCAAATTTGGCTTAAAAATCAATGATCTAGATTCCATGTCCAGAAAAAATGAGAACCCAATGTGCCTGTAGAGTAAAAACAAGACCAGGAACAAGAGCTCTGACATGAGAGAGTTCAAGAGACAGAAACTGCACACAGTGGCACCAATCTCATTAGCAACTGTCTTATTTCTCTGAAGCCAGAACAAGATGGACCAAGATTTGATGTCAACAGCCTGGACTCCACATCTCTCTCACTCAGCCTGGGAACATACCCTTCAGCTTCTCCAGAAGCTGAGCCTCTGGAGATGGTGAACAGGACTTCAGGAGGCAGATACAAGGCACCACCACGCAGTCCTGCCGACAGCGCCTGCTCCAGAGTCCAGCAGGTGTCAAGGACCATGAAAATAAACTCACTCGTATTAGTTTTAAGTCATCTTAGTCCTGAGTGATTCAGGAAGAAATCGTAAAAGTCTTGTGATTATTGTGATTTAAAAGAAATATACATTTGCTCTTCATCAACAGAGCTCCTAAAGCCCTTGGAGTTTCCCGGGATGACAGCAATGAAGTGTTCCTTGTTATGTTTGGGGGAGGGGGGGAAGCCTATCTCAGGCTCCTCATAGTAGGTCTGTTGAGCCAGAATCTAGGTATAAGGACAAAGAACCTGCACTTAACCAGCATTCCCAGCAGGAATTTAGCCAGCACATGGAATCTAGATCTTTGATTTTTAAGCCAAATAAAAATCTGCATAGGGAAGTTTGGGAACCACTGCTTTAAGGTGATTGGAATATGACATTGGCCTTACACTACCTGTGCAGCATCGAAACCCCTTAGGCCAGTGGTTCTCAACCTTGGCTGCACATTAGAATCACCTGGGAATCTTTTTAAAATCCTGATTTCTGGGCCTCATCCTCTGGAAATTCTGTTTCTTTGTTACTAATGTTGTGGCCTCACCCCATAAGAAAGAAACAGAATTTCCAGAGGATGAGGCCCAGAAATCAGGATTTTAAAAAGATTCCCAGGTAATTCTAATGTGCAGCCAAAGTTGAGAACCACTGCCTTAGGCCCTTCTTAATTATACTGGAGTCACCTGTCAGTTAAACACAGCTGGTGTGGTAGCTCATAATTAGTCTACTGAGCTCTATAACTCTGCTCCCACCCGGCAATTAAAGGAGTAAAAATGTAGCCAAAGCCGGTTTGGCTCAGTGGATGGAGCGTCAGCCTGCAGACTGAGGGGTCCCAGGTTCGATTCCGGTCAAGGGCATGTACCTGGGTTGCGGGCGCATCCCCAGTGGGGAGTGTGTGGGAGGCAGCTGATCGATGTTTCTCTCTCATCGATGTTTCTGACTCTCTATCTCTCTCCCTTCCTCTCTGTAAAAAAATCAATAAAATATGTTTAAAAAAAAAAAAAGGAGTAAAAATGTAAAACTATGTTCCCTTCCCTTTGACCATAACTGGACATTGTCACTTCTCAGTAGCATCATTTTTTCCAAATTTAGAATTAAACATGAACATTTTTTGAGAATTAAACACTTTAGAAACACTTTCTTCTCAGTTTACTTTATTAATTAAAGGCAACTTGAACATTGTTTACAACAGCTTTTCATTTTTTTCAGGCAGAAGTTTCAATCTGTTCTTCTTCAAGGTCCCTTACCATCTCACCAGCCTACGGTTCAGCCTTCCCCACAGAAATCTCCTCTCTATCCTGGTTACACTGACCTGCTTACTGCATCCCAAGTACTTTTCCTGCATTTCTGCCTCTGTGACCTTACTAATGTCTTTCTTCCCATCCAGTGAGATCTTCTATTTAAACACCAAGCATTCTTCACCTATCACGACCCCCACCTAAAAAAAAAGTCTTTCTACTGGTAGTTTCAATATCCTGAGTAGATGTGAACTCTTCCCAGGTGAATTGTTTCTATAGAGGCTCATTTAATTCTTATTTCGTATTTAGCGCCTTGACCATTTTCTCTTCAGGTGCCTTGCCTCCCAAAGTACTGTCTGATAAATTCCCATTGATCTCACCGTCACCTGCTTGGCAAGCAGGATACACTTGTCATTGAAACAATAAGCAGTTGATTAATGGCCAGGCTGTCAGGGGAGAGCCCACCCCCCCACTGCAGGAAGGTACTGCCCTCAGGTTCACGACCGCGCTGGATGTTTTCCTGGACATCCTACAAACAGTGCTAAGTGTCTCTGATGACTTACTCACCAATGAGGGCAACGAGTCCCCCGAACAGGACAGAGGATAACATGGTGGTGAATCTTATCCTACAGCACCTGTTATGGTTTGAAAGAAAAACCTGGTTAATTTTAAAACTTGAAAGTTCCTCAAATAGAACTTCTTTGATTTTTTAATAGTTCAGTCATTCCTAATTCAATACCCCTTTTCCAGTTCCAAGTCGTCATTCTCATAGACTCCGTGTTATCACTCTTTTTCCTAAGCATCAACCCCCAACTCAACTTACTTCCATTTCACATTGACATGAGTCTGTGAACATCTTAATTACATGTGACCCACTCACACACTCCCATCTCATCTCCAGGCTTAGTCACACCGTAATTTTGTCCCCGTTCTGGTATCTCCTTAGAAAACAAGAGAAACCACTGAGAGAAGAATTAGAGATTATGACACAGGTTTGCTGTGCTCCATTTCTTTCTCTATCAACTCTACTCTTAGTTTTATTCAAAAGGCAGCTGACCCGAGAAGGCTGGCACTGACCTGGTTTAGTGCCAGCCGTCTTGGGTCAGCAGAGAAAATCTCCCCGCTCTGTTTGCCGTCTTCTGTATCCAACAGCAACCTGCACGTCAATCTTTTATAAAGCGGTGGCCTTTCTCCTGTAACATGGGCTTAACAATTCCAGAATCCATTCATCAGATCACTGAGCAACTGGCGCCAATCTGAGTGGACTTCAGTGTGGCTCGGCCGCCGTGAGGAACTTCTCAACACCAGCATGTACACTCACCTGCCTCTTCCTACCGTCATTCCGTACCACTGATCACTGGAGGTGCTTTATATATGGTTTAAAGCCCTCTCTTTAAACCACTGACCTCATTAAACCTGATTATAATAGTCCTTTGGACTTAGGTGACCCTTTTAATAAAAGGATTTCAAAGCTTTTGTTAACCACTATTAATTAAATAATCTAAAGAACCCCCAGGTTGTACTGGAAACATATATTTGGTGGATTGCTTTTGGGTACCTAAAATTGTGCTAGGCTAGCAACTTCTAAATTTGAGAACAAGAAACAGATAATTAGCCTAAAAAGATAAACAGGAAATGCTAGCAACTCTCATTCCTGGATTGGTTGTTTACTGGAAATGCTCAGCCTCCTGCTCTTCATTCTTCATTCCATCATTATATGATCCCCACACCAATATATCACATAATCTCCATATGTGAACTTGGCCCCTTGTCCCAATCTTACCTCCAACAAAGAGATCCAAGAGTGGCTAGCTCTTTGGAGATCAATACAAAGTCAGGAAGTAGCCTCATTCCCAAACTCTGAGGAAATGGGGAAACAGTATTTGGCCAGGGATGAAAATTTCTTCGAGGATGGAGTGTCTTTCTTCATGCTATGTCCAAAGGAAGAGCCGAAGCACACGGTGCAGCCCAGGGACAGGAAATGCAAGGAACGTTCTTGAAATAGGCAGAGCACATTTCCCATCGGGGAGGAAGGAGCGGGACCTGGCTCCTTCCACAAGCTGAGACATTTCTGAGACTACACCGTCCTCCCACACATCCACCAAGTGAAGAGAGGTCTGAGGGAGACTGAGCAGGGGACCGAGCAGGGGAAATAAAGACCCTGAGTCAAACAACTTTCCGGGCTCCCTGGCAACGAGTCAACCACCTCCCCTAGGAGAACATACCCTCACGAAGCGGCTCTCTGAACTGCCTCTATGCATTTCCTTCTGCCCTCCTGCCTTTCTCTAGAACAGATTGCCCTTTAATAAAGGGTTTTGAACGAGTCCAGCTGCTCCAAGGTAGCACTCAGGAACACATGCGCTTTCACCAGTGACAATGGCAACATCATATCGATGCTGTGCCCATGGCCCACCCCAGTCCAGGGTGAATTGGGCCACTTGTATGGGGCTCCCAGGACAATGAGAAAGTTCGAGAAAGGGAGAAGAAAGAGTGGAGGAAGAATTAATTAGGAAAATACTAGGCAGAGGCTGAGATGTCCCTAGGTGCCCCTAGAGAATAAAAGTAATAAGAGTACATTGAAAGTACTGTCGAGTGTGAAGATACTGTATTCCTCTGCTGTTGTCAGGCAGTGGGGTTATCTGAACGTTCTTTTGGTATAAAAGTCTTACTGTCCAGGCCCTCTGCCACTTAAATAATTGAATAATTGTTTTCAAACTGATGTAGATAATTAAGCTTTGCCCAAATTGTGAGAATACACACATTCCTATGGACATTATATTATTTAATCCTCCAACAAGCCGTTGAGGTAGCCATTATCCCTTATTTTAGAGACGAGGAAACCGAGACTCAGAGAAGTTCAGTAACTTGCCAAAGATGGCACTATCAGGACATGGCCAATCCGGACTTGAACCCAGGTCGGTAAGATCCCCCAATCCATGCCCCTTCACTATATCCAATAGAGCAGCAATTTGGACCAATGACTGCAGAGTAATTATTGCAACAGGTTCAAATCCATCCATTTTCACACAAAGCATTGACTGTTGTCTGAATAATTTCAGTCACACATACTTCCCAGCCATTCCAGGATTTGTAGGTGCTGTTGTGATTTTTAAACACAAATGAATATGAGCCAAGTGAGCCCACAGTGGCTTATTGTCCCTTTATATCTTTTCCACCAATAATAATGGTAGCTCACATGCATTGAAGGGTACAGTCAGCCTGGGGGGACAGTGATAATAGCCTGCGTCTGAACCCTGGTGTGTTGCACTCTAAAGCCTAACTCTCACCTACAATCTACTGACCCAGTAGATGGCTAAGTGTGGGCACTATCACATCAGCATCTCAGAAATTTGTTTACATCTATAAGGCATTTACTGAATGATTCTGTCTCCCCCCAGGAATACCAAGAGTGACTATGCATGTGAGTTTGTTGATGTTGCCAGGAGGGGCTTGAGGGGACCTTGTTACCTGCTATAATCTCCATCAGTCCCCCAAGTTCCCCAAATAAAAATACAGTCCATATAGCAAGAGATATGCTTGCTGTCCACATGAAACTCTATGACCAGTCCTCTGTGCCTCCTGCCGCCTCCAATCAGCTGTCTGCCTCTAAGTCTTTTAAATATAGCAATTGTCTGGCAGCCTCTGGCGCGTCATAATCCTTTTGTGATTCCTGGCCTTCGTGGTGAGGACCCATCATCCCTGACAACTAAAGAGCCTCAGCAAGAGACCTTCAGCCAAGATGTACGCAGCTTCCACAAACACAACGTGTCTGGGTCAGTCTCACCAAAACAGGTGTGGCAGGAAGAGCCTGGCCTGGAAGTCTGGAGACCCAGCTTGCAGTCTCAGAACTGCCACCGCCCAGCTGAGGGGCCCCGGGCAGGTCACCAGGCTGAGGCTCACTTCTCCACCCATAGAATTAAAAAGCTGGAGAGAGCAGACCACCTCTAAGGTCTCCTCTGGCTCCAACAATCTACTGAGGAGTCAAGCGTGTCCTGGGCCCAGACGAGGGAATAAATATGGGAAGTGGAACAGAGGGGCTTGAGTACAGATTGAGTCTGCATTACAGTTTTTACTGGTTTTTTTTTCATGGAAACTCGGATTGCATTTTACTTCTCATCAAAATCACAAATGCTGTGCAAATCATCCTGTAAATTTCCCTATGATTTCCCTCTCTTGCAGGTGGCAAATAGTAGAAGACCTGGCATTTAAGTTGGAGACTTGGGTTATCAATCATTTTAATACTGTCAACAACAATAAGAAAGAGGTGTTGTTTGCCTGGCCGGCGTGGCTTGGTGGTTGAGCCTCGACCTATGAACCAGGAGGTCATGGTTTGATTCCCCGTCAGGGCACATGCCCAGGCTGCGGACATGATCCCCAGTGTGGGGCGTGCAGGAGGCAGCCAATCAATAATTCTCTCATCATTGGTGTTTCTATCTCTCTCCCTCTCCCTTCCTCTCTGAAACCAGTAAAACTATCTTTTTTTTAAAAGAAAGAAGTGTTGTTTGCTTGCTTGTTCGTCTCAGACATAGTTACAGACTGGGTGAGTCATGGGAGATATGAGCATTGCCAATAAAAATGTTTAACTTGGCATGTGTCAAGGGTAGCCTCAAAATTTCCCCAAATAATGTAAATGGCTGGAAAATATAATAAATTGCAAATCAAGATTCCTTTTACATCACAATTGTCAGGAGACTCTCAGATCCAGGTTCTGGTTTCTGTTCTCATAGTTTGGGCTGAGTGTGGTCACACAGTCTAGGGGAGTCATTATTGTGCTCACTGCCTGTCACCGAACATGTCAGTGACAGACAGTTCATTTAATCTCTCTGAGCCTTGGTTTGCCTCGTCTGTAAGACGGAGATGATTATGATGCCTGTGACTTTGTTTTGACGATAAAGATAAATTATATGTGTAAAGGCGTATTATAAACTGCAAAGCCTCATACAGATGCCAGTTATTACTATAATGGGGTTGCACTTGGGTCCTGACAGCTTAGAGTCTTGCCGATTTATCTGCTTGTTTACTTATCCATGGGGCTCCAGGAAAAACAGTGAAGAGTTGACTTATAGGACAGGAAGTAACAAGTGGAGGCTCACTCCAGGCGGAAGGAGTGTGGCAGGACCAGAAGGGCTGTTGCTGGGACTCTGCGGCCTGCCTGTTGGGGCGAGAAAAGGGGCAACAACAGAAATAGCCACACGCAGCCCAAGCATCTCCTCACCGCTTAGAAACCCAGAGAGTGAGGGAGCTGCGGAAGAATTCATGGCCAGGCACTTTGGTAACAATGGCTAAGGGGAGGCAAAAGGGGAGCCCTTGCCCTAGCTGGTTTGGCTCGGTGGATAGAGTATCGGCCTGCGAACTGAAAGGTCCCAGGTTTTATTCCGGTCAAGGGTACATGCCAGGGTTGCGGGTTTGGTCCCCAGCAGGGGGTGTGCAGGAGGCATCTGATCCATGATTCTCTCTCATCATTGATGTTTCTCTCTCTCTCTCTCTCTCTCTCTCTCTCTCTCTCTCTCTCTCTCTTTCTCCCTCTCCCTCTCCCTCTCCCTCTCACTTCCTCTCTGAAATCAATAAAAATATATATTTTTTTAAAAAGGGTGGGGGAGCCCTTCCACAAAATTTCACTAGATAGTTTATTTCACCTCAAGATATTCCAATGCCTGGCTTGAACTGCTGAGTGCTTGTCTCGTCTTGGGTTTGGTCTATTATCTGGTGGGCAAATGCCAGAGCCTGCTGATGACACCTCATACAGTGATGACACTGGTCTTCCAGTGTCAAATATTTAACCAACGTGTCAGAAAAAGAAGGTATACGAATGGTGGGAAAGCTCATTAAAAGGTGCTGAGCATAATTAGACATAAGGGAAATACAAATTAAAACCACAGCGACATAGCACATCACACTCTCTAAGAAGGCTAAAATCAAAGCCTGGCTATATCAGATGTTGGTGAGAATATGAAGCAAATGGAACTTTCACATGTTCCTGGTTGCACTGTGAAATGGTATCATTGCTTTGGAGAACTGTTTAGCAGTTTCTTATCAAAGTAAACATGCAGCTATCTTGTGACCTAAAAATTCTATTCCTGGGTATTTATCCAAGAGAAATGGAAAAAAAAGGTATTTCCCAAAAGACTTGCACAAGAATGTTTATAGTAACTCAATTTATACATAGTGCCCAATATTGAAAACACTCCAAACACTCAGCAGCAGGGGAATGTGATAACAATTGTGGTATCCTATCTAATAAAAGAGAAACATGGTAATTAGCCATACGACCGCTACCCTTCCCATTGGCTAATCAGTGAGATATGCAAATTAATCACCAGCCAAGATGGTGGCTAATTTGCATATGTCGCCTCCAAGCCATGGACTGAGGCTTTAGGCCTGGGTAAGGGAGGAGCCAGCCAGCGATCGTTGAGCCAGCAATGGTTGATGGCGGCGATGGCGGGGAACCGGGGCGGAGCCAGCCAGCAATCCTTGATGTCGGCGGCAGCAGGGGTGCCCCGGCCCAGGCTTAACACCTCGGCCTGAGGCTTTAGGCCTGGGTCAGCGAGGAACCAGCCAGTGATCATTGATGGCACAGCAGTGGGAACCGGGGCGGAGCCAGCCAGTGATCTTAAGCCAGCGATCCTTGGTGGCTGCAGCGGCGGGGAGCTGGGGGTGCCCGGGCCCAGGCCTAAAACCTCAGCCAGAGGCTTTAGGCTTGGGCCAGGGAGGAGCCAGCTAGTGATCGTCAATGGCGGCAGCGGCGGCGGAGGCGGGGAGCTGGGGGTGCCCCGGCCTAGGCCTAAAACCTCAGCCTGAGGCTTTAGGCCTGGGTCAGGGAGGAGCCAGCCAGGGATCCTTGATGGTGATGGCGGCCGGAATCGGGGCGCAGCCAGCCAGCGATCCTTGATGGCCACGGTGGCTGGGAGCTGGGGGTGCCCTGGCCCAGGGCTAATGACTCGCCAGAGGCGTTAGGCCTGGGCAGGGGCCAAACCAGCAAGTGGCGTGAACTACAGAGGAAACACCTTTTCTGACTGCTGATTGGTTAAGCTCCCTGTATGCCACTGGTAATATTCTTAGTAACTTGGGTAATAAGAGTCCAAAAAGTGAACCAGGGGTGTTTTTTTTACCACACTCCTGGAGAAAAAAAAGGAAGATCTGCTGCTGGAGGATTAAGAAATGTCATATCCTGCCCTAGCCGGTTTGGCTCAGTGGATAATGCCTTGGCCTGCCCAAAGCAGATTCTGGGTTCAATTCTGACCAAGGGCATGTACCTAGGTTGCAGGTTCCTCCCTGGCTCCAGCCAAGGTCAGGGCTCATGCAGGAGGCAACCAATCAAACATCACTTTGATGTTTCTCTCTGTCTTTCCCTTTCTCTTCCACATTCTCTAAAAATCAATGGAAACATATCCCCAGGTGAGGATAAAGAAAGAAAGAAATGTCATATCCTATGAAAGACACTTCTTGAAAATGCCTAAAGAAAGTTGTCATTTTTTCATGGTAAAGGGACTGGAGTCTGTGTTGATGAAAACACCTTGGTGGCTGCGGTGACTGGCGGTGGCTGCAACAGTGCGGTGATGGGGCTGGTGCCTTCCCCTGATCAGCCTGGTCGACTCCCACAAAGGGAGGCAGACTGTGGCTTAGGCCCGCTCCCCAAGGGGAGCAGGGAGCAGGGAGTAGGACATCCCCTAGGGCTCCCAGTATGTGATAGGGGGCAAGCTGGGCTGAGGGAACTCCCTCCCCAGTGCACAAATTTTTGTGCACCAGGCCCCTAGTCTATATATATAAAAGCCTAAGTGACCGTCCGACCATCCGACCAGTAGCTATGACGTGCAATGACCACCAAGGGGCAGATGCTGCAACCGGTAGCTATGATGCGCACTGACCACCAGGGGGCAGATGCTCAATCCAGGAGCTGCTGAGCTTCGGTGACTTGGCAGCTGTGGTTCTCTGGTGACACACCCAGAACCAGAGAGGAGGCAGCCTGATTCCAGGGTGCATCACTCAAGAGCCCCCTCTCACAATCCAGGACCCCTCAGGGGATGTCAGAGAGCCAGTTTCGGCCCAATCCCCACAGGCCAAGTGCAAGGGATTCGTGCATCGGGCCTCTAGTAATATAATGGAATAATACCCAGATTAACAGTTGGAAAGAGCCAGAGTCTGAGCAAAGAAAATCTATAATAATAAAAGCGTAATATGCTAATTAGATGGACAGCCGAACCACTTCCTGGCAGAAGCCAAAGCTGCAAGGGCTGAGCCCCTTGTACGAATTTCGTGCACCGAGCCTCTACTGTAGTATAAAGACTCAATAGTTAAGGTGCTACAGACACACGCCCCTGGGCAGGGGAGGAAAGCTGGGGGCAGAGGGGGGTGTGCTGGTTCTAGCGCCCCCTGCTGGCCCACAGCAGCCTGTCCCGGGAGTCCTGTGGTGAGCTTGGTCGTTCAAGCGTGGAAGTGGTGGCACTCGGCCTCTGCTGCCCACCCAGGAGCCCGGGGTGGAGAAACTCAGAGAAAACGCCAGGTTGATCTACCTTTGAAAGCAGGGCTTCCCTAGTGACCTAAAGAATGTGTTTATTTCTAAACATTTGTTGAAATCTTTTGATGGCCAGTGACCATAAAATTATGTTCTCATCACTGTTATAAAGACCTAAGTGTGTGTATTATAAAAACCATTGATGTTTTTAAAATAGATAATTTTTATTGAATTTATTCGTTAATAAAATTATACAGGTATCAGGTATACAATTCTAAAAAAAAAAAAAAGTGGTACTTAGAATTTATCTACACTAATAAAAGAGAAACATGGTAATTGGCGTACGACCGCTACCCTTCCCATTGGCTAATCAGCGTATCCTTATGCAAATTAACTGTCAGCCAAGATGGCGGCCGGCAGCCATGCACTGAAGCGAGCAGGGAGGTTTGCTTCCTCCAGGAACTGCAGACTCCAACGTTCCCCGCCTCACTTGCTGGCCTCTCAACTGCAACTCTAAGCAACTATTACTATGTTGCAAATAAGAAGCTAAACAAAACCGGCTTTCAGTCAGCCCCGGACCACAACATTGTATCCATGTTTTCAGCATGGAGGCCTCAGAGCTAAAGCTGGCCCAAAATAAAAAAAAAGAAAAAAGAAAAAAAGGAGCGGTTGGGAGCTTTTAGTCAACTGCCAGCGGGAAAACAGCCCTCAGCCCCTCAGCCAGCCTGGCCAGGCACCCCAGTGGGGACCCCCACCCTGATCCAGGACACCCTTCAGGGCAAACCAGCCGGCCCCTACCCATGCACCAGGCCTCTATCCTATATAGTAAAAGGGTAATATGCCTCCCGGCACCGGGATCAGCGGAGCAGCGAGGCTCCCGGCACTGGGATCAGCGTGACAGGGGGCAGCGCCCAAACCCCCTGATCAGCCCTGCTCTGTGCCTGATAGGGGGGAGCTCCCCAATCCCCCAATTGCCCTGCGGCTCTGTGTGTGACAGGGTGCAGCGCACCAACCCCCTGATTGGCCCTGCTCTGTGTGTGACAGGGTGCGGCACCCCAACCCGCTGCCCCCCCATGGGCCCTGCTCTGTGTGTGACAGGGTAGAACCATAACCTCTCCATCGGCCCTGCCCTGAGTGTGACAGTGGCGGTGCCCCAACCCCCTGATCGGCCCTGCTCTGTGGGTGATAGAGGGTGGCGCCCCAACCCCCCTCCACGGGCCTTCCTCTGTATGTGACAGGGTAGAGCCATAACCTCCCCATTGGCCCTGCCCTGAGTGTGACAGGGTGCAGCGCCCCAACCCCCTGATCCGCCCTGCTCTGTGTGTGACAGGGGGCGGTGCCCCAGCTCCCCTATCGGCCCTACTCTGTGAGTGACAGCGGGGAGCTCCTCAACCCCCTGATGGGCCCTGCTCTGTGAGTGACAGGGGGCAGTGCCCCAACCCCCTGATTGGCCCTGCTCTGTGAGTGACAGGGGGCAGCGCCCCAACCCCCTGATCGGCCCTGCTCTGTGCGTGACAGGGGTTGGCGCCACAACCTCTCCATTGACCCTGCCTTGAGTGTAACAGGGGGCGGTGCCCCAACCCCCCAATTAGTCTACCCTGAGCATGACTGAGGGTGGCATTGCAACCTCCCGATCCGCCCTGCTCTGTGCATGACAGGGCGGCGCCCCAACTCCCCAATCGGCCCTGCTCTGAGCCTGACCAGGGGCTACACTTAGGGATTGGGCCTGCCCTCTGCCACCCGGGAGCAGGCTTAAGCCAGCAGGTCGTTATCTCCCGAGGGGTCCCAGACTGTGAGAGGGCACAGGCAGGGCTGGGGGACCCCCCCTCCCTAACCCCCCCCCGAGTGCACAAACTTTTGTGCACCGGGCCTCTAATCCTAATTATAGTGTGAGATATTGGTCCAGAATTTAGATTGTGACATTTCAAATCAATGGGGAAAATACGGACTATTTTATACCATAAATGTTACTTCAACCAGATAGCCATCTGGAAAAAATTAAGTTAGACTAATATCTTACACTATAGCTAGAATAAATTCTAAGTGGTCAAAATTGTAAGGGTAAAAAATAAAACAAAATAATTTTCTACATGAAGAGAAAAATTTTTTAACACTTAAAAGAGAAAAAAAATCAGGGGAAAATATTTAAAACTCATATTACAGAGGACTGAGCTACAGAATTATAAAAAAAAATTCTTTACAAATTAAATAAATAGAAAAATGGACAAATAATATGAAGTTTCCAGAAGAGAAATGCAAATGACTTTTTTGAAAATATATATTTTTATTTATTTCAGAGAGGAAAGGAGAGGGAGAGAGAGTTAGAAACATCAATGATGAGAGAGAATCATTGATAGGCTGCCTCCTGCACACCGCCTACTAGGGATCAAGCCTGCAACCCTGGCATGTGCCCTTGACTGGAATAGAACCCGGGACCATTCAGTCCGTAGGCTGATGCTCTGTCCACTGAGCCAAACCAAGTAGGGCATAAATGGCTTTTAAACATATGAAAAGATGTTCAACCTCATTCACAACAAGAAAAGAAATTACAACTAAACTGGGTTACCATTTTCCAGTAATACCAGATTGGTAAAAAAAAAAATAGAAACCAGTCTGTGGGAAGAGAAATACTCTCCTATATTGTTGGTAAGAATTAAGTTAGTACAATCATTATAAAGAACAATTTGTCCGTATCTTTAAATTATAAAAAAAAAATGAGCTATACAATAAAAAAGAGTGCTCAGTAATAAAAAGGAATGAAGTACTGATACATGCTATAATACAGATGAAACTAGAAAACATACTAAGTAAAAAAAAAACAAAAGCCAGTCACCAAAGTCCATGTTGTATGATCCTGTTTACATGAAATGTCCAGAACAGGCAGATCTATAAAGACAGAAAGTAGATTAGTGGTTGCCTAGGGTTGAGGGATTGGAGGAAAATGAGGAGTAACTGCTAATGGCACAGAGTTCCTTTTGGGGTGATATAATTGGATTTATCACACTTCACAGGTGTTGCTTTGTTTACAAATGGAAGGCAAGACCCTCCACCAGCAAAATGATTTCAACTCACTTTATTTGAAAGACTCACTTTATTACAGTGGTCTGGACTGAATATAAAAATGGGCAATGACCACACCACATACAAAAACAGAACTCTGCCACAATCTGCAGCACTCAGCCCAGGACACCAACCCCGAGTCTACCGTAACCAGACCAGAAGCCTACCTGCTACCTAGAAGTCAGACTTGTAGGAAGTCAGAGCACCACCTCCAACAATTGGTCCAGGAAGCCAGACAATACCACCAAACCGCCAGCACTTGATTAGCAACGGACAGCTTTTCTAATTTTTGCTCCTGCTTGCAGCTTAGGACCGACCAGAGGAAGCCAAGTGTGCACCCTAACCAATAACATAGAATGCCTGGCTTCCAGTGACCCCACTGCAAATCCCCTAGGCCAGTGGTTCTCAACCTTCCTAATGCCATGATCCTTTAATACAGTTCCTCATGTTGTGGTGACCCCCAACCATAAAATTATTTTCGTTGCTACTTCATTACTGTAATTTTGCTACTGTTATGAATCGTAATGTAAATATCTGGTATGCAGGATGTATTTTCATTGTTACAAATTGAACATAATTAAAGCATAGTGATTAATCACAAAAACAATATGTAATTATATATGCGTTTTCCGATAGTCTTAGGCGACCCCTGTGAAAGGGTCGTTCGACCCCCAAAGGGGTCGCGACCCGCTGGTTGAGAACCGCTGCCCTAGGCTAACAGCCATCAATCAAGGCACGCCTGAGCCTTCCCTTTTGCTCTTTACAAATCTTTCCCTCTCCTTTGCTTGCCTTTGAGTCTCTGCCAAAATGCAAGTGATGGTGGCCGCCGCACTCGCTACAGCCAGCTCTGGATAGCCTCTCCTTATTCTCCTTCATTGGTCTTGGTTTACCTCCAACTAAAAATCATTGACTTCTACACTTTCAAGGGATGAACTGCAAGGTATTTGATTTATATCTCAATAAAGATGTTTAAAAATAAGCCTTTCCAGTAAAATCTCAGACATCTCATGTAGCAGTATTTCCACCGATGCATCTCCTAGGGCAAGGGAAACAAAGAAAAGATAAACAAATGGGACAACATCAAACTAAAAATACTCTGCACAGCAAAAGAAACCAACAACAAAATGAAAAGGGACCCCACTGACTGGGAGAACATATTCACCAGCGATACATCTGATAAGGGGTTAATTTCCAAAATACCATATATAAAGAATTTATACAACTCAACACCAGGAAGACAAATAATCCAACTAAAACAATAGGTAAAGGACCTGAATAGACACTTCCCAAAGAGGACATACAAATGGCCAAGAGTCATGAAAAAATGCTCACCATCACTAATCATCAAAGAGATGCAAGCGCCCCTGGCCCTGCTCGGCGCGCTCAGCATGGCGGGCGCCTGGCTGCGACCGCTGGCCACGCTGGCCCTGGCCCTGGCGCTGGCCCCGGGGCTGCCCGCAGTCCGGGCCGGGCAGACGCCGCGCCCGGCCGAGAGGGGGCCCCCGGTGCGGCTCTTCACGGAGGAGGAGCTGGCCCACTACCGGGAGGAGGAAGATCAGCCCATCTACATGGCGGTGAAGGGCGTGGTGTTTGATGTCACTTCTGGGAAGGCGTTTTATGGACGAGGAGCCCCCTACAATGCCTTGGCCGGGAAGGACTCCACCAGAGGAGTAGCCAAGATGTCCCTGGATCCTGCAGACCTCACCCATGACACCACGGGCCTCACGGCCGAGGAGCTGAAAGCCCTGGATGACGTCTTCACCAAAGTGTACAGAGCCAAATATCCCATCGTCGGCTACACGGCCCGAAGAATCCTCAACGAGGACAGCAGCCCCAACCTGGACCTCAAGCCCGAAGACCAGCCCCATTTTGACATAAAGGACGAGCTCTGATGTTCTGTCTGTAGGAGCAGGTTCTTGGGAGGGTGAGTCAGAGAGACCCTTGGCTCTCTGGTCACCTGGGTCTGAATAAAGCAGACGTCTGACCGGGACGCCGAATGCCTTTACTGTCCTGGGTCACGTGCTCTGTGCACCTGGGTCTCCTGCCCACACACCAGCCCGGGTGGTAGTAACAGCTTCGTCAGGGTCCCTCTGGGTGGTTGAATTAACCAGTGACTTTCATTTCTTCTTTATTATTTTTCTGTACTTGCCACATTTCTTACTGTGACCATGTTTGCTTTAGAATAAGCACAGAAATAAACTTATTTTCAAAAAAAAAAAGAGATGCAAGCAAAAAGTACATTGATATATCACCTTACACCTGTCAGAATGGCTTCCACCAATCTATAATAATAAAAGCATAATATGCTAATTAGACCAGAAGACCTTCCGGACGAAGCCGGGGCTTCAAGGGAAGTCCGGGTCCCACGTGCCAGAGGGAAGCCGATGCTGTCAGCCAGGGGAAGGAAGGCCTACTCTTGCATGAATTTCATGCATCAGGCCTTTAGTAAATTAATAAACAAGTGTTAGTGAGGTTGTGGAGAAAAGGGAACTGTAGTGCACTGTTGGTGGGAAGGCAGACTGGTGCCGCCACTGTGGAAAACAGTATGGAGTTTCCTCAAAAAATTAAAAATGGCATTCCCATTTGACACAGCAATCCCACTTTTGGGGATCCAGAAACACCAATCAGAAAGAATATATGCGCCCCTATGTTCACAGAAGTGTTATTTACAATAGCTAAGATCTGGAAACTGCCCAAGTGCCCATCAGTAGATGAATGGATTAAAAAGCTGTGGTACATTTATACCGTGGAATACCATGCAGCTGTAAAAAAGAAGGAACTCTTACCCTTTAAGACAGCACGGATTATATGCTAAGTGAAATAAGCCAGTCAGAGAAAGACAAGTATCACATCATCTCACTTATATGTGGAATCTGATGAACAAAATAAACTGACAAACAAAATAGGTGCAGAGGCATGAATATATGGAACAGAGGGACAGATCTCAGAGGGGAAAAGGGTGGGATAAAGTGGGAGGTTCCTGCTTTTCATTATAAACTTTTTTTTTTTTACTTTTATGAACAAAAAATAAGCTACACAGCAGACCTAACAAGCCCAGTCAGGGGATTGCATGGCAGACCCGACAAGCTCAGTGACCAAGAGGAACCACACGGAATAATCTGAAGAGAAATTCCAACTGGGCAGGCCCTGGTGCACAGTCATGTCCCAGGCCCATGGCTTCCTTCGTAAAAGATGTGTTTTTATCTTAAGCCAGCCCTGTCCGTCGATCTTTTGCTTCTAGGATAATATGCCTTTGAAATATCGGAGTAATTTTCTTTTCCAGACCCCTCAGAGGCACAACCACAAAACTTCTCATTATTATCTTGTTGCCGCATACCATTTCTATTTACTGTGAATGTTAGCTATCCTTACCCACCAATGTAAAAGAAGTATGTGTTTCTGTTCAAAAACAAAATTCAACTGCCCTGGTTGGTGTGCCTAAGTTGATTGCATGTCATCCTGTGCATCTAAAGGTGGCTGGTTCGAGTCCTGGTCAGGGCACCTGTCCCAGTTTCAGGTTCAATCCCTGGTAGGGGGCATGCAGGAGGCAGCCAATGGATGTCTCTCTCTCTCTCTCTCTCTCTCTCTGTCTCTCTCTCTCCCTCCTCTATCTTCCTTTCTCTCTAAAAAAATTTAAAATAAAAAAAATCAACTGTAAATTTGAAAATAGAATTGTCTTTATTAAGCAATTCATGAATCTAGCAACTAGAAGGGCTTTCAGGGGGTTGTACAAAATGAAAGGTTTTTAGAGGAAGAAGGGCAGGGAGGGCAAGGGAGCTAAGTGGCAAAAGAAAAGAAAAGATGTGGGGGTGAGGCTGACACCTTCTCTTTGGGGGAAGAGAACCGGAGGGTTTTTATCATGCAGATTGCCTCCTCTTTCCGTGGGGGAAGGAGAAGACCCCTGTGACAGGTTACCTCCCTGGTATTGACCAGGAAACTCCAGGCTGGTTGATAAGATTATGTTTCTGGGAGAGGTTGAAATTACAATTAGATCAGGTATTAAATCTAGCCTTGGTAGCATCGGCTTTTAGCATAAGTGACACCCTTTGGGGCGTGTGGTTTTCTCTTTAACACTCTCCATTTTACTTTTTATCCAATCCTAGAGTTTTCCCGAATGCTTTCTCCTGCCTCCTTAATGTACCACCAATAGGTTTCATGTAACCTTCCTTCCAATTTCTCCTTTGGTTCTAAATGTATAAAAACAAGGGCTCAACCGCCATTCTCCGGAGCACTTCCTCAATCCGTCAACATCTTGCTTCCAGGCATGTCCTTGGTTGTTGGCTTAAATAAACTCATAAAATTTTTCTGTACATTTTGACTTGCTTTTGTTGACACTTTTATAAAATCACATACACACATTACTTTGATTAAAAAATAAATAGAAGAGCTACAGAAAGTAAGGCAGAGAAGCTGGTGTGGCGGGATTGATGGCTCCCCATCCAAAGTCAAGCTCTGAGGCTCCATGGAGGGAAATAAAGGTGGGGGACTGTGAGACCCTTCTGGGCAGGTTGGGGCCTGTGTAGGAGGCAGAAGCAGCCGGCAGATTGCTAGGGCATGATATTGTGATTTATAATAAGAAATACATTTATTGCCTTCTTGCAGCTAGCACAGAGCTAAATCCTTGGACGTCCTAAATGTTGAAAGCAATAAAGCTGCTACTGTTATGTTAATGAGGTGTCTTTTGGAGGTACCCAAGGATGGGGGCTGGTTGCCAGGGTAGCCAATCATGGGATTGGAGGGTTGGAACTTTCTCCCACCCTCTGACTCCAGGGTGAAGAGAGGGGCTGGAGGTTGAATCAATCACCCATGGCCAATGATTTAATCAACCATGACTGGGGAAGAAGGCCCTAGAAAGGCCCAATGCAGCGGTTCTCAACCTGTGGGTTTTGACCCCTTTGGGAGTCGAATGACCCTTTCACAGGGGTCACCTAAGACCGTCGGAAAACACATATATAATTACATATTGTTTTTGTGATTAATCACTATGCTTTATTATGTTCAATGTGTAACAATGAACATGAGGAACTGTATTAAAGGGTCGCGGCATCAGGAAGGTTGAGAACCACTGGCCCAATGGAAGAGGCTTCTGAGATCGGTGAGCATGTGGAGATTTGGGGAGAGTGGCCTATGAGCTCCGAGGAGGTGCCCGCCTTCCCCAGACCTTTGCGTCTCTTCTATCGGCTGCTCCTGAGTTACATCCTTTAAGGGTAAACAGTGATCTAGGATGTAAATGTTCCTCTGAGTTCTGTGAGCCCTTTTAGCAAATTAACAAAACCTGAGGAAGGGGTCTTGGGAACCTCCAATCTGCAGCCAGTCAGACAGAACAACAGGTAACAATCTGGGCTCTCGACTGACTTCTGAAGTGGGGGACAGTTTTGCAGGACCGAGCCCTTAACCTGCGGGTTCTGACGCTATCTCCAGGTAGACAGTTTTGAAATTAGGTTGAATTGTAGGATACCCAGCTGGTGTTCGAAGAATTGTTTTTGGTATGGGGTACCAGAACCCATTTAAGGGGGTAAAATAGGAGGGAACTATTGGAGTTGATCTTGCTTCTCCATCATGCTTCACTACCTTGGAATAAACAGTGTTGCCTACACCTGACCTGGTCCAGGTCTCCCCAGGTGTCCAATCAAGCCAGCACAGAAACCCTGTGCTTTGGAGAAAGAGAAGCAGGTGGCAACTGACTAACCTCCCTTACTCTCTCCCTCCTAGAACAAATGATTATCTGACTCCCAGGACTCTCTTGCCTCAGGACACCCCTATATGGCTCGGCTTCAGCACCCATTTGGGCTGACACGGTAGGTATGTGCTTTCATAGCTGCCTGCAAAACAACACCCCAGTGGCAAATGGGTTTGTTGCAGAAGACCGGAGCAAAAACCAAGCCACGCTTAGAGAAAGGGGGTTACATTTTATTATTTAATTCTGCACAGGCCCAGAGAAAAATGTGCCTTTCAAATTCTGAGCCCCCCCAACATAAAGGAAACTCTGTCTATTTATACTTTTTCCAGTCCTCTGTCTCCCAAATTTGGAATGAGACTTCCGGGCCTTCTGAGAAAGAAGGCCTGTGTGCTGGGAAGGGGCCATTCGACCATATCGCAAGGCCTGGCCTGGTGCCAGCACTGACAACTCTGTCTGGAGCACAGTTTATGGCCTCTCTGGAATGGGAGCAGTCTTATTTTCCTTATTATTTAAGCAAGCAAGTGTTTACAGAAGCCAAAATAGCAGGGTTAAAATTTCAAACAGCAGTTTTTATATAAGATGGATGCTTCAGGTTCACAGATTAAAATTACTATACGTTTAAAGAGCAAGCACTGCCCTGGCTGGGTGGCTCATTCGGCTGGAGAGTCATCCATACAACAAAAAGTTTCAGGTTTAGTTCCCAGTCAGGGAACATACATAGGTTTTGAGTTCGATCCTTGGGAGGCAACCAATCAATGTTTCTCTCTCTCTCCTTTCCTCTCTTGGTCTCAAATCAATAAATATATTCTTGGGTGATGATCAAACAAATACATCTATATATATAAAAGCCTAAGCCACTGAACGACAAGTTGACAGGTCACTATGATGCGCACTGACCACCAGGGGGCAGACGCTCAACACCAGAGCTACTCCCTGGTGATGAGTGCACTCCCATGGTGGGAGTGCTGCTCAGCTGACTGACCCATCCCTGCAGCCCAGCCCACCAGCCCAGCAGCAGCCACTCACTCCCTCAGTGGTCCTGTAGGTCCAATCTCCGGAGAACAGGCCAGGCACCAACGGACCTGCACCATCAGCACGATCCTGACAGCGCTGCTGGCCTCCTGGAAGTTGGCCTCAACACTGCGGCTGCTTCCCCTCTTTAGACACTCCACAAGGAGGAAATGATATAAAAGCAGCTACCAGGCACCAGGGGGCTCCCTACAACCTGCACGAACATCAGTGGGATGGATCCGGATCCCCTGCTGGCAAGGGCGTCCCACCACCTGCCCGGAGGGTCAATCGCGTCCCAGCCACCCCCCTTGGGATGGTCACCAGATGCAGGGCTCATGCTGGTGAGCACCATTGCAGTGGTGGGAGCACACAGCAGGCACAGCAAGGCCAGGATAAGCAGGAGCAGCAGGCATCATTGGACTGTGGGTTTCAAGATCCCTGCAGGCCACCCTGAGGGACTCCACCTGTGCATGAATTCCTGCACCAGGCCTCTAGGAAAGAGAGAAGAAAGAAAGGAAGAAAGAAAGAAAGAAAGAAAGAAAGAAAGAAAGAAAGAAAGAAAGAAAGAAAGAAAGAAGAAAGGAAGAAGCACTTCAAAAGGAAAATAAAGAGTAGGTTTCATCAAAAACAACTATTAGCAGAGACTAAATACATTTAAATTAACTTAATTTTTAAAATTTAAGGAAAAGCCCCAGCCAGATAGAGCTCAATGGATAGAGCGTTGGCCCTCAGACTGAAGGGACCTGGGTTCGATTCCAGTCAAGGGCATGTACCTGGGTCGCAGGCTCCATCCCGGCCCCAGTCAGGGCACATGTAGGAGGCAACCAATCGATGTGTCTCTCTCACATCAATGTTTCTCTCTGTCTCTCCCTCTCCCTTCCATTCTGTCTAAAAATTAATGGAAAACAAATCCTCTAGTGAGGATTAACAAAGAAATTATTATTTCTATGAGAAGCAGATGCCACAGCGACAGGGACATGGGCACTTCCTTCCTAGAGGTTTATATTTCTAAGGGATGGCTGCCTGATCTTTGGGGGAAAACACATTTCCGGGTTGTAAAGCTGACAAAGGCTAACTCGGGAGGAGGTTTATGAAATGTATATTACATTAATTAGCACATTAAAATGTATATATAGTGTATCCCTTCAGGCATATGTGCTTCACTCGGTGGGCCATCCTTCCCAATGCAAACTGCAAAATGTTTAGCATCCTTTGCCCCACCACAAAATATCAGTGATGGCCAACTCACCTCCAGCATGTGGCAACAAAAGAAAGAGAGTGAGGCGGGAGGGAGAGAAGAAAACTGTCCTCGAAGGTTTTCAAATTCCTCCTGGAAGGGATGATGCCCAGCTCAGGTGGCCAACTCACCTGGACTCGTTCAGAAAGTTCCCCTTTAACTTTCCTGATTTTAGCCTTGAAAGTTCCATGTTCCAGAAAACCCATCAACTCCAGGCAAACCAGCACTGTTGGTCACCCCAACCCCCACCACACACATGTGTGTGCACTCACACACACTCATCATCATCAAATTATGTGCATGTGGCACTGGGTTTGGACTCAGGTCGATCCCTCACCAGCTCTGGGACTCAGCAAGTGTCTTTACAGCTTTGGTTGGGAGCTCTTTTGTCTGTTCCATGGAATCGTGCATCCGCACTGGTGTGACAACCAGCACCAAATCAACCTCCTCTGGGAACTCAGGCCTCAGTTCCCAGACCAATTTTCATTTCTCTCCTCTCAGATTAGCTTATTGTGCCCAAGTGTTACTATATCCGGATCCCGTTGTGAGCGGTTGGCAGGTAGGAGGTGCTTGGCAAGGATTGGTTAATAGCTGTTTAATTAATCCCCTAACTCACTCGTGCCTCCGTCAGAGCTGCCACTGTGACGTCCCAGCGCTTCTTGTTGGCTTTCCTGGACTGAGTGTTTTCTCAGGATGACTGTCACCACGGACACAAGTGACCCCCACTTACTGGTGGACGTGTTCCCAGTGGGAGCTGCGTGAGCCTGCACCAGGGGTGTAATTTCAGGACTTTATTCACCCAAGTGTTCCCACCGGGGGCTCCTAACCAGTGCTCAGTCTCTTTCCCTTGTGCCAGTGAAACGTGCTCATGAGGTCTTCTCGGTCATTTCTCCTCGGTGGGAAACCCGCCGCTGGATTCAGCCTTGAGAGGGTCTTGGAAGGCAGAGGGTGGGGAGACCAAGAAGGAAGTGGCCCTGGAGAAGGTCAAGGGCATCAGTGGTCATAATCAGGTTCCCTGGGCACCTGACACAGAAGGTGACTTCCTCACACTGTCTCCTGGTTCACACCCTGAGTCTGTAACCTGTGCACACGTGTAGTTGGCTGTTGTCCCCAACTAAACTTTATGACTCAGCCGTTCCTGAGGGCAGAGACTCTGATATAGTGCTGAACACAGACTGGTTGCTTAAAAAAATTTTGCTTGCCGAAACCGGTTTGGCTCAGTGGATAGAGCGTCGGCCTGCGGACTGAAAGGTCCCAGGTTCGATTCCGGTCAAGGGCATGTACCTGGGTTGCGGGCACTTCCCCAGTAGGAGATGTGCAGGAGGCAGCTGATCGGTGTTTCTCTCTCATCGATGTTTCTAACTCTCTATCTCTCTCCCTTCCTCTCTGTAAAAAAATCAATAAAATATATTTAAAAAAAAAATTTTTGCTTAAAAGGATAATTGTTCCAGAATGACACTCTGCAGTGATACCACACAGTTGATAGAATGGGACATTAATTACTTTTATAGAATACACCCCCCAGAATTAAGTAATTTACTAACAGAGACATGGTCAGTGTCCCTCAGGCAGCTTCAACTGTGAACCACTGTGAGTGCCCCAAGCAAGGGAATCGTTCCGCTGAGTTGGGGGAAGTTGGGGGTTGAAGGTTCTGTGGTCCAGGAAAGGAAAGGAGGTGAACTTAGATGACAGAGAGACTGACGTAGGATTAAACTAATGCTGCAAAGTTACCAAGTGCCTCTCCTGAAACTACTCTACCCAGCAGATGGGGCTGGCCACCATCAAATTTACCTCATCAAATTTTTCAATTAAATTTGAAACTATTATTTTTTATCAGAAATCAATAACAGAGTTGCCAGGTAAAATATCATATGCCCAAATGTGTTCCAAATATTGTATGAGACTTATACCTTAAAGAATTGTTCATTTTTGCCCTCACTCAGTTGGTTGGACAAAGCCCTGTACTCCAAAAGATTGCAACCAAAAGACTGCAGATTTGATCATACCAGAGGCAACTGATTCATGTTTCTCTCAAATCGATGTTTCTCTCTCTCTCTCTCTCTCTCTCTCTCTCTCTCTCTCTCTCTCTCCATTCCGCTTTCTCTGACATCAATTAAGAGAAAACATATCCTTTCATGAGAATTTTAAAAAACATGGTCATTATTTATCTCGAATTCAAATGTAACTGAGCTATCCGTGTGGTCTTTTTAATCCTCACTCGAGGATATGTTTTTATTGAATTTTAGAGAGAGAATCATTGATCAGTTGCCTCCTGTACACGCCCCGACTGGGGACTGAATCAACAACTTAGCTATGTGCCCTGATTGGGAATCGAACACACAACCTTTTGGTGCATGCAATGACGCTCCAACCAACTGAGACACCAGCCAGGGCAGCTATCTGTGTTTTTATTTGCTAAATCTGGCCATGCTAGTCAATGAGATGTAGGATTCATTTCACTGAAATCCAAGAATTCCACCTTACCTTCATGGAAATACCTTTAAAGAGACACAACCCTTAACTTGCACATACACACATCAGACCACAAGATGCAGAGAATCGCTCTTCCTTTAATGTATGTCATGTTATTTTGACAACCTTCAGGACAAACTCAGATTCTCAGTTATAAGCGCATTGGTTCATTTTATCTGTGGAGCAGATGAGGCCTCCTGCATGAGATGACCTTGGGTTTGATCTGAAGTGTTAGAAGCCGTGTCTCTTGAAGTATTTGGCTCGTGCAAGGACATCATTGCAGAAGTCACAGCCCAGGTCCTGGCTGCTTCTGACATAGCTGGGCCCTCCGACGTAGGCACAGAGCCCCCCTGCAAGGGCGAGACGGGTTAATGCTGACCCCACAGCCCTCAATGCTTCAGGGTGCTCAGCAGTCAACTTAGATTCCCTTCCTCGTGCTCACTGGAAGCAGTGAGGTCAGGGGGAATCTGGCACCTGTGTTACATTGGTCCCTATTGTTCCCTGCCATATAGCGCCGACCCTGGGCTCCCCCTACCTCTCAGGCACTGGTCCGGGCTCCAGGTCGGGAACCTCCTCTGGATGTCTTTGATTCTAACAGTCAGGACCTCAGTCATCTGGGACAGCTGCGACTCGCTGATCCAGGTAGTAGGGGCATAGTGGCCAGTGTCCTAGAGGGGAGCGGGCAGAGGAGAAGCCAGGTGAGCCGGGTAGGCGGGTGATGTGGCTTCCTACTGTCAGTGCTTTCTCATGTCCCTTCCCTTTCTCTCCTCTTCCTGTGGAAGAACGAAGGCCACTTTCCGTCTCCTTGGGGACAAGCAGTAAAGCGACAAGATTTGGACAAAGGAAGGAAGGAGCAGACAGGTGCCCGCTGCCTGCTGCCCTCCTTCAACACCGCAACCACAAACCCTCCAACAGCTCAGAAAGGGTTTCCTATCCGGACTTGTAATTATCCTTCCAGACAATCTGAAGGTCTAAAGGTACCACTAACTTTTGTTCCACATCCCTGGTTGCCATTCCATATGTGTTTCACCGTAGTTAGAAGAAGTATCTGACTCAGGGAAATTCTTTCTTCATCTTTAAAGGAGATGGACTCATCCTTTTCCCAAGAAAGCACAAGGTTTTACAAAGGAGGCAGAGCAGGGTGGCTGGGATGATGCAGCCCTCAACCACCCAGGCTGTCCTTGGTCCCAGGCTGCGTTTTCCGGCTGCCCTGTGACTTTACAGCAATGACAACCTTCTCATAAACTCACTTTCTCATCGGCCCAAATTCACCGGACTATTGGATACTTTTAAATTGTATGGTGCTATACAAAGTACTAATGGGAAGCCAACTTAAAGTTCATTGAGGGCCGAAACCGGTTTGGCTCAGTGGGTAGAGCATCGGCCTGTGGACTAAAAGGTCCCAGGTTCGATTCCGGCCAAGGGCATGTACCTGGGTTGTGGGCACATCCCCAGTAGGAGATGTGCAGGAGGCAGCTGATCGATGTTTCTCTCTCATCGATGTTTCTAACTCTCTATCTCTCTCCCTTCCTCTCTGTAAAAAATCAATAAAATATATTTTTTTAAAAAGTTCTAAAGTTCATTGAGGAATACTTTTTCCTAAAAGTTTAAGCAGTGACTGCACTACTGACAGGTTTCTCAACAACTATCACAATGTGACATGTAATAGAAAAGACTGTGGTCCCATCATCTCCCCTGCCGTCACCCGTTCTCCCCCACAGTTAATTCCACAGCAGGTTAATGATGACCAGCGCCCTGAAGTCTATCAGGCAGATTCCTGCAAAAATAAAACTTGAGGCCCTGGCCGGGTCGCTCAGTTGGCGAGAGTGTTGTACCGATACGTCAAGGTTGCCGGTTTGATCCATGGTCAGGGCACATACAAGAATCAACCAATGACTGCGTAAGTAAGTGGAATAGCAAATCAATGTTTCTCGCTCTCTCCCTTTCTCTCTCTCTCTCTAAAAAAAATTCAATAAGTAAAAAGTTGTTCTAAAAAGCATGTGACCTTCAGAACTAAGAACTGTGTGGAAAGACAGGGATAAAGGAATTTGTATTTGCTGAGAATCTACTTTTTCACATTATTTCATTGAATCTTCATAACAATTCTGAGGATGGCATTTTCTAGGTGAGGAAACTGTGGCCCAGGGAGATTAAATGCTTTATCCAAGGTCATGTGGTTACGAAATAGCAGAGCAAGGATTCGATCTATGTATTTCTCTTGCAGAGCCTCACCAGAAACCCAGAATAGGGTACCAATGATGACACCCTGGACATAGCTAACTTACTTGGAAAAGGAATTGTGGCTCAAAATGAAGCAGAAATGGTGCTGCTCGTCCCTCTCAGGCAGAGAGCCTGCGGGGCTGCCCCAGGAGTACCATCTGCACAACAAATCCCAAGGTGCCCTTTTGGAGCTGTGCCAGGCAGCACAGTGGCCACCTGGAGGGTTACCTGCACCACCCTGACTCCATCATCCACATTGCCAGCCTGGACCAGAAGGTTGCCGCCAGGATACCCCCTGGACACGACACCAGCGATCACTGCAGGATCCACACAGTACTTTTGGCCAACTGTGCGCATCATGGGTTGATATCTCAGGAGGTACGGCATATCGATCTCAGCCAGCCTCTCAGAAGCACGGACTCCTACAGCAAACACAGAAGGAAGGTGTGGCTTGGTGTGACTTACACCGAAATGGGAGCTCAAAAGGAGAGAGAAAATGCACGCCAAGCCTCTGGGCAGCAGCTGAGGACTGAGAAGCCCGAGTTCCGGTCTGAGACCTCTGGTGGCCATTCCTGGAACTGAGATTAAGTTCTCCTTTGAGCCTGAGTTGGCATCCCGGGAGGCAGTGTCCTTTGTGGCCACCATCACCTCAGCTGGGGCAGCTCGCCTCCTCCCAGAGAATCTCATGAGCACAGGAAGCACTGGCCCCATCCTAAGCATCCAAACAGACTTGCCCGGTTAAATGCACGCCCATCAGCTACAAGAAGCACATGATGTGAGGGAGGAATTCTCCCACACCCTTCCTTGGAGAGCTTTCCTGACAGGCGTGCTCACGCTAGCCCACCTTTCCACCCTACAGTGACTCCCAGCAATCATGCGGGCTTAACGCTTTAGGAAATACCAGAGTGCTGGGCAAAGTGAAAACCAAGCCCACTTCCCCCGGCAGCCCACCTAACCTTCTCAGCACTTCTGTGGTTTCAAAAGCACCCTTGTGCACATGACGGACCAGGGTTCGCAACAACACTGTAACGTAGGTACTATTATCCCCCATTTCAGCAGAGGCTCGGGGGAGCTAAGGGACTTCAGAGCCAGCACTCAACAACGTCTTTGGACTCTATGTCCAGTGCTCTTTCCACCACCCCGTAGGGTGGGACTGTGGGAAACAGTGGGGACCAAAAGGGTATGTTGAGAGGATCAAAACCTGTAGGGAATGCCTCCCTTGCCTGAAGGAATCACTTTCTGAGAGGAAGGAAGAGCAGGAGGGGGGCGAGGTGGACAATGAGGTTCTAGCTACCACAGTAGTTCAGGCCTCGGCGTCTTCCAATCCCACAAGATGCCCCGGGCGTGTCGAGGGTTCGGATGTTTCCGTAGCATCCCCAGTTGCCACTTTCAGATGAGTCTACAAATTGAGAAAATGTCAACCTAAGACATTGAACTAGAGCAGTTCTGGTCATCCTTCTGCCCGTGAATGCAGCGACATGAATAAACACAGCTGTACTGAAATCTGTGACAACAAGTTCACTCCGCAATGGAAACCCTCCTGCAATTTACAGTACAGTGACTAAGAAATCATCACAGAACCTCCTGGGTACTAAATCCTCACCTCAGATCCTGCAGAGGAACTGCTGGCGCATGTCTCCTTGCAAAGCTCTGGGGTTGTCCAAAGCTGTTGAGTGGGTGTCTTGGGGTCAAATCAGAGATTGTGCATTTTGTAAGCTAGGTCTTATCTTCATTGTGTGTGAACTCTCAGCACTTCTCCCTCCCACACCCCTAACTTGTTGGTCTGTGAGATACTATGTTTGCTCTGGAGAAACATATATAAAGCGTGGCCTCCCTGGGCTCTCAGCGCAGACCCCGAGCAAAGGGACTGCTGGTAAGTGTGACTTGGGGCTGGCTTCCCTGCTCTCGGCGCACAGCTGCGTGGGTGCTTACAACCGCAGACGAGGAGGGCACGTGGTGAGGTTCGAGGCCTCGTCTCCACGTAGGGCTCCCTCCTTCCACTTCCCTCTCTCTCTCTCTCTGACCTTTTTTCTCACTTTCTTTAACTACCACTCACTCCTGGCACTGAAGGGGAGGAGAAATTTTACACAAAGACCACTAAGGAAAAGCGTGTTCCCGAGAATTCACCACGCACATCGGAAGGAGGGCACACGCGCCAGTGTAAGATACCTACAGGTGGCAAGAAATTGCCCCTTGAGATCATCATCCCACTGTTATAAGCCTGTAAGGACTTCTTATTAGATTACTCTTTTTGATGTGCTTTATTCTTTCATGAAAGTAGCTTATATCGTTAAATCTTAATGAGTGCAGATCTATTGCTTATGATCATATGTGTTCTGCATGTTTACTAAATGTGGTTTAAGGTTCTCTTCTAAGACCTTTATAGGGTTGAATCTGAGAATACTAGTATTTTGGAGTACATACTTCTACTCTTAAAATATTTGATGAATAATCTAAGAGAAATGAAAAAATGAAATGACATGGTCTTTCATGAGTATACTCAAAACTAAATGAGTCAATGTGCCCATTTTTATGTTTTAATAAGGACACCCTACTTTTGTAATTGGTGACAAATACCCTTCATAGTAGCTAGTTGTGTCATTCATTGCTCCCTGCTTCCTAGACGCTCCCTAACCACATCACATGTCCCTCCAAGATCCTTATACTGCATTTCCAAAATTCCTTATAGGAATTTAAAAATATGTGTTGAATGAATAGGTCACCAAATAAGTGAATGAATGTAAGACTGACCCCATCTGAGAAATCTGTAGAATTTAGAGCCAGAGAAAGAACATGCTTTTCTTGAGGAACTATGCTTCCTCCCTTTATTTCTCTAATAGCATGTACTTTTCCCTTTTTGCCCAGCTACAAGGAAACAGGACCAAATCTGAAGTGCTAGCATTGCAACTATGTCCGCCTCGATGGTTAGCTTAGTCACATCCCCTGGACTCCCTCAATGCTAGTTTTCTACTGAGTTACATTTGTCTTATCGTTGTAAGCCGGCTCAACCCTCCCATGGAAATATATGCTCGATTAATTAATTCAACAAGTACTTCTGGTGGAAGGGTTTCTGTAGAGAAATGATGAGCAGTTACCAATGGCAACACCGTGCGACCGCCCCCGCCTTCGGGAGAAGCCCTCCTCCTGTCATCTGTGGGCCCGAGAGAGGCTGCTCCTCAGCCCGTTACTCCTCCGGGAGCTGGCGGACAGCTTAGGAAAAATAACATTTCCACTGCAGTTTCACGTATCCGAGTACCACTAGGACCCTGTGCGAATCCTTCCATCTCCAAGGTCATTTGGGGAAATGAAACACACTCACCGGTGAGGGCAAGGAGGCCCAGAAGCAGCCACAGCACAGACATACTGATGATCCGACGCCACGGTCCTAAAGTGATTTTAAAATACAAGTCAGCTGCAAGATGTGAAAATATCAATTGGCGCCATAACAGCATGCAATGTTCCTACGGACAGGTGTGGGGAAAGGAGAACCAGTTTCCCCAGGAACTAAGAATATCAATGACTTGGATCATAATGAAAAAAGCAAAAGCAGGACGCCAGTCCACCCATCCTCTCCATTGGCTTAAAATGACGAGACGCCTGCTCGGCCCACAGGGACCAGGATGCCTTGGCCTCAGCCGGATCATGGTGCCCTGACTCCCGACCCCGAACGGCAAGTTTCTGACGCATGTGCCCGGTCCCAGTAGCCTCGTTATTATCAAAAGATAATGTGAAAAGGAGAGAACTTGTGTCCGTGTTCCTCTTCATTGGGTTCCTCCTTCAGGTGAGAGGAAAGGTCACTCTCCCCTCGGTGTCTCGGATCATATTCTTTGCTTTGGTTGTCAGACGGCGCCGTAAGACATCGCCCACCGCTCTAAGCCCAGCCTGGGGTTCAGACCCCCTTGGCCCCTTGAGCCACAGTGCCATTCCCACTCTGTAAAACTCCTGGGCAGGAGCAAGCCCGGCCAGGGGCATGGAGAGACAGGCTACTTCCACCACAAGCTGAGTCCCCGTGAAGGCAGGCCCTGGGCAGGGGTCCGGGAGTGGACCCGAAGTGCTCACTGCAGGGGAGACCTGACAGTGGTCACCGTCGAGCACTGGCCTCGCACTTGCTCTCATGCACTTTCTCTTTCATCCCAACATTCCTCCAATCACCGTTCACATGTCCAAAGAGCCTGGTTCCCCCACCAGCTGCCAAACGAATACACCAACGTCAGGCAGCCTAGTTTCCTAGTTTGCCGTTGACCCTGGGGAGTGCTGGTGGAGCAGCCACCTACCCCCACTCCCCCCCCCCCCACAGCTCCTCCCACTGCAGGCGTTCCCACTGCAGGCGTTCCCATGGCCTCCCTAGGGCGGCTGAGCATGGCTACCTGTCATTTCGAATCATTACTATCATTACAGGTCAGAGTGTGCATTTAAACGCAGCATTCGTCACTTTCATCATGATTTCTCGTCTCTTTTGTGTCAAGGTTGTTCTTATGGGTGGTTCCTTGCAAACACCCAGAGAGATTACGTCTCAAGACAAAGGAGAGACTGTGCGGTGGGTGCTAGACTCTTTGGTGGGGGGATCACTTTGTAAGTCCAACCACTACAGTGTCCACCTGAAAATGCTATCACATTGGATGTCAACTATAATGGGAAATTTTTTAAAATTCAAAACTAAAAAGATGAAGGAGTAGTGAGGAAGACATCTGAGTGAAGGGCTCTTACACGGAGGGGTTGTGTGCCCCTCAGACTCGCCATTCGGTCTTCTTCCCTGCAGCGTTGAGATGCGCTGCCTGATTCCCTGGAGTTGAGCAGGGAATGTCATGCTGAGTCCCAACCCCAAGAGGATACGGGGACTGGAGTTTTGGCTGGGTCTGCAGGAACTCTCTGTTCAATCACCCAACGGGAGTCATTTATTCAGCACCACTGACCGAAAGAGGACACTCAGTCCCGGAGACAGAGGGGAGAAAGAGCTCCTTCCACGAGGAAAAGCTCAGAGAAAGTTTATTTTTACAGAGACTTCCCCCTGGCTTTATGGAAAGAACCCTGAGAAAAAAGCACTGCTCGCATCCAGATGCTTCCCCCAGGGCATTTTGCTGCTTTTATCCAGATGCTACACTCAGGCATTTTGCTACTTTTCTAGGGGAAAAAACAAACGAAACAAAAAATAACAGCACTTCCTCTTGGAAACCGGAGTGGAAGAATGGGAAGAAAGTCCCTCATTCTCCAAGCCTAAGGAAATGTCTGTTGAGAAAGCACTTGAATGAAAAGTCTAGGTCAGTGGTCAGCAAACTGCGGCTCAGCAAACCGCGGCTCGCGAGCCACATGCGGATCTTTGGCCCCTGGAGTGTGGCTCTTCCACAAAATACCGACTTCTGCACATGGGCCATGAAGTTTCAATCGCACTGCACATGTGTGCCCGCACGTGGTATTTTGTGGAAGAGCCACACTCAAGGGGCCAAAGAGCCACATGTGGCTCGCAAGCCGTGGTTTGCCCGCCACGGGTCTAGGCAAATGCACAATTACTTGTCAACAGGCTGGAGCAGCAGGTCTGCTGGGCACCCTGGAGACTGACACCCTGAGCCTCCCTCAGGGACAGTTCAAGTTCACTGCTCTCTCCACCCTGTCCTCTGCAACTCCCACCGCATCGTTTAGGTGTGTCAGGCGTAACGAGCTAGTTCTTCCTCCCTTAAATAGTTGTTTTGGGAAAAGTAGGAATAAAGCCCTTTGGTCTTTAGTTCCCCCACCATGAGCCCCTCATCTTGTTCCATGAATTCTCTCTGAGATCTTCTCCCTAAACCTGGATCCACAGTCACCTGGTCCGGAGGGAGGGTCCTCAGCAGCCTGCAGTGTGCACTGTGGTGACACCCTGCGTGCGGTGCCGGGAGATGGAGGTGCCTGTGCCCCACTGTGGCCCCACTTGGTCCTGGAGAGCTGAGAACTGCTGTGCCCGTCCGCCTCGGGCATGGTCTCCTGCTCCGCGTTGCATTGCTACCTGGGTTTGTGGCCACCTCGTCTTGTTGCTTGCTCGCTGTGTGCTGATAGGCCTTCCCATCAATCACATCTCAGTCCCATACCCGCTCTCCCACCCTTCCACTCGCTCCTCACACACACAACACCCCGGCCCATTGCCTCAGACACTAGGCACCAACAGGCCTCACATTAGTGACAGTCATGCCGGTGGGGCTCAGTTGTTTGAGCGTCGTCCCGTGCACCGAAGGGTCACCCGTTTGATTCCCAGTCAGGGCACATCCCCAGGTTGCAGGTTCATTCCAGCAGCGGGAGGTAACTAATCGATGTTTCTCTTTCACACTGATGTTTCTCTCTCTCTCTCTCTCTCTCTCTCTCTCTCTCTCTCTCTCTCTCTCTCCCCTTCTCTCTCTAAAACTAATAAAACATATTTTAAAATATTTTTTAAATCTTCATTAAAAATATTAATGACAGTCACAAATATAACATGTCTCTGCCACTAGGATCACATATCCTTGAGAAAAATCTAACATTTTAAAGTAAAATAGAGGCTCCTTTTAAACACACTTTTTGCAGAGTTGCATGTTCACATGGTCTGTGAAAATACGATTTACTGAATTTGGATTGTGGGCCCAGAAGAGCTCAGAGGTTCCATCGCTTCTCTTCACACCCTGCAGGCAAAGCCTCCCTGCGCGGAGCGAGACCAGAAGGGCGCTGCCCCTGTGCCGCTTCCTCCCTTTGCCCATTGGCAACTGCCAGGCTGAGAGCTCCGGGAAGGGGAAGGCAAGGGAAAGCCTTCTCTCCGGGTGCCAGGACTGTCCCAGGAATATCCTCTCGTGAACAGAGGTCAAGTCCAAGAGGCCACACCTCTCTGTTCCATTCAAGGCTCCTGGAGCCTGTCCTTCCTCTTACCCTGTCAAGCTTAAGCTGTTAGACATGTCAGTCGACCTCTGTCCCTTCACAGCTTCCAGAAAAAGCAGGACTGTTATAGAACCATCACTCCAGCTTTATGGGCTAACGCACCTTGGCAGGGGTGAGCCTGAGGGTGGAGGAGAGATGACCCTCTGGCAAAATACAAACGCCTCGTCCTTGGGCTTTGAATTAACAAACAAGACACCCATGTGGCCTGTACAGCTGTGCTAAGTGCACACACATTTCTGTTCCCCAGCCTGCGTTTTGCAGATGCTCACAAACCTGAAAGTACATACTGACATTAAAACAAATCTAAATTTGTATAAGTATTGTAATGGGCAGGAAAAAATTAAGCTATCGCACATAATCTTTTATAACTTGGGTTTTCCATGCAAGTTCCTTTAGTTTTATCTGACTTCTACTTTTCTTGTTTCCTCGGCAGCAAAGACACAATCATATCGATCGATCGATCGACATAGACTGGACTTTCCGTCCTAGACAAGCCTGAGCACAGACGGCAGACTGACGGCTGCACACTCACCTGTCTTCACTCCGCTCTCGTCCTCAGAGGCAGGCCCGCCGCCAGCGCTTTATATGCCATCTCTGTCCTGCTTCCTCTTTTAAGTGTTGACTCCATCCTATTATGAAAAGATTTATGGCTAAGCCTAACAAATTATAGTAATGGCCATGGTAATTACAAACACTTTGAACTTATATAAGGTCTTCTATTCAAGAATGCCCTGACGTTTTTGCAAACATTAACCAATTAGTTTCTTACCACACCTCAGAGGGCAGATCCTAATTGTAGGTTCACTTTTTTACTTTCAGGACCAACAGTTTCTGGGAATGGAGTCAGGTAAGAAGAAAGGGAGGGAAAGAGGAAAGGAGGGAGGGAGGGAGGGAGGGAGGGAGGGAGTGAGGGAGGGAGATGAAATTGGAATGTCAGAAACTCTTATTCTTGGTCTGTATTTCAGGCAAGTGGAGCCACACCTGAGGCTGGATGACGCTCTTTTATGTAACCCAGTACCCACAGCTTGTTCTTAACTGTCTGCCTCAATAAATGCTTCAGGAGGGTTTATATGAAGTTTCCAGGAAGGACCCTGCCCCCGATGTCCCAGGGATGAGTTTCATACCTAAGGGGGAGCCCCTTTATCACCACACCTTGTGAGCCCAGCTCTACTGATCGGCTGGATGTTCCCCAAACACAGCCCCTCCTCTTGCTCTCCGCCTCCCATAGGCTCTTCCCTGGGACTGAAGTGCCCTTAGGGACAGGGACTGTGTCTCATAGTCTTTATAGCCCCAGCACCTAGCACCCTGCCTGACACATACTAGGTACGCAATAACCCATGAGATGAATGACTAACTTCTTTATAATGTCTCCCCGCCCCCACCCAGGCACCGCTGGAATGTAATGTAAGGCCGAGCACTGAACTTGCCTGTGCACGTATGACCGATCCCCAGAGTGTGGCATGATGTGGGTATTCAGGAAACATGTCAATTGAATCAGTCAATGCACGAAGAATTTCTACAGCCTCGCCCAGCGGGATTCGGCTGTGTTTCCCAGCGCTGGGTCCAGGGTAGGGTTGGCCTCCTCATGTTCCATGCTGCCCTCTAGATTATTCTATCCCAGCACCAATGACACTTGCTTTTGTCTTTTATTTCTTTCCAGTCTGAAGACAACTTGAGAACAAGGACTGAGTCTTCTTTTCCCGTTTCCCCTGACTGGCACCTAAGAGGTATTCGATAAGCGTTTGTGGAATTAATTAATTAATAATTAATTAAAGGAAACTTATGACTTTCAGGAGGTCACTGATTTGACATCGCATTCTCTGCCTGTGGCTGAGCTGCTGAGGCCACAGAGGCCACTGTGAGCAGATGCCCAGACCCAGGGAGCCGGAACGTTACATTTGGGCCCGGGTGTGAGAATGCTGGTCTCCTCTATTGTTGGCAGAGGTGGGATACAAAGTAGAGAAACAGTGTACCCCATTACAATCCTTATCCCCACCAAAAAATGGAACACTTTCTCCTCATTGTTTTTTCACTAGGCCTAGCACACACCCATGACCACTAGAAAGTATTGCTGTGGGAAGAAGCCTGGCACATGGCCTGGCAATAGCTCCACAGAAACAATGCCCAGCGAGGCCCTCTGGCTTTTCAGTCAGACCCCATAGGACAACCTTCATTCCAAAGACCTGGTGAAGGTCCAGCAGGGGAGCTGGGGGCGGTGTTGGAAAGTCAGTGAGACTAAACAGGAACAGCTCCCCCTATTCCCTGCTGTGCCCCAGAGCCACACGAGCGGCGAATGCCCCTACAGTTCTGACACCAAGTCCAGTGTGGTCGCACCGAGCAATTCTGACACTATCTGCCTGGAGATAGCGTCAGATCCCACAGGTCGAGGGCTCAGTCCCACAGGACTGCCCCCTCCTTCAGATGACAGTCCCAAGAGCGGATTGTCACTCGTGCTTCTGACCAACTAGCTATAGATCTGAGATTCCGAAGACGCTCTCTGTGAGTTTGATTGATTTGCTAGAGCAACTCACAGAATTCAGAGAAACATTGCACTTACTAGGTTACTGGTTTACTATAAAAGGACTTAACTCAGAGCAACCAGATAGAAGAGATGCATTGAGGGCAAGGTCTGGGGGAAGGCTGTTGGAGCTTCCAACACTCATTCATTCATTCATTCAAAAATGTCATAGAGAGCATATTCTGTGTCAGGTATGATGCTGGGGATGGATAATACAGTACTGAACAGGACACCCATGGTCCCTACCTTGTAAAGCTTATATTTTAATGGAATGAGTTAGATTTCAGGTGCCTGTGATACACTATAATCCCATAAGATTAGAATGGAGCTGAAAAATTCCTATAACCTAGAGACATCGTAGCCATCCCAACAGCATAGCACAATGCATTGCTCACGTGTTTGTGGTGATACGGTGCAAACAAACCTACCGCGCTGCTAGTCACATAAAAGTACAGCATGTGCAAGTATGTTCAGTCCACAATACTTGGTACTGGTAATAAGTGACTGTTGCTGGCTTACGTATTTAGTATACTTTCTATTGTTATCTTAGAGTGTATTCTTTCTACTTATAAAAAAAGAGTTTGCTGTAAAACATTTTGCCATGTTTGGTGGCAGCAGCCTCATACATCTCATGTTTGCCGCATTTCTTGATCGCATCGTTTTCGCTTGTGCTTAATTTAATCTCGTGCTGTTTTGTACAGTCCCTGCTTTACAGGCCTATTGCCCAGGAACAGGGGGCCATCTCACATAGTCCAGGTGTGTAGTAGGCCAGACCATTTAGGTTGTGCGAGTGCTCTCTATGAGGTTTGCACAACAATGACAAAATCACCCAATGACGCATTCCTCGGAGCGTAACCCTGTCGTTTATTGGTGCATGGCCGTAGAGGCAAAGGGAGGGGTGTTTATTACTTATTTTTACAAGGGAAGCTACGGAAACGTCTCTGAACACAAACCAGAGGGATTTGGCAGAGGACTAGCTTGAAAATGCATCAAGGGAATAAGAAATGGAGCGAAGTCCCGACGATGACGGGGAGTGGTGTCCTGAGCTCATGTGAGGGGTTGTTTGGCTTCTGATGGGGAAGGGAGGCAGAGAGACTGAGAGCGTGGACTTTGAAATCTCGGGTTCTGGGTGACTTGGGCAAGTTGATTTCTTTGAGCCTGTTTCCTTGGCTGTTAAGGTGGGGATCATGCTCTTACTTTACAGGGAGGTTTTAAGGATTAAATAAAATAATGCTTCTAAAAGACTCAGTGGTGCCCTAACCAGTTTGGCTCAGTGGATAGAGTGTTGGCCTGCGGACTCAAGGGTCCCAGGTTCAATTCTGGTCAAGGGCATGTGCCTTGGTTGCGGGCACATCCCCAGTAGGGAGTGTGCAGGAGGCAGCTGATCGATGTTTCTCTCTCACTGATGTTTCTAACTCTCTATCCCTCTCCCTTCCTCTCTGTAAAAAATTAATAAAATATATTTTTTTAAAAAAATAAAATAAAAGACTCAGTGGTATGTCTACTATTCTTTTGGCCTTCCTCCTTCCAACTCCAGTCAGCTTTACCAACTCATTCTAAGCCAGTGACAAACATATGGACCTAGTCACACACTAAAGAAAAGGGAGGGGGGTGGAGGGGAGAGGGAGGAAGGACTGATATAAATTTATATTTGCAAAGCTTTTTTTCATCTAATAGCCTCCATATTACTCACCCAAGACTCTTCCACAAAGCACATGTGGACCTTTTCAAGGTGCCAATTAAACACGTCCTGCTAACAAGGACCCTGGCCACCCAGAAAGGAATGCCGCCAGCAGCACCCTCTTCCCAGATGAAGAGGGACCAAGATGTCATTATTCCACAATCATTTTTGACCATGTTACTAGGCCATGGGCAGTTTGGGCCACAAATGCCAAGAGGCAGGCAAAAGGAAAGAAATCAGGAAAAGGGAACTAAGAAAGAGCCAACCCCGTGTGCTTTGGACACCAATGACTTGCTGTATTTTATTGTGGAAAGCACTGAATTCTTGCATATAGTCATGTGACACTTGATGTGCTATATTATGAGAAATGCATCATTAGGCAATTTCGTTGTGCGAACATCGTAGAGTGCACTTACACACACCTACATGGTCTAGACCCGTGGTCGGCAAACCGCAGCTCATGAGCCACATGCGGCTCTTTGGCCCCTTGAGTGTGGCTCTTCCACAAAATACCATGTGCGGGTGCGCACGTACAGTGCGATTGAAACTTCGTGGCCCATGCACAGAAGTCGGTATTTTGTGGAAGAGCCACACTCCAGGGGCCAAAGAGCCGCTTGTGGCTCGTGAGCCACGGTTTGCCGAGCCACAGTTTGCGGATCACTGGTCTAGACTACTGATCACCTAGGCCCGTGGTCGGCAAACTGCAGCTCTCGAGCCACATGCGGCTTTTTGGCCCCTTGAGTGTGGCTCTTCCTAAGCCTTAGGAGTACCCTAATTAACTTAATAACAATGTACCTACCTATATAGTTTAAGTTTAAAAAATTTGGCTCTCAAAAGAAATTTCAATCGTTGTACTGTTGATATTTGGCTCTGTTGACTAATGAGTTTGCCGACCACTGCGTAGGCTGTATGGGATAGCCTATTGCTCCTGGGCTACACATCTGCACAGCATGTTACTGTACAAAACAACACAAGATTAAATCAAGCACAGGAGAAAATGATGCGATCAAGAGAGGGGTAAACATGAGGTGTATGAGGCTGCCGCATAGTGCAGCATGGCATACTGTCTTACAGAAGACATTTTTTATAAGTAGAAAATACACTCTAAAATAATGATAAATATAATATTACAGTTAATACATAAACTGGCACAGTTGTTTATTATCAAATATTATGTACTGTACATAATTATATGTGCTATCCTTTCCTAGGACTAGCATCACAGTAGGTTTGTTTATACCAGCATCACCACAAACACCTGAGTAATGCCTTGTGCTATGACATCACTAGGCAAGAGGGAATTTTCAGCTCCATTATAATCTTACTAGAGGCTTGGTGCACGAAATTCGTGCAGGGGGGGGGGGCTGTCCCTCAGCCTGGCCTGCACCCTCTCACAATCGGGGACCCTTGAAGCTCCTAACTGCTCCCCTGCCTGCCTGCCTGATCACCCCTAACCACTCACCTGCCTGCCTGATCTCCCCTAACCACTCACCTGCCTGTCTGATCGCCCCTAACCACTCTGCCTGCCTGCCTGATCACCCCTGACCACCTCTTCCTTGACCCTCGCTACAGCAGCTTCATCCGAAGGACATCCAGAATGACGTCCGGAAGGTCGTTGGGTGTCCGGTCTAATTAGCATATGACACTTTTATTATTATAGATGGGACCACCATCATACCCATGGTCCATTGTTGACCAAAATGTTGTTGTGTGTCTCATGACTACACTTAGTTTTTCTTTTGGTGAAACAACATAAGGAAACATAAAACAAAACAAACTTTTTCCTACTTGACTCACTGGAATGGGCTTGGTTTTTTTAAAGTAGGAGTGTTTGGAAATGTGGGGAGTGTGTTTTTCATTGTCTCAGTTCCAGGGTGTGCCACAGGCACGCAGTGGCCCCTGGAGAAGTGCTGCTGACTGCTAGCAGGAGCTTCATCTGCCAGTCTTCTGAGTTCTGTGCTATTGCACACGTCGGAGGCCAGGAGTGCTCCTGGTGGCAATGTGTGAGGGCGACTGGATAGGGCAGATGCTGTTAACGTTTCCTGGGAAGCACCTTGGCAGCTCGTCTGGCCCTCCCTGAGGCTGGTCCTAGCTCAGACTTGGGGTGCAGTGTCGCAGTGTGTGCCCAGTGGATCCTGGGTGTGACTCCCCGCGTTTGGTGGGCAGGCTCAGGAGGGCTTTCCTGTTTCCATATCCTGGAAAGATCTTATTAGTGTTTTCCTGGGAGCAAAGGAAGAAACGGACCTCACCTGCTGTGCCCCTATGGAACCTCTTGCATTTGAAGGGTCCCTACAGTCACATAAACCTTATCACCGCCCTTAACCACAGATTAGTATCAGCGGTTCTCAACCTGTGGGTCGCGACCCCTTTGATGATAGAAAAACCCTTTCACAGGGGTCGCCTGAGACCATCCTGCATATCAGATATTTACGTTACGATTCATAACAGTAGCAACATTACAGTTATGAAGTAGCAACGAAAATAATTTTATGGTTGGGTCACAACATGTGGAACTATATTTAAAGGGCCAGGAGGTTGAGAACCACTGGACTAGTTGAAACTCCTGGAACAATGAAATCTATGCAAATTCTTTATATACTAGTACTTTGGACACATAATTTATGGATTTTTTTCACATTGTGTGATGCCGTCCTCAGAAATGAGCAGTCTACGCATTCTCATTGCGAAAGACCACATCTCCCAGTTTCCATTGAAGTCAAAGAAGGAAGGTTACGAAAACGGCACCAGGTCTCTATATACTGCTGGTTGCTCCAAAGACAGTTCACAGTGGTGCTGCTTTTCCTGTGAGGCGTTGATGGAAGAAGAGAAGTAGATGGATCACTGTTTCAAGAAACTCTGGGTTCGAAGGAAGTTAACTTGTCTTAGTTGTCAAAGCCCAGTTCATTGAGAGGCTCTACCCTGTTCGTTTTTTTCTGAGAAAACATCCTCTATTTTGCATTCCTACTTTTATTGTTGGCTTGGCACATCCCTAAATTGTGAAACACTTTTGTGTGTTAAGAGCAATGATTTAATACCAACATACAGTCTTCTATTGGCTTCTATTGGCTTTTCCTCTGATGCCTAATAAAATATACAAGAGAAAGACTGTTCAATTTTCATGAAGCTTAAATTACATGATCCTGACATTAATTTTGCCTGAAAGTTTTGGGGAGATCATCTGTGAATGAAGGTGATTCTCTTTCTCCAATAAGTGTGAAATAAAATATTGACACCTGTAACAAAAAAGTACAATACAAACGCCAAATAATAAATGCCTAGGCTGGCTAATAACAACCTTATTCCTTCCAAAATATTCCTCTCCGTACAAGTAAGTTTTACTTGTACCCACAATGTGCCAGCCACTAGGCTGTGCTAAGAATAAAAGGTTGCATTTTTGATAAAAACTCTCAGAAAGGTGGGAATAGAAGGATCATACCTCAACATAATAAAAGCCATATATGACAGGCCCACAGCCAACATCATACTCAATGGACAAAAACTAACACCATTTCCCCTAAGAACAGGAACAAGACAGGGATGCCCACTCTCACCACTCCTGTTCAACATAGTACTGGAAGTATTAGCCATTGCAATTAGGCAAGAAGAAGAAATAAAAGGCATCCAAATTGGAAAAGAGGAAGTAAAACTGTCCTTATTTGCAGATGACATGATATTATACATACAAAACCCTAGAGACTCCATCAAAAAGCTACTAGACTTAATACATGAATTTGGCAATGTAGCAGGATACAAAATTAACCCCAAGAAATCTGAGGCATTTCTATACACCAATAGTGAACTTTCAGAAAGGGAGATCAGAAAAACAATCCCATTTACCATCGCACCAAAAAAATTAAGATACCTAGGAATAAACTTAACTAAAGAGGTTAAAGACCTCTACTCAGAAAACTACAGGACGTTGAAAAAAGAGATAGAGGAAGACATAAACAGATGGAAGAACATACCATGTTCTTGGATTGGTAGAATCAACATCATTAAAATGTCCATACTACCCAAAGCAATCTATACATTCAACGCACTTCCCATTAAAATACCAATGGCCTTCTTCAAAGATCTAGAACGAACTCTCCAAAAATTCATCTGGAATAAAAAAAGACCCCGAATAGCTGCAACGATCCTGAGAAAGAACAAAGTAGGTGGGATCTCAATGCCAGATATCAAGCTGTATTACAAAGCCACTGTTCTCAAAACTGCCTGGTACTGGCACAAGAACAGACATATAGATCAGTGGAATAGAATAGAGAGTCCAGAAATTAGCCCGAACCAATATGCTCAATTAATTTTTGACAAAGGAGGCATGAACATACAATGGAGCCAAGATAGTCTCTTCAATAAATGGTGTTGGGAAAATTGGACAGACATATGCAAGAAAATGAAACTAGACCACCAACTTACACCATACACAAGAATAAACTCAAAATGGATAAAGGACTTAAATGTACGACAGGAAACCATAAAAATTCTAGAAGAATACAAAGGCAACAAAATCTCAGACATATGCCAAAACAATTTCTTCACTGATACAGCTCCTAGGGCACTTGAAACTAAAGAGAAAATGAACAAATGGGACTACATCAAAATAAAAAGCTTCTGCACAGCAAAAGAAACCATCAACAAAACAACAAGAAAACCCACCTCGTGGGAAAACATATTTGCCAACGTCATATCTGATAAGGGCTTAATCTCCAAAATTTATAGGGAACTCATACAACTTAACAAAAAGAAGATAAACAATCCAATCAAAAAATGGGCAAAGGATCTAAATAGACACCTTTCAAAAGAGGACATTCAGAAAGCCAAGAGACATATGAAAACATGCTCAAAGTCACTAATCATCCGAGAGATGCAAATCAAAACAACAATGAGGTACCATCTCACACCTGTCAGAATGGCCATCATCAACAAATCAACAAACGACAAGTGCTGGAGAGGATGTGGAGAAAAAGGAACACTTGTGCACTGCTGGTGGGAATGCAGACTGGTGCAGCCACTATGGAAGGCAGTATGGAGGTTCCTCAAAAAATTGGAAATGGAACTCCCATTTGACCCTGTGATCCCACTTCTAGGAATATATCCCAAGAAACCAGAAACACCAATCAGAAAGGATATATGCAGCCAGATGTTCATAGCAGCACAATTCACCATAGCTAAGATCTGGAAACAGCCTAAGTGCCCATCAGTAGATGAATGGATTAGAAAACTGTGGTACATCTACACGATGGAATACTATGCTGCTGTTAAAAAGAAGGAACTCCTACCATTTGCAACATCATGGATGGAACTGGAGAGCATTATGCTAAGTGAAACAAGCCAGTCAATGAAGGAAAAATACCACATGATCTCACTCATTCATGGATAATAAAGACCATTACAAACTTTTGAACAATAATAGATACAGAGGCAGAGCTGCCTCAAACTGATTGTCAAACTGCAGTGGGAAGGCCAGAGAGAGTTGGGGGGCAGGAGGGAGGGGAGTAAGAGATCAACCGAAGGACTTGTATGCATGCATATAAGCATAACTAATGGACATAAGACACTGGGGGGTAAGGGAGGGTAGGGGTTTGTCAAGGGTTGGGGGGAAAAAAGGACACTTATGTAATACCCTTTGTAATACTTTAAGCGAAAAAAAAAATAAATAAAATAAAATGTACACTGATGAAAACAAAAAAAAAAAAAAAAAAAAAAAAGCTGTGGTATAGCCTGGACTATGTGGCTCAGTGGTTGAGCATCGACCTATAAACCAGGAGGTCACAGTTCTAGTCCCCGTCAGGGCATATGCCCGGGCTGTGGGCGTGGGGGAGGCAGAAGAAGGTACGGGGGGGATAAATGGTGAAGGAAGAAGACCTGACTTGGGGTGGTGAACACACAATACAATATACAGACGATGTATTATAGAACTGTACACCTAAAACCTATAAAATTTTATTAACCAATGTCACTCCAATAAATTCAATAAAAGGGGGATTACCTTTTCCACAAAAAAAAAAAAAAAAGAATAAAAGGTTGAATAAGACATAGCCCCTGCCCTCAAGAAGCTCACTTCTAGGGAGTGAAAGGGTATTTGCTGACATTTTTCTAATTTCTGGCCTGAGGGACTCCCTTGCTGCCTGCTCCAAAGCCAACACCAAACCTTTCACATATAGACCATAAAACTCCATCAAACCTGTCAGCCAGCCAGTAACACGCTGATGAGGAAACTCTAAGTAAAGTCCTTTATTGTCCACAAGCATGGAAGCGTGAGACCAATACAATTGTCTTCTCCGGGAACTAATAAAACTCTCGGATGCTGTGACTCACACAGTCTGAGTGAAATATCCCAAGTGTGAGGATCTGCCCAGGGGACGCCCAGTCCTACCTCACAGTTGTGGATCACTTCGCAGGGCACAAAGTATTTCCACCTGTGCTGTTGTCACCCCCTGTGACATAGAGGGAGAGCGTAATCATTCCCCATACTTTACAGATGAGGAAGCTGATGATCCTCAGTCATGAAACGACTTATCTAGGTGACCAAATCAGCAAGGGAGTCCATGGTCCACTCGGGTAGACTTTTTGCCTTCAATTTTAAATCCTGTAACTCCTCAGGGACGATACGGTTCCTCTCTCACACATAGTGGGATCTCTGGGGAGCACCATGTCATGGGAACCAATATCAATCAAGGCCACAAAAGGTTGTTTATTGTGCAGAGAACAATGGTGCATGTGGTTGTGTAGAGGTGATGTCCCAGGGGGTGCTGGGATCCCAGGAGTATGATGTGCCCCTAAGGAAGCTGAGGAAGTTGCCATTGCCTGGGGTCAAGGAAGGGAGCATCATCCCAAGCTTGGGGAATGGAGAAGAGCGGAGGCCCTGTCAAGCCTTGTGGAAGAGCCTGGAGCTCCGGGGGGGCTATTACCCTAATCAGATGGAGGGGGTGGGAGTGGGAGAGGACCCCAGGCCATGGAGACACCCATGCCAGGTCCAGGGAAGTCCTCTGCTTGGAGATACTGCCTTGAGAAATAACTGCCTAGTCTCTGTCAAAAGGAGCCCGCTCCAGGCTGGCTGGGGCTTCCCACCCCTGGCTCTCAATGAACTTTCACTCGGGCCAAGATGCGCCAATTGCTGCATATTGTTATCCCCAAAGTAAAAATGTATTATGGGATCCACTAGACGCATGGAAATGAGTGTGTAGTTATATTGTTCCGTTCTAAAATTTCTATTTAGTGCTTTATATATTTTCGCTGAGACTTTCTATTTATTTGCTGAGACTCTATTTTTTCATTTGTTTCAAGTGTGCTTGTAATTTAGAAACCTTTGTCAGAGGAATCTACCACCTTTGTCCTCTGGATATTAGCGTCTATTGGTGTCTCTTTTCATTCTTTTGGAGGTCTCACCGGTTCTTGGTGTGAAGAGTGGTTTTCTGGTGAAAGCTGGACGTTTGCGGCATTTCGTTATGACAGAGACCTTCGTCTTGGCCGGCTTCCTCTGGCACGGCTGCTACAGGGGAGGGGCAGGGCCACATGGTGACAGTGGATGGGGATGAAAGTCTAGGCTCCCCACGGACACCCGTGGGGAGGGGCTGCAGACTTCTGCTGTATTGCAGGGGGCGGAGGGAGGACTGGTTCCCAAGCAGGCCTCCACGGACATCTCCCGGCGGCTGCCCCCCTAACACTGAGGTAGGGGTGGCCTCATGACAGCAGGGTGGTGGTTAAAGTCCTGGTCCTCCACTAGACCTGCTCTGAATCACCTTTATCCAAAAGAGGGTGCTCATTCCTGCCAGGGGGCGGTGAAGTCCTGCGAGGGCAGGAAGCGCATTAGCCCCATTGGGATGAACGTCCCAGGCCCCTCCCTGACACCACCCGTGGGGAGGCACTGGGGCACCTGCCACAGCCTGGCCCGGGGGGAAGTCCAGGCTCCCCGTCCAGCCTAGGCTAGCCTCTCTCTGCTGGTGCGGGTGAGGCCCAGTTTCTTCTAAGGGGTTTGGCTGGAGTCAAGCAGTAATTGTCTGTAGGTTGTCTGTCTTGCTCGTCTGCCCCTTCCTGATCCGTCGGTTAGACAGAGCCAGCTTTTGCTGCGGGTTTTGCCTGGGCCTGTAAGTGTTTCCAGGTTGCTGGCTTCTTCAGCTTCGAGCCTGGCATATATGAAGAAAAACCCCCAACCCCCAAAAGCCGGCATCATTCTCCAGGCCCCGAGCAGGCGGCCTCGCTCTCGCTCCCTTTCAGTTTCTTATGTTTTTTAAATACATAAGGTCCAAGGTGCTTGCTGTACTTGGGGGAGAATAGGGAGAAGAGTGTGTCTCCATCTTCCTGGCAGCAAAGTCCCCCATCCCTCGCTTTTGAGAGAAGATTTTTTCATATTGAGATAATTTCCCAAAAGGAAATTGACAGCTGATTTTCTTACTTACTATTCTATTACCAGAGCCCATGCACAAGGCTTGGATGATGTCCAGTGACAGGCCATGGCCGTGCCCGGCACTGTCGGTGTAAGTGTGTGAGGTCCAGTTCACCAGTCTCCTTGCCCAGCCCCCACAGGCATGTGCCCCCTAGAGGTGATCCATGACCACGCAGCACAGTCCCCAAGGGTGGTGTTTGTGTAGACACCCATCCCCCTTCTGCTCTCACTGACGGAGATCTGGGTGCCCACGTGTTAAATGAAGATTGCAATAAGCCATGAATGAGGTCTTGGAGAATTTCTGGGGGCAGGGCCGGGGCATCAGTACTTTTTGAAGTTCCCCAGGTGTGGTAGGCAATAACAGCCTTGCAAAGCAGTCCCCGTCTTAATCCTGGAAACGGTGACCTGCTTTCTGCATGTCCAGGGTGTCCCCAAAAATGTGTACATACTTTAACAGCTCAACTGATGTTTCTATCTTTTCAGATTTAACCCATTGGAGTTAATAACACTATATAATAAAAGCCTAATATGCAAATAGACCAAACGGCAGAATGACCGGTGGAATGACCGGTCGCTATGACAAGCACTGACCACCAGGGGGCAGACGCTCAATGCAGGAGCTGCCCCCAGCCCACAGGCCAGCCAAGGCAGATGCCAGTGGGGGCCCCTGATTGCCCTCCTGGTCTCCCTGCAGAGGGAGGCGACCGGTGGCAACAGGGAACAGGGCTGGTGAGCGGGTGGTGCCAGGCCGGCCACGGTGGGTGCCCCCTCACTTGCTCCGCCAGTCATCCACAGATTGGCCCTGATAACCAGCCAGGCCTAGGGACCCTATCCATGCACGAATTTTGTGCATCAGGCCTCTAGTGTATAATAAGTGTGAATACATTTGGGGGGATACCCTGTATGTTACAGAGCAGAAGGGAATCAGTCAGCAAGTGGAATTAAGGTTGCTGACTGACCTTACAATAGCCTGGGTCATCCAGGTGGGCCCCACGAAATCACAAGGTCTTTACATGTGGAAAGGGAGGCAGAAGAGTCACATGGGAGTGACACACTGTGCCTCCACCTGCCATGGATGCCTTTGAAGATGGAGGAAGGGGCCAGGAGCCAAGGAATGGGGCAGCCGCTAGAAGCCGGGAAAGGCAAGGAAATGGGTAGTCTAAGAGCCTCCAGGAGGACAGCAGCCTTCTGATCCGTTGGCTTTAGCCCAGTGAGCCCGTGTCAGGCTCTGACCTCCAGACCTGCAAGGTAATAACCCTTGGGTTGTTTGGGGCCACCGAGCTTGTGGTCATTTTTACAGCAGCAACAGGAACTGGTACACACAGCCAAGGTTAAGAACCAGTGCTGCAGAGTTTCTGTTGGCTCTCGGCCATCATTTGCCAAAATCTTGTCTCAGATCTTTTTAGGAGCATGGCTTTGCCTGAGAGGAAGGGGCTTGTCCCTGTTTGCAGCTCTTGTTATTTTTTACAGGCATACCTCTTTTCGTTGCATGTCACTTCATCACGCTCCACGGATGTGTTTTTCACAGTTGAAGTCACGACCCACCGCCAGCAAACAGTGTTGCTCTATTGCAGTGGGCTAGGACCAAGCCAGCATATCTCCAAGGTATGCCTGCATTTCTAAGTTGTTTAAATTGAGGTATAATTGGCATGTAACACTGTGTAAGTTTAAGGTATACATGGTGACTTGATATTCATATATTGCAATTTGATTATCACCTCAGTGTTAGCTAAAACCTCTATCACATTACTATTTCTCTTTTGTGGTGAGAACAATCAAGACCCAGGTTTTTGTTTGTTTGTTTTTAATATATTCTTATTGATCTCAGAAAGGAAGGGAAAGAGAGATAGAAACATCAATGATGAGAGAGAATCATTGATCAGCTGCCTCCCGCACGCCCCGCACTGGGGATCAAGCCCGAAACCAGAGCATGTGCCCCTGACCGGAATTGAACCCAGTACCCCTCAGTCCGAAGGCCCAAGCTCTATCCACTGAGCCAATCAGGCTAGGGCAGTATCTAGTTTTTTAGTAATTCTTGAAGTAATACAGTTGTGCTGTCTATGATCACTATGCTGTGCATTAGATCTCCAGAACTTGTTAATCTTCTCATTGCAGGTTTGTGCCCTTTAACAACATTGCCCCAATTCCCTAGCCCCCAGCCCTTGGTAACCACAATTTTATTCTCTGTTTCTAGAAGTTCGGATTTTTTGGAGTCCACAAATAAGTGATAGCATACAGCATTTATCTTTGTCTGACTTATCTCACTAAGCATAATGCCCTTGAGATGTAGCCATCTTGTTGAAACGGCAGGACTTCCTTCTTTCTTGTGACTGAATAAAGTTCCAGTGTGTGTGTGTGTGTGTGTGTGTGTGCGCGCACACACACATGTGTATCTTCTTTATCCATCCATCTGTTGACACACACTTAGGCTGCTTCCACATCAGGCTATTGTGAGCAATGCTGGAATAACATGGAAGTGCAGGTATCTTTTTTTTATAACCTCCTCCTTCTTTTTTTACTTTATTTTTGTTGTTGACACTATTACAGATGTCCCCAGTCCCTGCCCCACCTCCCCCCATTGTCCACCTTCCCCCAGCCTCTGCCCCCCTTCCTTCTGGCCAACACCACACTGTTGTCTCCATCTGTATATATGTTTTTTGGCCAAACTCTTTACCTTCTCTCATCCAGTCCCCCCTCCCCGCGCCCCTCTGACAGCTGTCAGTCTGTTCCACGTATTTATGCTTCTGTTTCTATTTTGTTTGTCAGTGTATTTCGTTCATCACATTCCACATACTAGCGGGATCATATGGTATTTGTTGGTGGGAGTAGATGAGTGGATAAAAAAGCTGTGGTACATTTACACAATGATATCCTCCTTTTATTTCCTTTGGATACACTAGTATACTCAGAAGTGGCATTGCTGGATCTTACGGTAGTTTTTTTTATTTATTTATTTATTTATTTATTTATCTATCTATTTTCAGGAACCTCCACACTGCTTTCCATTGTGCCTGCCCCAGCGTACATTCCCACCAACAGTGCAGGAGGCTTCTCTTTTCTCCACATCCTTGACAGCACTATCATCGCTCCTCTTCTTAAGGAGAGCCATTCTAACAGGGGCAAAGGGACGTCTTACTGTGGCTTCCATTTGCATTTCCCTGAGGATTGATGATGTTGAGCTCCTTTTGTGCCCGTTAGCCATCTGTATGGCTTATTTGGAAAAATGTCTATTCAGTTCCTTTGCCCGTTTTTTAAAATCAACTTGTTTGGGTTGTGCTGCTGTTGTTGTTGAGTTGTATGAGTTCTTTATATATTGTGGACATTAACCCCTTATCAAATATATTGTTTGCAAATTTTTTATATGTATTTTATTGATTTTTTACAGAGAACAAGGGAGAGGGATAGAGAGTTAGAAACATCAGATATATCGATCAGCTGCCTCCTGCACGCCCCCTACTGGGGATGTGCCTGCAACCAAGGTACATGCCCTTGACCGGAATCGAACCTGGGACCCTTCAGTCCGCAGGCCGACGCTCTATCCACTGAGCCAAACCGGTTCGGCTGCAAATATTTTTTCCCATTTCCTAAGATGCCTTTTCATTTATTATTTATTTTGCCGTGCAGAAGCTTTTTAGTTTGACGTGGTCCCACCTAATTTTTTTTTCTTTTGTTGCTTATACTTTTGGTGTCACATCCAAAAAAAAAAAAATCATTACAAAGACCAGTATCAAGGAGCTTCTTTCCTATGTTTTTTTCTAGAAGTTTTACTGTATTATCTTATGTTTAGGCCCTTAATCCATGTTTAGTTTATTTTGGTGAGTGATGTAAGATAAGGGTCCAATTTTATTTTTCTGCATGTGGTTTTTCAGTTTTCCCACATTTATTGGTGAGACTATCCTTTCCCCATTAAATATTTTTAGTCTGTTGTCAAATATTAATCGACTGTCTATGTGTGGGTTTATTTCTGGGTTCTCTATGAGTCTAGATTTATATGTCTATTTTTAATATATATTTTTATTGATTTCAGAGAGGAAGGAAGAGGGAGAGAGAGAGATAGAAACATCAGTGATGAGAGAGAGAGTCCTTGATCAACTGCCTCCTACATGCCCCCCATTAGGGACTGAGCCCACAACTCAGTCATGTGCCCTGACCGGGAATTGAACCGTGACCCCCTGGTTCATAGGTTGATGCTCAACCACGGAGCCACACCGGCCAGGCCATGTGTCTATTTTTATGCCAGTAGCATACTGATTTAATTACTATAGCTTTGTAGTATAGTTTGAAATAAGGAAGTGTGATGCCTCTGGCTTAGTTGTTCTTTCTCAGAATTGCTTTAGCTATTCAGGGTCTTTTGTAGTTCCATACAACTTTTGTTATTGTCTTTTCTCTTTCTATGAGATATGCTATTGGAATTTTGATAGAAGTGGCATTAAATTTATGGATGGCTTTGGGTAGTAAAGACATTTTAACAATATTACTTCTTCTAATCCATGAACACAGGATATCTTTACATTTATTTCTGTCTTCTTTGGTTTCTTTTACCAAAGTCTTGTGATCTTCATTGTATAAATGTTTTACTTTCTTGGTTAAATTTATTCCTAACTATTGTTGTTTTTTATGCTATTGCAAATGGGATTTTATTTATTTTTCAGATATTTAATTGTTAGTGTATAGAACATAACTGACCCTGTATGTTGATATTTTTATATTCAGCAATTTTACAGAAGTAATTGTATAGTTTCCATAGCTTTTTGCCTCTTTAGAACTTTCTGTGTAATAGATTATATCATCTATCAATAATGACAATTACATTTATTACTTCCCAAATGGATACCTTTTATTACTTTGTCTTGCCTAATTGCTCTAGCTAGGGTTTCCAGGACTATCTATAATAATAAAAGCATAATATGCAAATTGACCGAATGGCTGAACAGAACAACCATCCGGACGACCACGCTATGACACCCACTAGCACCAGGCCAGCCAAGGCAGGTGTGATGCAATTGGTCGTGGGCCCAGCCATCGCCTCATGATCACCCCACAGAGGGAGGCCCAAGCCACTGGCCAGCGGGGCGATCAATTGAAGGGTTCCATGATCACCCCCAAAGTGGGAGGCCCAGGCCATCTGGTTGGCGGTGCTATAGCAGGTAGCCTGGGCCTCCGTCTGCAGGGGTGATCCACTGTGGAGCCCTGGCCGGGTGGGCAGGGCCTACCTCTTTGGGGCAATTGATCGCAGGGCTCCCGGACTGTGAGAGGGAGTTTTTTGCACCAGGCCTCTAGTGTTGAATAAAAATGGTGAGAGTAGGAACTTTTGTCCTGTTCCTGATATAGGAAAAGCTTCTCATTTTTCACCACTGAGTCCCATAGTCTCTGTGGGCCTTTATTATGTTGAGGTACGTTCCTTCTATACACAATTTGTTGAGAGTTTTTATTTTAAAAGGATATTGTATTTTGCCAAATGTGTTTGCTGCATTTATTGAGATGATTATGATTTTTAACTTTCATTGTAATAATATGGTGATTAATTTGCATTTGTTAAACCATCCTCGAATTCCAGGGGGAAATCCAAGTTGGTCATGATGTATAATCCTTTTAATGTGTTGCAGAATTTGACTTCTTAATATTTTGATGAACTTTTGCATCTATACTTATCAGGGATATTAGTCTATAGTTTTTACTTTTTGTAGTGTTCTTACCTGGCTTTGGTGTTGGGGTAATGCTAGCCTCATAAAATGAGTCTAGAAGTGTTCCGTTCTCTAATTTTCTGGAAGAGTTTGAGGATTGGCATTAATTCTTCTTTAAACAGTTGGCAGAATTCACTAGTAAAGCCGTCTGATCCTAGGCTTTTCTGTGTTGGAAGGGTTTTGATTACTGACTCAATCTCCTTATTCATTATTGGTCTGTTTAGATTTTCTACTTCTTCTTGGTAGTTGTATGTACCTAGGAATTAATCCACTTCCTCTAGGTTACCCAATTTGTTGGCATATGTGTTCGGAACGGTCTCTTAGAATTATTTGTAATGTCTCCCCTTTGATTTCTAATTTTGTTTTTCTTTTCTTTTTTTTTCTTAGTCTAGCTAAAAGTTTGCCAAATTTATTTAAGAAAACAGCTCTTAGTTTTGTTGACCTTCTTTCATATTTTCTGGGTCTCTATTTCATTTGTTTCCCCTCTGATCTTTATTACCTTCCTTTTACTAATTTGGGGCTTAGTTTTTGTTTGTTTGTTTTTCTAGTTCCTTGGGGTATGAGAAAATGTTCGAGCCATATGGCTAATTGTTTGGGGGAAGGGAGGGAGCAAGTTGCAGAATAGAATGTACCAAATTACCGCATTTTTATAAAAACAAATGTTAACGTATGCTTAGAAATCAAAAGTTGGTGGGGGGAAGTATGAGATCTTGAAAATATTAAAAGAAGCTATCACTGAAAAGTAAGATTAAAGGACATTTTTATTTGCCATGTTTCATATTTCTATAATGATTGAGTTTTGTTTACCTTATAACTTTTCTAATCATAAAAACAATTAACAATATAATTAAAACTATAAAAGTAAAAACTGCCTATCAAGTCTTTTCCACACCCTCGCTTTCCCCTAGACATTTAGTACATGGTAACTGGGTCATACAAATCAATCCCGTTCAATGTTACCATCAAATGTCTGGATTCAGATCTCAGACCAGCCACTGAGAGCACTGTCAGCCCGACGAAATGTGTGTGGGTCATCTGTTATGAGCATATTCGGTGGAAAAGTCCATGTTAAGTTAGAGGTCATCCTGACCTTTGCAGGTGCCTCAGAGCCCATCAGCAAGAGCAGCTCCAGCCTGCCACTGCCAACCTAGGGAGTGGCTTCCCCTGTCCCTTCTGAAGGTTTCTTTTTTTAAAAACTATATTTGTTTTGATTTCAGAGACGAAGGGAGAGGGAGAGAGAGATAGAAACATCAATGACGAGAGAGAATCATTGTTTGGCTGCGTCCTGCACACCCCCTACTGGGGATTGAGCCCGAAACCTGAGCATGTGCCCTTGGCTAGAATTGAAACTGGAACCCTTCAGTCCGCCAACGCTCTATCCACTGAGCCAAATCGGCTAGGGCCCTTCCAAATGTTTTTAAAAGTTCTTTCTATCCCTTACTTTTTCGCTTGTCTCCTCTCAGTTCATTCCTAAAATTCCCTAATAATCCCAGTGGTTACAACAACACAATATCGGTTTTCTGGTGTAATCCTTTTAAAAGGATTAGTTGCCCCCTACACTCCCTTGACTGGAGATTGAGCCCTCAACCCAGGCATGTGCCCTGACCTGGAATTGAACTGTGACCTCTTGGTTCATAGGTCGATGCACAACCTCTGAGCAGCACTGGCAGGGTATCCTTTTATAGTATATACTAGTAGCCCTGCACACAAATCTGTGCGCCAGTAGCTTACCAGTAGCTCACTGCTGCACTCCAGTAGCTCTCTCCACCCACTGCCCAGCCCTCCTGTAGCTCCCTCTGCCCCCCCCCCCCCCCCCGGATTCCCCTTATAGCTTGCTGCCCTGCCCCCTCCTGTAGCTCTCCACTGCCCACTTGTAGCTCACTGCCCCACCCTCCTGCTGATCTGTGATCCTGTCGTTACATGGTCAGTCATTACGCTTCACAGTGTAAGATGCATATTACATCTTTATTATATAGGATATTTTTTCAATGATGATGAGTCATTAAATAAGTGTGATTTACTTTTGGACCCTCGAAAAACTTCATGTAAATAAGTTCATAAGGTAATCAAAGTCCAGCATCAGACCATGGTTTCCGTGTTGGGCAATGCCAATACGGTTTTGTGCTGACTGCAATGGATCTGCTCTCGAGGATTGCCAGTGACCTTCACCTCTCCTCTTCGTCGTCTCCTTTAACTTCTTTGCAGCATTTAAAGCTGCTAATCAAATCTCTCTTTTCCAAATTTCCTCTCTTAGTTTTCAACTATCTACATTCAAAAATAAATAAATACAGGAAACAAAACAAAAAGAAGACATTGCACCTGTGTTTTCTTCTATATATATTTATGGCTTCAGGTCTTATATTAAAGTGTTTAATCCGTTTTGAGTTAATATTTGTGTATGGTATAAGATAGTGGTCCAGCTTCATTCTTTTGCATGTGGCTGTCTGGTTTTCCCAACATCATTCTTTTAAAATGCATTGTTTAATTGATTTGAGAGAGGAAGGGAAAGGGGGAGAGAGAGAGAGAGAAAAAAAAAAAAGTCAATGATGAGAGACAATCATTGACTGGCTGTTCCTGCAAATCCTACACCGGGGATGGAGCCCACAACCTGGGCATTGCCCCAGTTGGGAATTGAACTGTGACCTCCTGGTTCATAGGTCGATGTTCAACCACTGAGCCACGCTGGCCGGGCTCAACATCATTTATTGAACAAACTGTCCTTTCTCCATTTTATGTCCTTGATTCCTTTTTCATAAATTAGTTTTTCATATACATATGTATAAGTTTATTTCTGGGCTCTCTATTCTTTTCCATTGGTCTATGTGTCTATTTTTCTGCTAATACCATACACTTTTTATTACAATAGCTTTGCAATTTAAAGTTGTGGAGTGTGCTATGTCTGCCTTTGTTCTTTTTTCTCACTATTGCTTTGATAATTTGAGATCTTTTGTGGTTTGACACAAATTTTATGTTTTGTTTTATTCTAGTTCTGTGAAAAATTCCATTGGTATTTCTGAGGACAAACAAAAAAAAAGTCTTTTTTTTTCTTTGCTATAGCCTTCCACAATTTATGAGAAGCACCTGGTAATTAAACCCCAAGATTGTTAGCTCCTCTGATTCAAACAGCCCCTCTGTTCAAACTGCAAGACAAGTTACTCTCAAGGCTACATTCTTGCATACACCTCCTCTCTGCTGTTTTTACAACTCAGGGATTATTAGTAGAAAGTTCCCTCCTCCCTCCTCTTTAAACAAGCCTCTTCTGAAGTTCATAACTTTTCTCTAAACTAAGCATGTTTTAAAGGTCTGGGAAAAATACTGACAAGACACCTCCCTAGGACATCTGCCTGGACTGTCTCCTAAAAAAAGCAAACAAACGTTTCAAAGACAACCCCCTGATGTCTGCTCAATTTCATCCCCCAAATCCCCATCCCTTCCTTGTTACCTAGAAACAGTAGCTAAGGCTTTAAAAGGGGAGCTGCTTTTTGTTTCTTGCCCTTGTATTGATTAGCAATGCACTGCCCTTTCCCTTGGGGGAGGGGGATAAAATAAACTTTGTATCTATCTCTTCTCTCAGTTGTGAATTCTTCCATAGCCCAGTATGACAAAAACCCTAACAATATTTTGCTAAGGATTGCATTACATCTGTAGATTGCTTTAGGTATGTGGACATTGTAACAATGTTAATTTTCTTATTTATGGGCATGGATATCTTTCCATTTATTCAATTTCTTTCAATAATATCTTATCATTTTTATTGAACAAGTCTTTTACCTGTTTGGTTCAAATTATGTCTAGGTATTTTACTCTTCTTGTTGTGATTGTAAATGAAATTTTCTTCATTTCTTTTTCTGACAGTTCATTGTTAGTGTATATAATGCAACCTTTTTTTGTATATTGATTTTTGTACCCTACAACTTTACTGTGTTTGTTTATTATTTCTAATGTGTGTTTTATTGGTGGGTCTTTATGGTTTTCTGCGTATAAAATCATGTCTTTTGAAAAAGTGACATTTCCAATGCTTTCTAATGTGTTCTTCACCTCACTTGAGTTCAGCTTTAGAATTTGCTTGGGTCATCTTTAGAGGTGTTTTTTTGGGAGGGGGGGTTGTTTGTTAATCCTCACCTGAGGATATTTTTTCCACTGGTTTTTCAGAGAGAGAGTGGGAAGGAAAGAGAGGGAGTGAGAGAGAGAAACATCTATGTGAGAGAAACACATCAACTGGTTGCCTCCCACAGGCCCCCACTGGGTGGCAGGGGCGAACCCAAAACATGGGTATGTGCCCTTGATGGGGAATGACCCCGAGACCCTTTGGTCTGTGGGCCAAGGCTCTAACCACCGGCCAGGGCCTTTTTCAGAGTTTTATTTTTTTTTATAAATATTTTTTATTGATTTTTTTTTTTTTTTACAGAAAGGAAGGGAGAGGGATAGAGAGTTAGAAACATCGATCAGCTGCCTCCTGCACACCCCCCACCAGGGATGTGCCCGCAACCAAGGTACATGCCCTGGACCAGAATTGAACCTGGGACCCTTCAGTCCGCAGGCCGACGCTCTATCCACTGAGCCAAACCGGCCAGGGCCTTTTTCAGAGTTTTAATGTCTTTAGTAAAATACTCCTTCTGTTCATCAGCTTTATTCCTGAGGTCACTGAACTGCCTTTCTGAGTTTTCTTGTAGCTCACTGAGTTTTTCATGACTCCGCATTTTAATTCTCTGTCAGTTAGATCGCAGTCTTCCGCGACTTGAGGTGTGGTTTCTGGAAAACTGTTTTTCCTTCTGTGACGCTGTGCTAGCGCGGCTTTCACTGTGCTTGATGAGCTGCTCCTCTGCCCTGGCCTTTGGAGTAGGGAACACTTTTCTTAAGTAAACTTTGTTTACTGTGATGGAACAGTTGGAGTAACCAGATGCCTTTTTTCTTTTCCAGCAGGTGGCGCTACAGCACAAGACTTTGGCTTGTCTTCACCTCTGCCTCTGGCCTCTGCAGAGGTGCCGCTGGTGCCCTCCATGTCTCCACTTGTGCCCCCAGAGTCGCCGGTACCAGCCTGCGGCCGGTGTCGCTGTGGTTGTGGGCATCGCTGTCCGTGTCAGCAGGGTGTCCGGAGACGGGGCTGGGGTGGAGGCGGGAGGATGGGTGCAGAGCTCGGGTCGCAGGCTCTTGGCTTTCTCTCCAGTTGTTGAATTAAAAGGCGCCACCGCCTTGGGTGAGGGGGGTGAGAGGGCTGGGGGTCGCGGGTGCCACGGGACCCAAGGGACCTGGGACTTGGGCCGGGCGCTGCCCTGTCACTGCTTGGTTCCCTGTGGCCACAGGCGTGGGACAGTGTCACCCCTGCTGCTCCGGGGATATCCGGGGGTGCGGGTACAGCCACAGCCAATGGGGGCCAGAGTCGTGGGCACCTACTTCAATGCTGCCTTTTATTTTATTTATTATTTTTTTATTTTTATTTTTTTGGTGGTTGTTCATCCTCACCCAAGAATATTTTTCCATGGATTTTTAGAGAGAGTGGAAGGGAGGGAGAAACATCGATGTGAGAGAGACATCAATTGGTTGCTGTCCGCAGGCGCTGGGACCAGGGCTGAGGATTGAGTCTGCAACCTGCCCTTGACCAGAATCGAACCTGCGACCCTTCAGTCTGCAGGCCAACGCTTTACCCACTGAGCCAAACCAGCTAGGGCTTGATGCTGCCTTTAAAATTTTTTTTCGGGGTAAGGGGACGAATTGGGGATGTGGACCAGGGTTGCTATTTCGCAGGGACTGTGGGCTCAGCCACCACAGCTGGCCGGGCCACTGGCACCCTTAGCTGTTCCCTTTGCCCTCTCCCTATGTCCTAATGCAGCCGCCTTCCCATGTACAGGCGTGTGCCTCTGTCCGCGCCCTGGTGTGGGGTCGCGGGAGATGCCGGTTGATGGGGGCACATGCAAAGAGCATCCCTGCTGTCAGCTGCTGACTGGGTTCACCTTTGAACAAGTACGTTCTTCTGGGTGAGTCACTGTAAGCCCTTTATCAAAGGTAATTTTAGTAACTAAGCTACTTGTATCTTTAAAGTTCAATTTGGCCCTAACCGGTTTGGCTCAGTGGATAGAGCGTTGGCCTGCGTACTGAAAGGTCGCAGGTTCGATTCCAGTCAAGGGCATGTGCCTTGGTTGCGGGCAACATCCCCAGTAGGGGGTGTGCAGGAGGCAGCTGATTGATGTTCTCTCTCTCTCATCAATGTTTCTAATTCTCTATCCCTCTCCCTTCCTCTGTGTAAAAAATCAATAAAATATATATTAAAAAGTTCAATTTGTTTTTCATTAATCAATAAGCAAGTTATTAGCTACATTATGTAATGAATTAACATTATTATGGCTTTCTTTCAGGAAAGCAGGGGATTCTGTTCGTACGAATTAATTAAAAATCTCAAGTTTACACCTTAGGCATCAGGTACCGATTATTCTTCAGAAAGTCACATTTCAGCTTCATATCAACTTATACACAAACGTAAAAGGCGTCACTCCCTGGGCACCAGCGGGACTGGGGCGAGGCGAACATGGGGGTGATCCTGGAGGACCAAGTGCTCCGAAGGGAGGCAAGCTCCTGCTCCGAGCAGTGACTCCCCGCAGACAGGGGTCCAGAGAGGGGGGAGGGTGTTTCTCAGGCGGACACAGCCTCCCAGGCGATGGTCCTCGGTCTCCCCAGCGTGAAGAAACGCCTGGGGACTCTGTTGAAGCGGCTGAGGCCCTCGCTAATCCCTGCAGGTTAGTTCAGGAGACCCGAGGTGAGGCCTTCAGTCTTCCCACCATCGGGGACACCGCCCTAAGGACGGTCTAAGATTCTGATGCGTGTGGACGCCAGTGGAACACACTTTGGAAAACAGCGCATTTGGGATGAAGAACCACTGTCTCGGTTAGCAAAACACTGGCAGATGTGGCACAGCCCTCCAGCCCTCCGGCGCGGAGGTTTCGAGTTACAGCTGTAAAGGGAAAACAGAACTTCGAAGTGAAAAAGGACTCCCTATCGCATTAAATTAATTGTTTTTCAGCTGAGCTCAAGTAAAAGTCTGAAATAATTTGTGTTAAGAAGCCAAGTCTCACCGACTTACACCAGACACAAGAGTTACTAAAAGTGGATAAAAGACTTAAATGTAAATAGTGAAACCATACAAATCCTAGAAGGAAACATAGGCAGTAAAAGCTCAGACATCTCATGTAGCAACATTTTTGCTGATATATCTCCTAAGGCAAGGGAAACAAAGGGAAAAATAAACAGAGAGTACTACATCAAACCAAAAGGCTTCTGCAAAGCAAAAGAAACCATCAACAAAATGAAAAGGGGAAGGGCGGGGAGGGTGGGGGGAATAACAAAAAATGAACAGGGAACCCACTGAATGGGAGAACTTATTTGCCAATGATACATCTGATATGGGGTTAATTTCCAAAATATATAAAGAATTTATAAATTCAACACCAGGAGGATGAACAGCCCAATTAAAAAATGAGCAAAGGACCTGAATGTCTTCTTTTTTTATTTTTATATTTTTAAGGGACAGAGATAGAAAGGTAGAAACATCAGTGATAAGAGAGTATCATTGATTGGCTGCGTCTTGCACACCCCCCACTAGAATGTGCCCTGACCGGGAACCAAACTGTGACCTCCTGGTTCACGGGTCCACACTCAACCACTGAGCCACACCAGCTGGGCTGAATAGACACTTCTCCAAAGAGGACATACAGATGGCCCAGAGACGTATAAAGATGCTCAATGTCACTAATCATCAGAGAGACACAAATTAAAATCACAGCTGCCAGAATGATTACCATCAATAAGTCAGCAAACAACATGTTGGTGAGGATGTGGAGAAAAGGGAACTCTCGTGCACTGCTGGTGGGAATGCAGACTGGTGCAGCCACTGTGAACACTATGGAGTTTCCTCAAAAAAATTAAAAATGGAACTGCCTTTGAAAGGGCGAGGGCTACACCCTCCATCTTGCCCCAAATCCTCCATTTTTGGGCAGCAGCCATGTGCTCAGCAAGGAGCTTCTTCCCGGAAGCCCAAGCCTCTGCTAGCCACACCTAGGATTTCTTTAAACTAACCAATGATAATCAAGGGAAGTGCGCGCCATAGATATGACCACATCCTGTGTAACAAGACACCGACTTGCGCCTGGCCAATCAGCAGGGCCCACAGTCCTCTCTCCTCCCCTTACTCCAACCCCCCTATAAAACCCCTCTACCCACAAAGTTCTCTCTCTCTGCCTCTTGACGCTGCGTCGGCGAGTGTGGTAGACGGGGAGCCCGAGCTAGCTCGAATAAAGACTCTAATGCTTTTGCATCGGACTCGGCTGGCTCCCTGGTGTGGTTTCTTGGGGATCCTGAAACCTGGGCATAACACCTTTGACCCAGTAATCCCACTTCTGGGATTATAGCCTAAGAATCCTGAAACACCAATCAGAAAGAATATATGCACCCCTATGTCCATAGCAGTGTTATTTATAATAGTCAAATCTGGAAACAGCCCAAGTGCCCATCAGAAGATGAGTGAATAAAAAGGCTGTGGTAGCCCTAGCCAGTTTGACTCAGTGGGTAGAGAGTCAGCCTGTGGACTGAAGGGTCCCAGGTTTGATTCTGGTTAGGAGCACCTGCCTGGGATGCGGGCTCAAGCCCAGTGGGGGGCGTGCAGGAGGCAGCCAACCAATGATTCTCTCTCATCTTGATGTTTCTATCTCTTTCTCCCTCTCTCTTCCTCTTTGAAATCAATAAAAATATATTTTTTTAAAAAAAAAGGAAGAAGAAAGAAAAGCTGTGGTAGCCCTGGCCAGTTTTGCCCAGTGGTTGGAGCATCAGCCTGTGGACTAAAGGGTTGTGGGTTCAGTTCTGGACAAGGGCATGTACTTCGGTTGCAGGCTCAATCCCCAGCCCTGGTCAACCAGTCCATGTCTCTCTCACATGATGTTTCTCTCTCAGTCTCTCCCCCTGCCTTCCATTCTCTCTAAAAAAATCAATGGGGAAAATATCCTCAGGTGAGGATTAACAACAACAGAAAGAAAGAAAGAGAGAAAGAAAGAAAGAAAGAAAGAAAGAAAGAAAGAAAGAAAGAAAGAAAGAAAGAAAGAAAGGAAGGAAGGAAGGAAGGAAGGAAGGAAGGAAGGAAGGAAGGAAGGAAGGAAGGAAGGAAGGAAGGGAGAGAGAGAACAAACCAGGAGCTTTGAATTGGATTCATATAAAAAATAAAATTTAAATTTAAAAAAAGCTGTGGTACAGCCTGGCCAGTGTAGCTCAGTCACCAAGAAGTCACTGGTTCGATTCCCAAGGGCACATGCTGGGGTTTCGGGCTGATCCCCAGTGTGGGGTGTGCAGGAGGCAGCTGATTAATGATTCTTTCTCATCAATGTTTCTACCTCTTTATCTCTCTCCCTTCTTCTCACTCTAAAATCAATTTTAAAAAAAACATTTAAAAAAGATTGTCAACTCAGAATTAAAAAAGAAGCATCTGTGCTACATTCGCACAACAGAGTACTACACTGTAAAGAAGGAACTCCTACCTCTTGTGACGGCACGGATGGACCTGGAGAGTATTATGGTAAGTGAAATCAATTAGTCAAGGAAAGACAAATACCATAAGATCTCCCTTCATATGTGGAATCTCATGAACAAAATAAACTGATGAACAAACAAAACAGAAACAGAGGCTTAGATACATGGAACAGACTGACAAATGTCAGAAGGAAGGGGTGGGGGGGGCGGCGTTGATGAATGCCGGTGAACATATTAGCCAAGGCATAGCCCATGGACACAGACGACAGTGTGGTGATGGCTGGCAGGGGGTGGGGGCACGGAGTGGAGGTGGGCACAGTGGGCGTAAATGGGGAACATTTGCAATAGTGTCAACAATACAAATAAAATAAAATAAATTCATGAAAGGAAAATAAAAGAGAATTCAGGTCTGTTACTGGGCTGCACTAATTACTAAGTACTCCACTGCCCCTGGAAGGCCTGGCACGCTCGGCCTTAGTATGCAGCCTGGTCACCATTGAGGGCAATCCCATAGGAAAGGGCGAGGCATGTGGAAGTGGAAGGTTTTTAAGAAAATCCCACTAGTCCCTCAGCTGCGTGTCTAGCCAATCAACCTCGTGTGATTACTCTTCTTGTTCTTTAAGTCTAAACTCAGGACAAAACCAACTGATTTTACTTTGGCTTCCTTCGTGCAAAGTGCACACAGAATGTTACACTATGAATGGGTCCAGAGAAATACAGAGGATTCCAAAATTTTAAAGAAAATTTAACATCCTTTTTTTAAAAATTGTTTTTATTTATGGATTTGGGAGAGACATCAATTTGTTATTCATGCATTCATTGGTTGATTCTTGTATGTGCCCTGACTGGGAATCGAACCCTTGGCATATCAGGACGACACTATAGCCGAGCTGCCCAGCCAGGGCCATTCATTTTTTTAAAATCCTCTCCCAAGGATATTTTTCCATTGATTTTAGAGAGAGTGGAAGAGAGAGGGAAAGACAGAAAGAAACATCGATGTGAGAGAAACACTGGGGAGGAGCCTGCAACTGAGGAATGTGCCCTTGACTGGAATCAAACCCGGGACCCTTAGGTCCACAGGCCCACACTCTACCCACTGAGCCAAACAGGCTAGGGCAACATGCATTTTTTAAAATAGTATAAAATGAATGTCTAAGGCCCTGGCTGGTGTGCTCTGTTGGTGGCGTTGTTCCGTGCACAGAAGTCTGTCATATCGATGTTTCTCTCTCTTCCGCCCTCCCTCCCTTCCACTCTCTCTGAAAATGGAAAAAAATATCCTTGGGTGAGGATTAACAAGACAAACAAACAAACAAAGTTGCAGGGTTAAATGACACACTGTCAAGCCCCGTGGCCTGGAAGCCGTTTAGAGCCGAAGCCTGCACTGTGAGCAGCAGGGATGCTGGCCTTTTGGTTGGGAGAAGTAAAAGCTTAAATGTCATCACATACACAGTCCTGCGTCACCAGGGACCTCCTGCCAGTCTGGAACCCAGCACTGGCCTCTTCCAAAACTCCTGCAAGGACAGTTTCGGGAGGAACTAATCTCATTTAGACATAAGTGTTCGTCAAAAAGGATTCAACGCATAGTTCCAAAATAGACACGAAAAGGAAAAGAAACAGGAAATGCCAACGGCAGATAAGGATCTCTCACCAGAAAAAAAAGTCTCTGAAAAACAAAAAAAAGTTGAATAATCTTATCATTACATATTCTACATCAGGGGTGGGCAAACTTTTTGTGCGTGTGTGCCAAAACCAGCAAAATCTCTGACTCAAAATTCTTCTGCGTGCCAACCCTAATTTTTCGAGAACATGTTACACCTACTTGATATCTCTTAAGATGTACATATGTGAAGAACCTTGAAGAAATAAAATTCATTCGAACGACCAAAACACAGTATATGATGATGAAAAATACATTTATTTTTAATGTATACATGTACACTGATGGTCCGACAGAAAACTTTATGACTCCGTTTGATATTATCAGTGGGACTTTTGCTGCTGCATCACTGATGACAGAGATTTTACATCAGGTTTATATTTCGTGACCTTCAGAGATATGCATGAGCTACTACTTTCATCCGTCAGGCTACTCCTATTACGAGACTTAACAAAATTCATCACTGAGAACAAAGATTCACAATTGTAAATGGAAGATTTTAAGAGAGGGTTTCGCGTGCCAGCAAAAGTTACTGGCGGGTTATGATTGGCACGCATGCCAGGGGTTGCCCACCCCTGTTCTACACCCTTTGTAAGTTATCTAAGTTCTATTATAAATTATCCCTCATGTGGTCAAAATAGAGAACAACTCAGGAAAATAAATTCTGGTTGAAAAAAAAAGGAGATGAGATGTCTGTCCGAAATGGGCTGACACAGTGAAGACTACAAAAAGGAAGGGGGTGTTGCGCCTCCTAACAAATCATTCCAAATCTTAGAGGCTAAAAGCCACAGTACACGGTCGGAAGCCTGCCCCTTTGGTCGGGCTCCACAGAGATGGCTTTTCTCTCCCGAGGCATCAGCTGGGGCAGTGCACGCGAACGGGAGGCAGTGCACACGAACGGGAGGCAGGATCCACCTCCCTGTGGCCTCCTCGTTCACGTGGCGGGTGAGCTGCAGCCAGTCAGTGGCTGGGCACTCAGCCAGGCTTGTCTGCCAGGACTGCTGGCTCCTCTCCTCAGGCTGCTGGGACCCGCGGGCTGTAGAGTCTGCACAACTAGGTGGCTGGTTCTAATAACAGGTGTTTGAAAGTGAGAAAGTGGGCGCTGTGGTGCCTGAAGGCCAGGCCCTGATGCTGGCAGTGCCCAAGCAGTTCAGCTCAGCCCGGCTCCTGGCGAGGAGGCACAGCCCTCCGCCTCTCCCCGGGCGGGGCATCTAAGACACTGTGGCCGTCTTCAATCTGCCACAAAAGACAGTTTGGGATCAGAATAAGTGAGATAGATATTCTGAAAAATTGGTAAGAGCTGTGGAAGACAAAATAGGGAAAGTGGAGCATAGCAAGCAAAAGTAGACCGTTAAAAAGGATTAGAGAGGAAATGATAGATGTGGAGTCCAGGTAGAGGCAATCCAGAATAGGCATAATTCGTGACCACGAAGAGAATGAAAATAACTCAAGTTAAAAAATTGTATCATTCCAAGGGATTTACAGATCTGGCAACATTCTCAAATAAAAATCCAGAATGTACTCCAATTATAAAAATCTACAAATGATGGGAGGGAGGGCATGTAATAGGAACAAAGCCATAGGTGTTTAATGATTATTCACCTACTAACTATACACGAGAGGTTTTCCTACGGACCCCGGGAAGCTGGAGGATAAAACAAGGCTGTAGAAAGACAAGGTGCCTCCATGGTCCATTACTCAGAAAAGTACATTTTGAGGACAAAGGACAGGACATGCTTTAACTTGGTTGCTGTGCCCGGACCCTGACCCACTCTGGGAGTTTGCCTCAGGAACGCTGACCCTTCTCCAGTCCCAGCTGAGCTGCTTGTAACATCACAGATTAGCCACCTTGTTATCAGACTTTGAAGGACGGACTGCAGACCAGACCCTCCCTTGCCCTGTTACACTTGCTGCTCGAAGCTGCATGCAGTTATCTTTTTCCTCATCCAAATACAATCAGCCCACTGCTCTCCCAAACTGCCGGCATTATTGGGATAAACGCTCATACATGACTCAACCTCGTCTCTGCTTAATTTGGCTCTAGAAGTGACAGGCGATCCCAACCCATTGTGTTCAGAACCACCAACAATTAATAAAATGTAACAAATATTCTTTTACAAATGTTCTTTGTTTTCACGGTTATCTTTATACAAAACCTACTTTGAACAACAACAAAGTTGAAATATTCTTTTGTCATCTCTTCCCTTCCCTGAGCTTCTAACTTGAGCTAATGCCCACTATAAGGCAACTAGTGAGTTTATATGCTCTCTATTCTCTCTTAATTTTAAAAAGAATATTGTATCTATATTGTCAGAACATGTAATGATCACATACTATCTGTAACCCTTACTTCCACAATTTGAACTTAGGTGTGTGTGTTTTTTTTTAATTGAGGTGAAATTCACATAACATAAAGTTAACCATTTTAAGTGTACAACTCGGTGACATTGAGTACATATATATTTAAAATATTGTATAACCAGCACCTCTGTTTAGCTCCAAAACATTTTCAACACCCAAAAAGGAAACCATTAGGTAGTTACTACACATTCAGTCTTCCCCCAGACCTTTGCCCATTTTCAAATTGGGTTGTCTTTTTGTTGTTGAGTCATAATTCCATATACATTTGAGGATCAGCTTTTCTGTTTTTACAAAAAAAGGCCACTGGAATTTTGATAGGGATTGTATTGAGGCTGTAGATTGTTTTAGATAGTATTGCCATCTTAATAATTATATCTTCCAAGTCATGAAATGAGATGTACTTGGATCTTTTTGGTCTTTTTTACTTCAGTGATATGTGCAGTTTTCAGTGTATATTTCATTTCCTTTGTTAAATTTATTCCAGCGTCTGAACACTGTAGATGCTCCCCACCTGTTAGTCACTGAGTAGCCCTCGGGGTTACCAGATGGACTGTCATGGTGTCGCAGTGCTTATGTTCAAGTAACTCTTGACTTAATAATTGCCCCAAAGCACAGAGCAGAGAAGCTGGCAATTCGATGTGCCAAAGAGTAGAGTAGTCAGTGCTTCCTTTAAGTGAAAAGGAAAAAGTCCTCAACTTAATAAGGAAAAATAATTTATATGCTGAGGTCTTAAGATCTACAGTAAGAACAAATCTTCTATCCACAAACTTGTGAATGAAAAAGAAATGCTAGTTTTGCTGTTATACTTCTAACTGCAAAGATTATGCTCACATCAAGTGGTAAGGGCTTAGTTAAGTTGGAAAAGACATTGAATTTGTGGGTGGAAAATATGAACAGAAAACATGTGTACAAATACACATACATACATATAGTACCAAACCATTGGGTACCATCTGAGGATTCAGGCGTCCATTGGGGATCCTGGCACATATCCTCCAGAAATAAGAGGGAACTATTACTGTACTGCTTGGTCTCACTTCCTTTCAACTTGTAAAACCTCCTTTAGCATTCTTATAAGGTAGGTTTCGTAAAAATGAATTCTTAGTATCTGAGAATGTCCTCATTTTGCCTTCATTTCTGATAATTTTGCTACATGTAAGAGTCTCGGTTGAGTTTTTTCCTTTCAGCACTGTGTATGTCATTTCATCGCCTCAGGCCTCCACTATGTCTGTAAATCAATCTTCAATCTTAGTAGGGTTTTCTTACCAGTATACACACGCGTGACTTTGTTTTCAAGATTTTTCTGTCTCTTAGTATCGTTTTTATTCTGACATGTCTGGGTGCGGCTCATTCTACTTTAGGAATTTGTTGATCTTCTTGGGTTCATGTTTTGATCTTTGAGATTTTTAGGCATTATTTCTTCTAATAACTTTTCTGCTCACTTTCCTTCTGGTACTCCCATTACACATATGTTGATGTTTTGTACTTCTCTGAAGCTGTTTTTCTTCATTTTCCCCCTCCTGTTCTTTGGATGGCAGTACTTGCATTGATTAATCTGCACCTTTCCTGATTCTACTGCTCAAATATGATAAGTACCCGTAATTAATTTTTCATTAGTTATTGTACTTTCCAAGTCCAGAAAGTTTGATATGGTTATTTTAAAATAATTTATCTCTTTATTAATATTCTCTATTTGATGAAATATTCTTTTTATACCTCCCGCATGGTTCTAGTCTTAAAATATATATATTTATAACAGCTGCTTGAAGCTTTTGTACGTTTCCAACATCTGGGCCTACTCAAAGGGAGCTCCTTTTTGCTTTTTGCTCCCTGTCTGGTCAGTTTCCTGTTTCTTTGCACACCTTGTACTTTCTTGTTGGGAGCTGGACACTTAAATACAGCAGCTCTGGGTGCTCATCCTCCCCTCCAGGGCTTGTTTGCTTATTTGTTAGAGCCATAGTTGGACTTATTTCAGTGAAGTCCACTTACCCTGCAAAGTGAAGCTTCTGATGGGCATGCGCTGTTGCTGACTCCCCTCCAACCCCAAGGGGTGTCAGCAGGGCTCTCTATTGTTCATTTCCCTGATCTCCTTGTAAGGGTTTTAGTTGGCCAGCTTCTACTGTTATCACACTTTATTAACATCCACTAATTCTAGCAGACCATTCTATTATTTCTGACAAGCCCTGGGGTATATATTGCTGCACAGTTTGATCCAATTAAATTCAGGCACTTGTAGTCTTTGAGGCCTGTTCCAATCTTAGGGCTACTTTTGGCTGCCACGTTAATTCTGTTTAAAGCTCTCACCTTCTGCTTGTTATCATGGACTCCCACTCCAAATCTCCTGTCTACAGTAGAATCCTTAAACTCCTCTTTAACTCTGCTTTAAATAAAGTCAGTCCCTTTAGGGAACGCACCCCATGAAAGCTGTTTTGATAGTCTGCTTCTCCTACTGGGTAAAGCCTCTGTGCTTCCGCCCATAGCTGGGGGTAGGAGAGTAGCCCAATTTTCTAGGGATCATACCTGTGGTGTTACAAGTAGAGCAGTGAGTGGTAGCCCCTGGTGTCTGCTAGCCTGTCCGTGCATGTAACTTCCATCCTAATCACTACTGTTCCAGTTTAAGAGAAAGCCAATTGTGAATCTCAATGGGTTTATGAGTGAGCTGGGGCAACAGTGATTAGGAAACAGTCCGCTTGGTCTGCCATTCCCAGGGTTGATCTGTGCTCCAAGTGGGGACTGGGTAGAAGAGAGAGGGAGCAGTCTGCTCCTCTCAGGGAGGAACTGCAGGCTGACTGGGAGCCAGGGGAAGGAAGGGGGTGGGGTCATGGCGCAAATAGCAGAGACTTACCTTTCTTTACCAAGAGTGAGTAAGAATTTCCTGAATAAATATTTTTGTTTGCTTTATGCTCTTATGACAATTTCAGAGACTTTCATTTTTAAAAATATAATATTTATAAGCTATGGTTGTTTCAATGATTCTGTAGATCTCCTCATGTTGAAATTCCAAAGTGCTTCCTGATTTTTTAAATGCATTTCTTAAAATACAAGCAATCAGGACCCTTGAAATAAGGCAATATGCTCACAACCTGAAAAAGTTCTCTGCCATCAGCTGACTCAACATCAACATGCAGCACACAGAATAAATAAGCAGCTCTTTAATAGTTACGTAAACATATTCCAGACGAAAGTGTTTACCATTCATTTACAGGTGCAGTCTGTTACACCAATAATTGTTATTTGACCTGTTGTATAAAGTAAATAATGCATGAGAATTAGTCCTGAAATAGTTTCTTGAATTTGTTCCCAATCCGGTGAATTAAAAAAAAACACAACTGTGAATGGCATAAAGACGTAAAAATCATATTGTGATAAAATCAATTGCAAAAATAGAGAATCCAGATCCTACCCAGATAATTTAAGAACTCAGCAGTTTTCCTCAATTTAAACGTGAGCTCCACAGAGAAAATATTAAAGATGTCTTTCAATGTGATGCAACTGTATAAAACTAGAATATGACCATTAGATGACCAATGTATCAAAACCAACAGAATTTAGAAAACACATCTAATTCTAAAGTAAGCAGAAATAAAAAGACACTTTACAAAGAATTATAACTGCTCCCTAATCATCATCAGAGTCCGAATCATATTTCTTTCCTCGGATAGTTTTCTTTTCCAGCTTTGTGAAGTTTGTTCCAATTTTCTTTTGGCTCTGAAATGGTGGCTCCATTAAATTTCCACTGAAAATAAAGCAAATATGAAAAGCACTTATTCTTTATGACTTAGTACAGAAAAATCTTTTTTTCTCTCCCATTGTAACGTATGAAATAAGAGTAAATTTTTCTTTAAAATGCTGGTGTCAAGGAAGAGTACCTATTTATTCATACCGATGGTTAATAGTGATAAACCTTACTTTGTACTACTAAATGTTTTAGATCAATGTTTTATTTTATCTTGTGTCATTAACTGCTGATTAACATTTCACAGGATGCCAACAGAATTTCTGACTGAAAAACAAAGAAGAAAATCAAATGTTTTTTCTCATCTGTTTTGGATATGCTGAACCTTTTCACAGTGAAAAGGACACAAAAATGGTGCTGTATTTTGATAGCCTGTTATGACAGGTTCGATTCTGTTTAACAACCTTTAATGTTTAGATTTCTACAGACATCATCAAAACTCATGGAATTTATTATAATTAACCAGAATTGGTGTGAAACTCTTTTTCAATGATGCTTCAGAAATGAAATACAACAATTTCTTTTTTCAAAAATATCTGGGAGTTACCTAGCACCTTGATCTTGTTTAAAATTCTTTATTGTTGAAACTTTTACATGTCTCTTTTTTCTCCCACTGACCTCTCCCCGCCCACGCCCACGCCCACTCCCTAGCACAAGCCCCTACCCCACTATTGTCTGTGTCCATTGGTCATGCTCATATGCATGCATAAAAGTCCTTTGGTTGATCTCTTACCCCCCCCCCCCCCCCAACCCATTCCCCTGAGGTTTGACGTTCTGTTTGATGCTTCTATGTCTCTGGATCTATTTTTGTTCATTGGTTTATGTTGTTTATTATGTTCCACAAATGAGTGAGATCTTTTTCTGACTGGCTTATTTCGCTTAGCATAATTCTCATCCAAGGATATGTTTTTATTGGTTTTAGAGAGAGGAAAGGGGGGAGAGATAGAGAAGAAGAGAGAGAGAGACATCGATGTGAGAGAGACACATCGACTGGTTGCCTCCCATATGTGCCCTGACCTGAGATTGAACCCACAATCTAGGTATGTACTCTAAGCAGGAATTGAACCTGCAACCTTTGGGACGATGCCCCAACCAACTGAGCCACTGGACCAAGGCTAGATCTTGGCTTTGAAATATCACTTGCCACTGAAAGGAACCATGGCTCCTTGGAGTAAGAGCCAATTCTAGGGAGAGTAGAACATGAGTACCCATCTTTTTTTTTTAATATATTTTATTGATTTTTTTACAGAGAGGAAGGGAGAGAGATAGAGAGTTAGAAACATCGATGAGAGAGAAACACCGATCAGCTGCCTCCTGCACATCTCCCACTGGGGAAGTGCCCGCAACCCAGGTACATGCCCTTGACCGGAATCGAACCTGGGACCTTTCAGTCCGCAGGCCGATGCTCTATCCACTGAGCCAAACCAGTTTCGGCATGAGTACCCATCTTATTTGTATCAGAAAGCAAGTGTTCAAACACTATGGGGACATGACCAAAGAATATAGAAGCCTGTATGAAAGGGGCTCTCACTGGTCAAACCTGGGGCAATTTAAACTTCAAAGCAAATAATAATAGCAACAGAATATAACCCATTGAATAAAATAATCTACAGCCCATTCTAATATATGTAAACAAGTAAAAATTAATGTGAGATATGGAAAAGTTCTTCCTTAAATCACCTTTTGGCCTGGTAGACAACTGGTTAACCAGTGCTCAGTTATCCTCGCCGGATATGAGACAAGCCATCATATGCCTCCTGATATGGTGCACTAAGAAGGAAGAATACATCACTTCTATGATATGCCTGTGAAAAAATGCATAATCTGAATCTAAACTTGAAACATTAGACAAACCCCGTTGGCGGATGCTCTGTAAAATTACTAGCTTGTACTCTTCCAAAATATCACAGTACCGAAAAACAAATGAAGGGTAACAGGTTGTTACATGTTAACGAAAACTAAAAACACATGCACTCCAAGCAGTGCATTTTTTGATATGTAGGGCATTACTGGAATTTGAATATGGTCTATAAATTACCTCAAGTTCCTGTTTTAATAATTGTACTGTGATTGCATAAGAGAATGTCATTGTTCCTAGAAAATATACACAAAAGTATGTAAAGGTACAATACATGTACAATTTCCACTCAAATCGTTCTGAAAAAAAAAAAAAAAATTCAGATAAAGCAAATATAAAGTGTTTAAAATAGGGAACGTGAGTGAAGGGTATATGAGCATCATTTGTATTATTTCCAAACTGTTTAAAGTTTGAAATCATTTCAAAATAAGTGATTTTACTTAATGTTAATATTTTGTTTACTATTAACAAAATATTTTGTTTACTATTACTATTAATATTTTGTTTACTATTAAGAAAATAATACCTAAAACTCCCAAATCAACTTCTACGATGTAGGAATCATTTAGACATGTGTAGGAAAGATTCAGAGGAAAGGGGTAGAGAAGTGAAAAGGCGAGAGAGGAATCTCTATTTATTGAAAGGCACAATGACTGTGGAATGACAACTGCAGTTTTACCAACTGTTCTTGCAAATCAAGAACAAGCACAAAGGGCCCAGTCAGTTTGGCTCAGTGGTTGAGCATCAACCTATGAACCAGGAGATCATGGTTTGATTCCCAGTCAGGGCACATGCCCGGGTTGCAGGCTTGATCCCCAGTAGGGGGCGTGCAGAAAGCAGCTGATCAATGATTCTCTCTCATCACTGATGTTTCTATCTCTCTCTCCCTCTCCCTTCCTCTCTCTGAAATTAATACAAATATCTTCTTCTTCTAATCTAATAAAAGAGAAACATGGTAATTAGTGTACGACCGCTACCCTTTTCATTGACTAATCAGGGCGATATGCAAATTAACCACCAACTAAGATGGCGGTTAACCGCCAACAAAGATGGCGGTTAATTTGCATATGTAATCACAATGCAGGGAGGCAAAAGGGAAAGCAGGAAGAAGGCCCCTGCCACTGACAGTGATCGGAAACCCAGGGGGGAGCTAAGAGCTGGGGGGCAGGGCAAAGGCAACCCTGGGGTCCGCCTTTTCCCTGCCCCCCAGCCATGATCGGAGAATCGGGCGCCTTTGCCGCCCTGGCCAGTGATAGCGGGAAGTAGGGGTGGAGCCAGCGATGGGAGCTGGGCACGGGCGAAGCTGGCAGTCCCGGGAGCTAGGGGTCCCTTGCCTGGGCCTAAAGCGGAGCCTGCCATCGCGGGGCCGCAGCAGCTGCGGGTCCCCGCGGCCTGGGCAGGGGCGGAGCCCGCGTGATCGGAGCGCTGCTGCTGCTGCTGCGGGTTCCCGCTGCCCAGGCCAGATGCCTTGGCCAGAGGCGTTAGGCCTGGGCAGGGGCGGAGCCAGCAATCGTGAGCAGCTGGGGGTCCCCTGCCCAGGCCTAATGCCTTAGCCAGAGGCATTAGGTCTAGGCAGGGGCAGAGTGGGAGATCGCGGGGAGCTGGGGGTCCCCTGCCCAGGCCTAATGCCTTAGCCAGAGGCATTAGGTCTAGGCAGGGGCAGAGTGGGAGATCGCGGGGAGCTGGGGGTCTCCTGCCCAGGACTAATGCCTCCACCAGAGGCCTTAGGTCTTGGCAGGAGCGGTGCCAGAGATTGTGGGTAGCAGGGGTGGAGCCTGGAATGGTGCGAGCTGGGGTCCCCTGCCCAGGCCTGATACCTCTGCCGGAGGCCTCAGGCCTGGGCAAGGGGCCGATCCGGTGATTGGCGATCGGAGGGTGATGAGGGTCAACTCCTCTGGCCGAGGCATCAGGCCTGGGCGGGGGGCAGAGCCAGCAATCGGAGGGGGCTGGGGGTCCCCTGCCCAGGCCTGATGCCTGGGTGGGGGGCGGAGCCGGTGATTGGGGAGATATGAGGGTCCCCTTGCCCAGGCCTGAAGCCTGGGTCAGAGACATCAGGCTTGGGCAGGGGGTGGAGCAAGCGATCAGAGGGAGATGGGGGTCCCCTGCCCAGGCATGATTCCTGGGCCAGAGGCATTAGGCCTGGGCGGGGGTCAGAGCCAGTGATCGGGGGGAGATGGGGGTCCCCTGTCCAAGCCTGACACCTCTGGCAGAGGCGTCAGGCCTGGGCAAGGGGCTGATCAGGTGATCAGAGGGTGATGGGGGTCGACGCCTCTGGCCAAGGCATCAGGCCTGGGCGAGGGTGGAGCCGGTGATCGGGGGTGAGGGGGGTCCCCTGCCCAGGCCTGAATCCTGGGCCAGAGGCATCAGGCCTGGGCCAGGGGCGGAGCCAGCAATCGGAGGGGTCTGGGGGTCCCCTGCCCAGGCCTGACGCCTGGGCCAGAGGCATCAGGCTTGGGCCCGCCCAGGCAGAGGCATCAGGCCTGGGCAAGGGGCTGATCCTGCGATTGGAGGGTGATGGGGGTCAATGCCTGAGGGCTCCCAGTATGTGAGAGGGGGCAGGCTGGGCTGAGGGACACTCCCCCCCCCCCCCACCCAGTGCACGAATTTCATGCACCGGGCCCCTAGTATTAAATAATAATAATAAAAGAATAACAACAAAAAAAGAGCAGGCATAGAGGCTCTGGATGGTGTGGCTGAGTTGTTAGAGCATCAGCCCATACACCATAGGGTCATGGGTTGCAGGTTTGATTCTGGTCCTGGTTGGGGGCATGCGTGGGAGGCAACCAACTGATGTGTCTCTTTCCCCCTCTCTATTTCACCTACCCCCCCTTCTCCCTCCCTTCTAAAAATCAATGGAGCCCTGGCTGGTTTGGCTCAGCGGATAGAGCGTCGGCCTGTGGACTCAAGGATCCCAGGTTCGATTCCGGTCAAGGGCATGTACCTTGGTTGCGGGCACATCCCCCAGTAGGGGGCGTGCGGGAGGCGGCTGGCCGATGTTTCTCTCTTATCGATGTTTCTAACTCTCTATCCCTCTCCCCTCCTCTCTGTAAGGAATCAATAAAATATATTTTAAAAAAAAAATCAATGGAGCCCTGACTGGTGTGCTCAATGGTTAGAGCACTGGCCTGTGCACTGAAGGGTTACAGGTTCGATTCCTGGTCAAGGGCATGCACCTGGGTTGTGGGTTTGCTCTCTGCCTCTGGTTGGGACGCATGTGGGAGGCAACCAGTCGATATGTCTCTATCACATTGATGTCCCCCCGACCCCTACCTCTTTTTCCATCCCTCTCTCCTTCTCTCCCTCCCTTCCACTTTCTCTCTGAAAAGCAATGGGAAAAATATCCTCTGGTGAAGATTAACAAAAAAAAGAACAAGCACAAAGGGCAAAATGATATGCTATAATTTGTGGAATTAGATAAATTATCTGTCTGGAGAAATGGATAAAGAGATGAATGAAAAAAGGAAGTTGGATTTTAGGTGGTTTTCAAATTGAGACTGTTTCCCACTGTAAGTAATTTAAGCTAAGCATGGAAATGAGATTCTGTATATTTTATCTGATTCTGCAAATGAGACAGGAATATACATTAAAATCTAATGTTTGAAAGTAAGTCACTATCAATTTGAGTAATCTGGTTTAAATCAGGGAAGAGTTCATTCTGGGTGTCATTTTGGGTTTCCAGGTTATACAGAATTAGATGCAATAGGATCTGTTAGGTTGAGAACTTTTATAGCTAGGTGTATACCAAGACTCACTTTTATCCAAGACTGATTTTTGCTGTGAGGTCATGCTAATAACGTACACTTTAAGAAATATGCTCTTCCTTTGTGAAAGTTTTTCTACATGCCAGCCAAAAGATCTTAGTTCCATAAAATAAACGTTAACATAAAACAATCTTCTCTAAAAATATCACTGAAAATGTGAATTAAAATAAGTCTTTTATTTTGTTAAAATTACCTGTAATTGATAATATCAGAGCAACCAAGCCGCCACTCTAAAGTTTCCGTGGTGAAGTCATCCGTATTTCCTAGGTCAGTAAATCCAGCGACGTAATCCTGCGTTTTCCCATCTTTCACCAGTGCTAGTGTGGGGATGACTTTGATCTTCAGTCTCTCACAAAGGAAAGGTGCTTTTTCCACATTCAGCTTCAAAAATTTGGTCTCCAGATGTTTCTTGGACAATATTGCTAAATGTTTGTCTAGTATTTTACACCTGTAAATAATAAATATAGAAAATCAAAATCCAAAACAACAGAGTTCTTCTTAAAGATAAATGCCATTAAGTAAGGTACACCTGATTTTATAGTTTATTTGTTTGAGTCTCATACTTTGGTAGCCAACTGGTGCTTGTGTCAGGCGATCTCACTTCCATTTCAGAGGTAGCTGCCCGATTATGAGAGGCAGAAAAACAATGTGGTATTCTAAGAAGTCAGATTTGCTTTAATGACATTTATAAAAAACATTCAATATATGCCTTAAATTGTAAGTGCTTCACAAAGTTGTCATGTTCGTGATAAAAACAAAAAATTGTAATTTCTTTTATGCACGATTCCTGGTATCTTATACAGAAAGCTTGAAGGGTGACAAATCTAAACTTGATGGAACTCGGAGAGACTTCTCAGAATTAGAAATGTGCACCTGGCCCTGACCGGTTTGGCTCAGCGGATAGAGCGACGGCCTGCAGACTCAAGGGTCCCAGGTTCGATTCCGGTCAAGGGCATGTATCTTGGTTGCGGGCACATACCCAGTGGGGAGTGTGCAGGAGGCAGCTGATCGATGTTTCTCTCTCATCGATGTTTCTAACTCTCTATCCCTCTCCCTTCCTCTCTGTAAAAAATCAATAAAATATATTTTAAAAAAAAAGAGATGTGCATCTGGTGCCATATGTGCAAGTGCCACTGAGAAGTAACACTTCTAGCTGTAAATATGTCATTATGGTTTTAGAAAATGAAAATACCAGAAGTAACTTCCATTAAGCCATCTTCTAAAGAGAAAAATGGAAGTGACATTTTCTTTAAAGTAGGATGTATTTAAACTGGTCAATCCTCTAATGTTTCTGAAACAGACTATCGTAATAATCTTTTTGAGCAGTAGCTCTTCACCATTGGTATTCATTACACCGAACTTGTAAAATATACAGATGGATCAAAATTCCCTGGGAGTGTAGCTGGAAACATGCAGGTGATGCTCATGCCCAATACAGATGAGAACCACTGCTTTGGATGCCTAAGACACTAGATGCTTCAGAGTTGTTTTTACCAGGCTGTTGGGGTACTCTATAGTTGTAGCTTTTCCTGAATTAGGTTTGGGCCTAGGGAATTTCTGATAAATTTAATGTCTCATTACTTTTCCTCTGAATGTATCTTTTCATATATCACCCTGAAGTGCAGCAATGAAATTTTAGTGAAAATGGTAGGAGAGAACTAATTATTATTATTATTATTATTATTATTGTTTTTAAACATCTTTTTATTGATTTTAGAGAGGAAGGGAGAGGGAAAGAGAAAGAGAAATGTCAATGATGAGAGAGAATCATTGATCGGCTGCCTCCTGCACACCCTCTACTGGGGATGAGCCTGCAACCCTCACATGTGCCCTTGACTGGAATGGAACTCGGGACCCTTCAGGCCACAGGCCAATGCTCTATCCACTGAGCCAAATGGGCTAGGGCGAGAAGTAATTATTAAATGGTTTTGAATGAAGCTCAAAATAGAGGGTAAATAAACCATTATGTGAGAAATATGTTCCTGAACATTTGTATATAAATCAACTCCATGGTTTTATTTGAGTAATAAGGAACATTTTATTTGTTGCCTTTTAATTATTTTTATTACTCAAAAAAGCTTCATTTTTCTTATTTAGCTTTTTGACTCTGTGCTTGTGCCCTCAACATGTTACAACAATTTCTTGTTCCTCAATTAGGAAAGCAAGTTTGATCCTGTCACAGACACATTTAGCACATATGGATCCACCACAAGCTCTGTTAGACAACCTCCCTAGAACTTTAGGTCTCACAGTGCAAACTCCACGAAGCAGGCCTAGCCACAGGCCACATGCAGACTTTGGTGCTTTCCCAACCTTCTTGGTATAAAGGGGAACAATTCTCTATTATTACCAGGGGTTCGGGATAGCCTATGTTCTGTTAGAGGCTGTATTGTTAGAGCCCGGCTGGTATGTCAAAACCACTGGACCATTTGAAGGCTTGAAGACACCATCCCCAGAAGAGCTGGAATTTTTTGAACAATTTCATTTTTATTGACTTTAGAGAGAGAGAAGGGAGAGGAAGTAAGAAAGAAACATCGATTGTTTGCTTCCTGCATGCACCCTGACAGGGATCGAGCCTGTAACCCGGAATGTGCCCTGACTGGGAATCAAACTGGTGACCTCTTGCATGGGACAATGCTCAACCAACTGAGCCACACTGGCCAGGGCTGGAACCTATTTTAAATAAGACTTTGCATCATTTGTCAATTAATCCATTTTTTAAAAATACAGAAGCTGCAGTCATGGTGTAGTTAAAATAGCATTAGGCTTAAAACCTATTATCATTTAGTAACTGCATGACATTAGGTGAGCCGCACATGAAGCATGTACCTACTTGCCTCAAAGGGTCACTGTGAGTGTTCTGGGATTTTACACGTGAAAGTGTACAGCCTATTATGTGCTAGGAACTTAGAAATATATACATACCTAATGATTTAAATTTTGATTTTTCAGTTTTAAGATTAGTACTCCTGGTGCTGCACTGTGTATGTATCCATCAAATATATTTACTAAGCACCTACTATGTGTCAGCCATGGCTGCTCTAGGGCTAGGAATCCAAAACACAGTGGTCCACCGACAGGCAAACTCTATGCCTTCATAAAACAAGCTAGTGGTGAAAACATCTCATAAACAAGTGAGCACATCACATCATCTTACAGACTGATATGATATCAAGATATCACTCGTCATCAACACCAGAGGTTGGCAACTTAGGAAGATGAATGCCCATGGGAGATGACGGCGTACCACAATGGCAGAGGGCTTCCTTGATACCCTTTACCTTCTCCCATTTCCCCTTAGTGCAGGGGTGGGGAACACTTTATCTGCCAAGGGCCATTTGGATACTTATAACCTCACTCACGGGGCACACAAAATACCAACTTAAAAATTAGCCTGCTATTTTGGTCAAACATTTAATTAACTCACCCCTAAATGCCTTGGCAGGGCCAGACCAAATGATTTCTCAGGCCTTACATGGCCTGAGGGCCAGATGTTCCCCACACTTGCCTTAGAAGATATTTCACCATTTCAATATTTTCTTTATTTTTATATTTTTAGTCAATAAGTCTCAAGCAATCAATCCATGAAAGATGTTAATTAATAGCCAACTTGTTGGGTGGTGAACCTAAGACAGGTCAATCTCAAGAAACAAGAACAATCTCAAATAAATAATCTAACTTTATACTTAAAGGAACTAGAAAAAGAAGAAAAAAAGAAAGCCCAAATTGAGTAGAATGAAGGATAATAATAAAGACCAGAGGGGAAGTAACTGAAATAGTCTAAAAAAATAATAAAAAGATCAATAAAACTAAGGGCTGGTTCTTTGAAAAGATAAACAAGATTGACAAACCTTTAATCAGACTCATCCAGAAAAAAAGAGAGAGGAACCAAATAAATAAAATCAGAAATGAAAGAGGAAAAGTAACAACGTACACCAAAGAAATACAAAGAATTGTAAGAAAATATTATGAACAACTATATGCCAACAAATTAGGCAATCTGGACAAAATGGATAAATTCCTAGAAACATACAGTCTTCCATAACTGAATCAGGAAGAGTCAAGAGCATCTGAATAAACAGATTACAACTAGTAAAACTGAAGTAGCAATCAAAAAACACCCAACAGTCCTAGCCAGTTTGACTCAGGGCTTAGAGCATCGGCCCACAGACTGAAGGTTCTCAGGTTTGATTCTGGTCAAGGGCATGCAGGCTCGATCCCCGTGGCTGCAGGCTCGATCCCCGGCCTCTGGATGGGGCACTTGCAGGAGGCAACCAATTGATGTGTGTCTCTACATTAGTGTTTCTCTCTCTCTGTCTTTCCCTCTCCCTACTACTCTCTCTAAAAATCAATGAAAAAAAAAAACATCCTGGAGTAAGGATTAACAAAAAGAAAACAACAACAAAAAAATATCCAACAAACAAGAGTCCTAGACCAGCTGGCTTCACAGATGAATTTTACCAAACATTCGAAGAACTAACACCTATCTTTCTCAAACTATTCCAAAAAATTCAAGAGGAGGGGAGACTCCCAAGTTCATTTTACAAAACCAGATAAAGACACTACAAAGAAAGAAAATTATAAGCTAATATCCCTCATGAACATAAATGCTAAAATTTTTAATTAAAGCAAACTGGATCCAACAATACAGTGTAAAAGATTATACACTATGATCAAGTGAGATTTATTCCAGGATGCAAGGTTGGTACAATATACACAAACCAATTAATGTGATATACCATATAAACAAAATGAAGGATAAAACCACACGATCATTTCAAAAGGTGCAGGAAAAGCATTTGATAAAATCCAGCACCCATTTATGATAAAAACAAAACAAAACAAAACAACTCAGCAAAATAGAGAGGGAACATACTTCAACATAATGAAGACCATATATGAAAAACCCACAGCCAACATCATACTCAATGGGCAAAAACTAAAAGCATTCCCTTTAAGATCAGGAACAGGACAGGGTTATCTGCTTTTACCACTCTTACTCAACATAGTACTGGAAGTCCTAGCCACAGCAATCAGATAAGAAGAATAAATAAAAGGCATCCAAATGGAAAGGCAAAAGTAAAACTGTCATTATTTGCAAGTGACATGATACTGTATATAAAAAACCCTAAAGATTTCATCAAAAAACTACTAGGACTTGATTACATTTAATGAAGGATGTAATTTTCCATATTCTTGGAAAATTGTAAGACACTGAAGAAAGAAACTGAAGATACAAATAAGTGGAAACATATGCCATGTTCATGGATAGGAAGAATTAACATAATTAAAATGTTCATAGTACCCAAAGCAATATAGATTCAACACCAATTCCAATCAAAATACTAATGGCTATTCACAGAAATAGAACAAATATTCCAAAAATTTACATAGACCCCAAAAAAGGCTCCAAATAGCAACAGTGATCTTGGGAAAGAAGAACAAAGTTGGAGGAATCACCCCACCTGATATCAAACTATACTACAAGGCCACAGTAATCAAAACAGCATGGTACTGGCATAAAAAGACATATTGATCAATGGAACAGAATAGAGAGCTCAGGAATAAACCCATGCCTTTATAGTCAATTAATATTTGACAAAGGAGGCAAAAACATACAACAAGGTAGAGGTAGTTTATTCAATAAATGGTGTTGGGAATACTGGCCAGATATTTACAAAAAAAATGAAACTAGACCACCTTCTTACATCATACACAAGAATAAGCTCAAAATGGATTAAATATTAAATGTTAGAATCAAAACCAAACCAAAAAATTTTTGCACAGCAAAGGAGACCATCAACAAAATGAAGACAACCCAATGAATGGGAGAACATATTTGCCAAAGATATATCTTATAAGGGGTTAATATCCAAAATTTATAAAGAATTTATAAAACTGAACACCAAAAAAACCCCAAACAATCCAATGTAAAAATGAGCAAAGGACTTAAATGAACACTTCTCCAAAGAAGACATATAGATGGCCAATAGACATATGAAAAGATGCTCAATGTCACAAATCATCATCAGAGAAATGTAAACTAAAACCACAATGAGATGTCACTTACACCTGTTAGAATGGCTATCAACAATAAATTAACAAACAACAAGTGCTGGGGAGGATGTGGAGAAAAGGGAACCTTGTTCGTGCACTGTTGGTTAGAATGCAGACTGGTGCAGCTACTGTGGAAAGCAGTATGGAGTTACCTCAAAAAAATAAAAATAAAAAAATGGAAGTGCCTTATGACCTATGATTCCATTTCTGGAAATTTATCTGAAGGAACCCAAAATACTAATTCAAAAGAATATGTGCACCCCTATGTTCACAGTGCAGCATTATTTACAATAGCCAAGACACAGAAGCAGCCCAAGTGTCCATCAATAGATGAGTGGATAAAAAAGCTATAGAGCCCTAACCGGTTTGGCTCAGTGGATAGAGCGTCGGCCTGGGGACTGAAAGGTCTCAGGTTCGATTCCGGCCAGGGGCATGTACCTTGGTTGCGGGCACATCCCCAGTAGGAGGTGTGCAAGAGGCAGCTGATCAATGTTTCTTTCTCATCGATGTTTCTAACTCTCTATCCCCTCTCCCTTTCTCTCTGTAAAAAAATCAATAAAACATATATATAAAAAAATTTTTTTTAAAAAGCTGTAGATACCTTTATACAGTGGAATACTACTAGGCCATAAAAAGGAAATCTTACCCTTTGCAACAAAATGGATGTACCTGGTGAGCATTATGCTAAGTGAAATAAGCGAGTCAGAGAAAGGCAAATACCATATGATTTTACTCATATGTGGAATCTAATGAACTAACAAGCAAAATAGTGACAGACTCACAGAGAGTAGGCTGACAGCTGGGAGTGGGGGGAGTGGAGGGAGTGGGGTGGAGGTATTGAGCCAAAAAGGAAAAAAAAAAAGGAGAAAAAAACTCATGGACAGGAATAACAGTGTAGTGACTGCTGCGGGTGGGAGGGGGGAGGGGATGGGTGGGTAGGAGGAATGGGTGGAGGGAGGTGGAAGGAGGTAGAGGAGGGTAAAGGAGGGATAAATGGTGCTGGACGGAGACTTGATTTGGGATGGTAAACACAATACAGTGTACAGACTACATGTTGTAGAATTGTGCACCTGAAACCTGTATAATTTTGTTAACCAGTGTCACTCCAATAAATTCAAGAAAAAGACTGCCTCCTGCACGCCCCCCACCGGCACATGCCCTTGACTGGAATCAAACTTGGGACTTTTCAGTCCGCAGGCTGACGCTCTATCCACTGAGCCAAACCGGCTAGGGCTCTAAGGTGTTTTTATTTTTTTCTTTTCTTTTTTATTATAATAATAGGGTTTTTAAAAAAATATATATTTTATTGATTTTTTACAGAGGAAGGGAGAGAGATAGAGAGCCAGAAACATCGATGAGAGAGAAACATCGACCAGCTGCCTCCTGCACATCTCCTACTGGGGATGTGCCCGCAACCAACGTACGTGCCCTTGACCGGAATCGAACCCGGGACCCCTGAGTCCGCAGGCCGACACTCTATCCACTGAGCCAAACCAGTTTCGGCTCTAAGGTGTTTTTAAAGTTAGTAAATATATAATTCAGAAAACAGCCATTAATATAGAAATATTCTTGACTTTTAATAATGTTCACTTATACTTGTATATGTAACTGTTTTTTTTTTAATATATATATTTCTTTATTGATTTCAGAGAGGAAGGGAGACGGAGAGAAAGATAGAAACATCAATGATGAGAATCATTGATTGGATGCCTCCTGCACACCCCCTACTGGGGAAGGAACCCACCACACAGGCATGTGCACTTGGCTGGAATCGAACCTGGGTCCCTTCAGTCCGCAGGCTGACACTCTATCCACTGAGCCACGCCAGCTAGGGCTGTAGCTGGTTTTTAAGTTAATCTTTAAAATAACAATTGCTTAACTTCAATGTACAGACTTCCAGTACAAAGAAACAACTTAGAAAGTAGTTCCTTTTATTGTTCTTAATTTCTCTGTCAGTATACAGTATTTCTATTTAAACATCTCTCCATGTTTAAAAAAAGTCAGTGAAGGAAACAACGTTACCTGAATGTAGAGTCTCTGTAGAAATGGCAAACCACATTTTTACTCTCCTTGACTTCTTGAAAAAAGTCTCTCTCACTAGGGATTTCTCTGTATTCCCCATGTCCTTTTGAAAGCCATTCCTGATTTGAAGGAAAGGGAAATATTACACATTTGAAATATCTCTTTTAGTACCAGCTTATAGTGTGTGTACAAATCAGCACAATACAGGTGAGGTGATAGTTTACACTTGTGAATGTATGAAACAGTTTATTCTTGTATTATTTAATTAGTGTATTATTTTACATAGGAACTATAAACTATTTTTGCCCCACCCTGTACTTTGTAATGTAGTTGATTTTATCCTGTAGAGAAAGGAATTCCTTTCAGTGACATACTTTCCTATGTTTCTAGTCTCAATGCAAAAGTAGTGTGGGTACTATCTCCACAGCACGGCTCATATTTATGACAATTACCTGCCTTGGTAACTTAGACTATATGTTTTATTAGAACTTTGAAAATAAAATTTTAAACTCATGAGATTTAGCATGTGCAATCCATTTAATTTCTCTGCACTCAAACTACTAAAATCAGAAGCATTTGATTCAAATTACTAAAAAGCTTTCATAAATAATGCTCATGAGATAAAGCCAGCCTTTGGGGACAGGGAAAAAAGAGGGGGGGGGGGGGGCTGTTACTGCAGCTCTGATGCTCAGGGGCCCTGCTTCCCCTCGACGACCAGCAGGGAGAGGCAGGAACCTCTCTACACTAGTGGCCAATGGGCAGTATCCTAGAAGAGTTGTCTACTCGGTGTCCAGAAACAACAGAGATCTCCTAAGTCATGTAATCCAACTTCCCAAACCAAGATGCCAACCCTTACCAGCAGCCTGGCACACCTTCCAGCCTCCGACCTTTCCGGTGACAAGAAGCTTCTCCCCATAACGGACAGCCTGTTTCCTCGTCAGGCAGTTAGTTTTAATAAAGGGGAACCGGGCTCGCAGGCAGAAGGCCTGCGCCTGAATAACGGCTCTACTGCCTATCAGGCTATGAATTCTAATAACGTGGCTGAGCCCCAATTTCCTCATGTGTAACGTGGAGATCATGGAGCATTTACCTCAGAGTAGTTGTGAAAATAAGGCAATCAACATGAAGATGAGTAAAACAGTGCCTGACACGTCTTAGGAAGCACTTGTATGTGCACTAGCACTAATCTTTAGAAAGGTCTTCTCACACTGAAGTACCTGTATCTCTAACTTCGGCCTGTGGATCCCAGCTTGAACCTAAGATTAGAGAGAAAAGTGCTAATCTTTTCTTTACATGTTGGCCCTTCAAATATCACATCTCACCCATGACCTCCCTTCTCTACACTGAATCTCCATTTCCTTTTGATTGTTTCTCACATGGAACAGTATCTAGACTTCCTCTTCTGGTTGTCCTCTGAACACAGTCTAATTCCTCCACGCTCTTTTAAAACGTGGCAGAGGTCTGAATGCAGCCTCCAGGAGGTCCAAGTAGAAAGAGGCAGGAACGCCATCTCCTTTCCTCCTTTGCACTTAAGCTAAAGCAGCCCAGATGCAGTAACCATTTCACAATGGCTTCCATTGAGCTGACACTCACAGGAGGCCCAGACACCTTTTCCTTATGTGACATTTCTTTGGTAAAGCTCTTATAAACAGTTTAATCTCTCAAATACAATTCCTTAAAATGTTATGTGACATTTCATTCCTTTCTTTACTTGCTGCCAGGGTTCATGTCCCAGCATCAAGAAGGGTTCAGGAATCTGGAAAACGTGCTGCGCGTAGATGACATAGGAATACAGAGGCTAATAAAGAGTCCGGAGACGAGATATAATTTTGAAAGGCATGGGGGGGGGGGGGGGGGTCAGAGGACCTTCAGCTAAAGGAACTAAAGACTCCCTCCTTGTCTAGGACCCTTGTTTTTATTAACACAATTTGTCCTAAGGCAAGGTGGAGATAATACACTTCAAAGGGTAAGGTTTCAAAGGGTACAGAAGCATTGTCAGTTTGGGGAATAGCCTACGGCTGTTCAGGTGTTTGGCCAGTAGGAGGCAATATCATGTAGGTTAAGATGCCCTTTAACTGTCTGGCAGCCACAATCAGTTTCCTATTCAGGTTTGGGGAAATGCCTTTAGCCATTCCCAACAGGTGACGACATGTGTGACTCAACCTTGTTGAGTCCCCAAGTCTCATCAACCTTTTGATGAAACTCTTAAAATTATGACAATTATGCTGAAATTGGTTCCCAGCAACTTACCAATGACCTGTGCACTTAAAACAGTACTTTTATTAAAATAGAAAATAATGAACAAAATTTTTGGAGGGCTCATCCTATTTCTTACCTTGTCCTTCTGCTCTCTACCTACGTCCTACGTCTCTAGCTGCCACAGTAGGGGGGTGCTTGGCTGACTGAGGAATATTGATTAACACAGGTCTATTAAGTACTTATGTCACTGTGTACACTTGTTTCCCCAACACCTTTGTGGATCAGAAAAATCAAAATTACTATAAAATCTGCACTCTTTCAAAAAGAATGGCTATAAAAACCATTAAGGCTTCTTCCCTATTTCCTCAGAAAACATGTTAAAAAAATAAAAATAAAAAAGGATTTATTAAATTACAGTAAAGCCCACCCACTGTGGCTCAGTGGTTGAGTGTTGACCTATGAACCAGGAGTCACGATTCAATTTCTGGTCAGGGCACAGGCTTGGGTTGTGGGCTCGATCCCCAGTAGGGGATGTGCAGGATGCAGCTGATCAGTGATTCTTTCTCATCACTGATGTTTCTATCTCCCTCCCTTCCTCCCTAAAATAAAAAAAAAAAAAAATGCAGTAAAAGCTCTAAAATAAGATCCTCTGAGTTACTCCATAACAAATTCATTTTAAATTGATTTGTAGGTTAATAAAGAAAGTCTAAAGGCTGCCTGCTTTAATTGATTTTTAATTATAAATACTCAGCCTATTGTTTTTAAAACTGCTGGACATCTTCTTTTAAGACATTGAATATGTTCCTCACTGCAAATCAGGTAGATACAGAGTTCTACCAAAATACCCTCGTATGCCAACTTTTTTCTAGTTGAGCATTAGCAATGAGTAGTGTGTTTAACTCACAGCTAACTTATGACAGGCTGGCTTCACTATCTGAAAGGGAACCACTGCCTCCTGCTGCTGAAGTGCTCTTCCTAGTCCACTTCAACCACATACATTGAGCTCAGAAAATGATCCTGGGCACGTATTTCTTTTACTTGTCTGTAGACTATTATACTGAGCAGGCTAATTTTGAATGTGTCTTTAAAACTAATTATTATCCAGCCAAATTTTTAATAGTGATAGGTAATTGGAGGCAAAAAAAAAAGAAAAAGGAAAAAGAAAACACCTTAACAATGAGGACCTGTAATGTAACTACTGGCACATGTGTATATTTGCTAGGCGCACACTGTTAAGGTAATTTCAGAAAGCAGGGCAGGGAGGTTACTTGTTTCTGCTGTTGAGTTTTCTTTAGCGCCTTAAGTCTCTTTTCTTTGAGGAGTTCTAGTTCATCCTCGTCCATCTGGTCCATTTTCTGAATTTCAGCATCCAAACGCTCTTCTACTAGTTTGGTGGTCTGAAGCAACTGATTTTCCAGGACTTTTGAAAACATGTCGACAGATGTATGAGCTTCCATTCTTTACAGTTCAGCCTTGCTGCTGAGGAGAAGGTTTACAAGGTTAGAAAAAAAGATGCAAATAAGTAAAGTTTTCTTTCTTATTTTAAAAAAATTTCAGCAAGTGCATAATTTATAATTCACAAAGTGTTCTGCTGACAATCAAGCAGTTCATGGTAGGCTTTTCCATAGATTATAGTCACAGAACTCAAAAACAATTTAGAGCAAAGTTTAGGTGCTCCTGAGCTGGTTTTTGTTTTATTATATGAAAGTAAAGTCTTTAAGAACATAACCACAGACCAGAGAAAAATGAGTAGTTGGGAGTTATAGTAGTTGGTAAAGCTCTTATAAACAGTTTAACCTCTAGTGATATATACTGACAATCATTATTCTTTACCAAAGAAAGAGAAGCAAAATAGAAATGACTAAACTGTTGTAAGGTTGTACATATACACATAGATACAAAACTTTGCTTCAACACAGAGCAGAGCTGAGCAAAAGACACATTTTCATGGTCTCTGCCTAAATGATTTTCATTTCAACTCCTAAGAAAGGCGATTACAATTTATGTAAAGAATGATGCCTGGTGTTCCCTAAGCTTTGGTTTCCATTCCTTTTCTCCCATTACCTAATAAAATCTATGAGGCCACAGATTGATATTGATTTATTGACACTCAGTGTTCTTAGCTTTGATGTAAAACAATGTAATAGTCTATTTTTGACTTTTCCATCACTCTTCTATGTAAGATAGGAGTTTGTAAACATATTCTAATTCAGATTACAAAGGAAGATCTCAATTACATTGGTTTTAAAGAAATGTAGTCCTGCCCTGGCCCAACAGCTCAAATGGTTAGAGTATCCATCCCCATATGACAAGGGTGCAAGTTCAAACTCCTGGTCAGGGGCACATACAAGAAGTAATCAACGAACGCATAAATAAGTGGAACAATAAATCAATGATTCTGTCTTTCTAAAAAAAAAAGAGAGAGAGAGAGAGAGGAAACCAAGATGGCGGCATAGGTAAACACCGGAGTTTGCTGCCTCGAACAACCACTTCAAAAATACAACTAAAAGATGGAACGGACATCACCCAGAATCACAGGAAGGCTGGCTGAGGAGAGATTCTTCAACTAGAAGGAAAGAGAACAGCATACCGAGGCTCAGAGGAGGTGCAGTGTGGAAAATACAAAGGTTTGCAGCAGTTGCTGAGAAGCAGAGCCTCTGGGAACGGGACTGAGAGCAGCTATAACTTCTCCCTCCACCCGCCTGCCCTGTTGATCCCCTGGGACCCGCCCCGCACAAGCCCTGTGCAGAGCCATTTGCAGGATAGCCTCAGGCAAAGGCTAGATTAGCACCTCTCCAGAGGACAGAAGTTTTCCCACTGCAGACACAGCTGATTCTCACAGCCAGTCGGCCTGGAGGTCAAATCCCTCTAGTATTAACTACAACAATCAAGGCTTAACTACAACAAGACTGCGCACAAAGACCACTAGGGGGTGCACCAAGAAAGCATAAAAAATGCAGAGACAAAGAAACAGGACAAAACTATCAAGGGAGGATATTGAGTTCAGAACCACACTTTTAAGGTCTCTCAAGAAGTGTCCAGAAGCCGCCGATAAACTTATTGAGATATACAAGAAATCTAATGAGACCCTCGATGCTGTGATAAAGAACCAACCAGAAATTAAGCATCCACGGACTGAAATAAAGAATATTATACAGACACCCAACAGCAGACCAGAGGAGTGCAAGAATCAAGTCAAAGATTTGAAATGCAAAGAAGCAAAAAACACCCAACCGGAAAAGCAAAATGAAAAAAGAACCCGAAAATAGTGGAAGGAGCCTCTGGGACAGCTTCAAACGTACCAACATCAGAATTATAGGGTACCAGAAGATGAGAGAGAGCAAGATATTGAAAACCTATTTGAAGAAATAATGACAGAAAACTCCCCCCACCTGGTGAAAGAAATGGACTTACAGGTCCAGGAAGCGCAGAGAACCCCAAACAAAAGGAATCCAAAGAGGACCACACCAAGACACATCATAATTAAAATGCCAAGAGCAAAAGACAAAGAGAGAATCTTAAAAGCAGCAAGAGAAAGAAACTCAGTTACCAATAAGGGAGTACCCATACGACTGTCAGCTGATTTCTCAACAGAAACTATGCAGGCCAGAAGGGAGTGGCAAGAAATATTCAAAAGTGATGAATGCCAAGAACCTACAACCAAGATTACTTTATCCAGCAAAGCTATCATTCAGAATTGAAGGTCAGATAAAGAGCTTCACAGATAAGGAAAAGCTAAAGGAGTTCATCACCACCAAACCAGTATTATATGAAATGCTGAAAGGTATCCTTTAAGAAGAGGAAGAAGAAGAAAAAGGTAAAGATACAAATTATGAACAACAAATATGCATCCATCAACAAATGAATCTAAGAATCAAGTGAATATGCCGAAGCCGGTTTGGCTCAGTGGATGGAGCGTCGGCCTGCGGACTGAAGGGTCCCAGGTTCGATTCCGGTCAAGGGCATGTACCTTGGTTGCGGGCACATCCCCAGTGGGGGGTGTGCAGGAGGCAGCTGATCGATGTTTCTCTCTCATCGATGTTTCTGGCTCTCTGTCCCTCTCCCTTCCTCTCTGTAAAAAATCAATAAAAAAAAAAATTAAAAAAAAAAAAAAAGAATCAAGTGAATAAATAATCTGAGGAACAGAATGAACTGTTGATTATAATAGAACTAGAGGCCCAGTGCACGAAATTCATGCACTGGGGATGGGTGCGGGGTCCCTTAGCCCAGCATGTGCCCTCTTGCAGTCCAGGACCCCTCCCTTGTTACTGCCCACCTGCTTGCTGCTCCTTAGTGCTGCCACGAAGGCCTTGGGTCTGCTGGGTGCTGGGCCTGTGGGTTTGTGTCTCTGATACCCCCAGCAGCCCCAGCACCAAGGTGGCGGGCCTTGGGGCTGCTGGGTGCAGGCCCCCCGTTGCGTGTTTGTGTCTTCTATCAGGCCCCCAGCAGCCCCAGCACCACCTAAATAACTTAAGGGAAACTTTATTTAGTCTTCTTTTAAAAGCAATCAAGTTTAAAAATGAGTTGCAGTTAAGACAGAACAAAGAACATGGTACCAAAGAGTGAGATAGACTGACAGAGGAGAGGCTGGCCACTGGTCAGGGGCTTACATGCCAACTGTTCTACACCTGGGAAATGATGTAAAATCGGTTTCTTTAGTTTTCTGCTTAATGGTCTTCTCCAGCACTGAGGTCAAAGGAGCCGCCTTCCAGCCCGTAGGCTGCTTCTCAGAGTCGAAAATTTCACCATAGGCCTCTGCCTAGGACAGGACCTCTGAACCCCCAGGGTGCATAAACACACAGGGCTTCCATTAGGCTCCGCTGATCCCAGGCCAGGAGGTCTCTCGGCTCCGCTGATCCCTGGGCCCGGGAGGCCTCTTGGTTCTGCTGATCCTGGGGCCCAGAGGCCTCTTGGCTCCACTGATCCAGGCGGCCAGGAAGCCTCGCCGCTCCGCTGATCCCGGGGCCGGGAGGCCTCTCGGCTCCGTTGATCCTGGGGCCCAGCTCCGCTGATCCCGGGGTGGGGAGGCCTCTCGGCTCCGCTGCTCCCGGGACCAGGAGGCCTCTCAGCTCCGCTGATCCAGGCGGCCGGGAGGCCTCTCGGCTCCGCTGATCCCGGGGTGGGGAGGCCTCTCGGCTCCACTGATCCCGGGACCAGGAGGCCTCGCAGCTCCGCTGATCCCTGGGCCAGGAGGCCTCGCCGCTCTGCTGATCACGGGGCCGGGAGGCCTCTCTGCTCTGCGGCTTCAGGGCTGTTTGCCTTAGCTCTACCGCCTGGAGCCTGAGTATGCAGGTTAACCGCCATCTTTTAGCTTCTATAATTGAAACATTGTATCTTTTGGAGCTGTTGCTTCAGGAGCTCAGAGCCCAGCAGCTGCAGGCGGGAACCTTGGTTTCCTCTATCATTGGGGCAACCAAGCATCCTGTTCTTAGCTGCCTGGCTGCTGGCCGCCATCTTGGCTGACAGTTAATTTGCATATACTCACTGATTAGCCAATGAAAAGGGTAGCGGTCGTATGCTAATTACCATGTTTCTCTTTTATTAGTGTAGATCAGGGACATAGAAAGGGAATGGACTGACTATTCTTGGGGGGGGGAGGGGAAGGGGTGTGGGAGATGCAGGAAGAGACTGGACAAAAATCGTGCACCTATGGATGAGGACAGTGGGTGGGGAGTGAGGGCGGAGGGTGGGGTGGGAGCTGGAAGAAGGTGAGTTATGGGGAGAAAAAAAGACGAACAAATGTAATAATCTGAACAATAAAGATTTAAATATAAAAAAAGATAAAAAAATTCTTTCAAAAGAAATGTATTATTTACCACCAGCAACAATCAGATGGCGATTTTTATGTGTACATCTGCATTACTACAGAAATAATTTATATAATTTGCCCATCAAAGCAGGAGGCTGTTGCATCTCAACTACTTACATGCATCTGCAAATACTAACGAAGCACTTTTAAAAATCTGAAGGAACCCTGGACGGTGTTTCTCAGTAGTTAGATCTTCAGCCTGTGCACCGAAGGGTCTTGGGTTTGATTCCTGGTAAAGGGCACTACAGGGTTGCAGGTTCGATCCCCATTCAGGAGGCAACCAATCGATGTTTCTCTCTCTCTTTCCTCCCTCCCTTCTGTTCTCTCAAAAATTCACTGGAAAAAATATCTTTAGGTGAGGATTGACAAAAATATCTGAATAAACTGTGATCTCATCCACCAGCTTCTGTGGAAATGAAGATAGTCTTCCTGCAAACTTCACTTTTGATTCCTTTTTCTCCAAAGAAAAAGCAGTTGAAATGCACATTTCAGTTCATCTTTGTAACTCTACAGCTAGCAATGTCAGGGGCACAGTAGGTGCTCAAAAAATATTTAATTTGGGCCCTGGTGTGGCTCAATGGATAGAGCACTGGCCTGCGGACTGAAGGCTCCTCCCTGGCCTGGGCCCTGGTCAGGGGCGTGTGCAGGAAGCAACCAATCGATGTCTCTCTCTCACATTAATGTTTCTCTCTCTCTTCCACTCTCATTAAAAATCAATGAAAAAAAAAATTAACTTTGAATGAACAAACTGTTAGTTCCTCAAGTGCTATAAAATTTTAAAGGAGCTGTATTTTATACGTAATAAAAGAATTTTACACTCCCTACCTTCCAAGAAAAATGTCAGTGAGACTGTGACTTTCCAGGGGCTAGGTGAGGCAGAAAACTGAATACTAAAGCCTGACTTGCTTGTCAAAACCAAGCAAGTTCTTACCAGGGGCGTACAGAATTGATACCGGACACAGTGGGTCAGAGGCTGCCTGGCACTACTTGAGTCAAATTAAGCAGGGACAGGGTTGAATCATGAATGAGCGTTTATTCCAATAATGCCGGCAGTTTGGGGAGAGCAGTCGGTCACCTGGAAATTCTGCTCTGACCCCCGTCACCAGTGGGCTGATTATATTAGGATGAGGAAAAAGGTAACGGTGTGTAGCTGCGAGCTGCAAGTGTAACAGGGCAAGGGGAGGGTCTGGTCTGCAGTCCGGCCTTCAGGAGCTCAAAGTCTGATAACAAGGCGCTAATCTTTTTTCTTTTTTAAAGCTGTATTTATTTATTTATAGTTAATCCTCACCTGAGGATATTTTTCCATTGATTTTTTTGGGGGGGGGGGGGGGTGCGGGGAGAGTGGAAGGGAGAGGGAGAGACAGAGAGAAACATCGATTCGAGACACATGGATTGGTTGCCTCCTGCAGGAACCCAGACCAAGACGGGGAAACCTGCAACCAAGGTATGTGCCCTTGACTGGAATCGAACCCGGGACCTTTCAATCCACAGACCAACGCTGTATCCACTGAGCCAACCGCCTAAAGCGGCTAGTCCTCTTGTGATGCTACAAGTAGTTCAGCCCATTCCTGGGACTGGAGAATGGTCAGCCGTCCCGAAGCCAACTCCCGGAGGGGGTCAGGGTCCGGGTACCGCAACCAAATCAAAGAGTGGCCTGTCCTTGGTCTGTTTTTAAAATGTATTTCTTTTTACAGCCCTGTTGTTGTCTTTTTGCAACAGATCCTATAGTTTCCCGGAGTCTGTAAGAAAACCTCCTATCTATAGTTAGTAAGGTGAGTAATTATTAAACAACTGTGGCTCTGTTCTTATGAAGTGCCCTTCCCCCTTTCAGGATGAATTCAGAATTTAATGCTGCGATAATTTGGAGTGGAAGTGATTAACGAGAGCTGCGGGGGAGCGGAAGGAGGAGGGGCAGGTAATGGTGTTCACCGCATTGAAAGGGGTAGCAATCCTGATAACTCGCTATTCTTTTAGTCACAAGCCGCGGATTCCTCCATTTTCAGCTCCACTGGGACGGTGGGAAGGGACTTGTTCTCCAATTACCTTACCACTTCCTGGGTCCGCCTACATGCGCCCTCCCCACCACCCCAGAGGCCTCCTCCTAAACCGAGAACAGGCCCTTCCCAAGGAATCGTCCCCAAGGTATCCTGCCACTCCCCGAGCCACGGGAACAGACGAGGGCGGAGTTCAGCTGGCCCTCGCCTTCAACGCCTCCCGAGGCGCAGGCTCCAAACTGTCACAACAGCTCTGACACCGGCACCGGAGCCGCGCCCCTCCCCCGCCGGGAAGGATGCTGAGCGGCAGCGTGCCCGTGAGCACTGGGCCGCGGCGGCCGTTTTTTCCACACCATCCCTGCCTCACCTGAGCTCTCGGTGATCACTGAGAAGGGACGGACCAGTGGCTCCAGAAGCACAGTCCACCCTGGCTTCAGCTTCGCAGCAGCTGCTAATGGCTGCGAACCAGCCGTCACTTCCGCCTCTAGATTGGCTGAGGCGCACTTACGCTTTACAGTCTGCGACGCCGGAGGAAGTGACGGGGGAGGAAGGCGGGCGAGAGGCTGGAGCTGACGTGTGGCCCCGTTTCCGGTCCGGGGTTTAAACAGCCCAGAGGGCGCGGGAGCACAGTATGCTGGGAGTGGTAGTTTTTTAGTGCTCAGCTGGAGTTGTCTATAGGCTCTGGACCTCAAGATACAGGTGATGTCAGAAATCAGATAGCCACGCTCTTGCTCAGGAGTGACACTCCAACTTCGTTTCCATTCTGTCTATGGAACATTAAAAGAGTTGAACTGTAACATACAGCATGATTAGCTTGTATGTAGTTAACACTCGTAATGTCACCGACCAGGTCCAGTTATAGCACACTGTCACCACCTTCCTAGATTCCCTCGTGACTTCCCTAACACAAATTTTTAGAACTTGTTTTAGTAAACGACCTATTTGGGGAACTTAATGGGTGTGTCCTTCTTTTATTTATTTATTTTTTTAGTGATTGTACGTACTTCCTAATTCATGGAGTCACTGAGAAGCCCAATTTTTGTCCTGGATTTATTTCCCTTGGGAACAACCAGAGCGCTTATCTTTGCTTCATTGTGGTTCTTTACTGATTTTCCAACAGCTGAGACTACAAAGGTGTAAAGGTTGAAAGGTGGAAAGGAAGCCCAGCTCAACCAAGTTCGGCTTCTGACCCGGCTCCAGTTCTCCCAGTCTGCGTCCCCCGCAGGGAGGGGCCGGCTTGGGGAATTTTCAGCCTCATTGTCAGCCTTTGGGTTCTAGAACCTGGAAATCGCGCGGGCGTCGATGCGCGGCGGACGCTTGCGGGAAGGGGGCGCTCCGCTCCGGCCTGGCGGGCGGGTGCAGGGGAGACGCTCTACCCGAAGGGCAGCTCTCGTTGAGCCACGCCCTGCGTCCGCACGCCGAGGCGGCGGGAAGATGCGCTTGCGCACTGCGAGCCCTCACCATATGTGCCCTGTCCCAGTGCGCGGGTCTGTGCGGAGCCGGGTGCGAGGGGCGGCAGCGCGGGGCGAACGGAGCTGAGCGGAGTCCGAGGTCGGCCGGGGAACAGTGGGTCTGTGAGAGAGCCAAGAGCGGGCTTGGGGCCGCGAGTGCCGCTGTCACGCGATGGGGAAGAAGCAGAAAAACAAGAGCGAAGACAGGTAAGTCAGTATCTGGGTCCGCTCGGCAGCGGCCGGCGCGGCTCAGGGGGTCGTGCGGGTCCCGCCCGCTCGGGGTGGACCAGGGTTGAGGCTCGAGGCCGGCCTCGCAGGGCACCGGGCCTGGGCCCTGAGTGGGCGCCGCGGGTCCGAGACCCCGGTTCCGGGCAGTCGCGGAGGGCCTCGGCGGCTGGCGGGCTCCCCGAGCCAGACTCAGTCCCGCTTCTGCCCCTCGCCCGGCCAGGAAAAGAGGGGCCTCTGGCCTGAGAAGCGGGGCAGTGGTTTCGGGGCTCCCGGCGTGGTCCGGGTGGTCGGCGTTTTGGGGGCGCCGCTCGAGGCTCGGCTCGGGAGGAGTTCTGTGCGCCTTTGTACCTGCGAGCACTGGGGGGGCGAAGGGAGCTCGAATCAACTGTGCCCGTAGCCGGTGCTCCCACCTGGGAGCCGCAGGTGCGTTGGGGGCGCTTTGCACTCACCTCCCCCTTGAGTTCACCTAATTTGGTGGGTACAGTTCTCGGTCATTTCAGGGCTGGTTGTCCGGACTCCATGCTTTTCGCTTTCCTTCTTCCGGCCAGTCAGTCTTTCGATGGTTTCTTTGCTCTCTAGCACCTCCCCTAAGAAAGGAGGCGGAGAGGAAACCGACCAACCAGGGTCGCTCCTTCCTCACCACTTAAAAGCCTTTTGGGGGAGGGAGGGAGCGCCCCGAGATTTCGGTCACTTTTCTGTGTCACATTTGGTTGAGTCTTTTACTCTTCTCGTTGGAAGAGTTTGCTTCCTGGGAGGGAACAACATGTTACTTTTCTCCTTTGTATACCACTCACCAAACTTAGTTCAAATACGGGGGGAGGGGGAGGGGAGTAAGGTAAATTAAAACAAAAACAACCCGTGATAGTTCATCATTCTGACTCAAAACGGGCATGTGGTGTTGAAGTTAAAATAAGATCACTAATGATAAGTAGGAATTCTAGATCGTTTCCTCATCTAGTACTCATCTAGTTGATGAGTAGAATTAAAAGATACCAGGGTGAGGCTTGTTTTTCACTTACAGGTCCACTGGAGGAAGTTAATTGGTTTGAAAAATAGGACTTAATTATTAATCAAACAGGATAAGTACCCCAAAAAAGCAGAATTCTGGGTGATTTAGTGGGACAAAATTTCCCTGCCTTTGACAGGATGTTTTGATGCGTGGGATACTTTTTTCTTTGAACTGTGTACACAAAATGATAAGTATAAAAAGCTTCGAGTACCAATTACCCAGCTTCACCCATTGTTATCACATGGTCAATCCTGTTTCATCCACCTGTTGGATATTTTATTTTTTAAAATATATTTTTATTTCAGAGAGGAAGGGAGAGAGAGGTAGAAACATCGATGAGAGAATCATCTGTTGGCTGCCTCCTGCACACCCCATGCTGGGGATCGAGCCCCCAACCCGGTCATGTGCCCTGACCTGGAAGCAAATTGCGACCTGGTTCATAGGTGAACGCTCAGCCACTGAGCCAGACTGCCAGGACTGCCTTGTTGGATGGATACATATATATTTTAAAATATATTTTGATTTCAGGGAGGAAGGGAGAGGGAGAGCGAGAAACATCGATGATAAGAGAATCATCGATGGCTGCCTCCTGCACGCCCCCCACAGGGGATCCAGTCCGCCACCCGGGCATGTGCCCTTGACCCCAATCGAACCTGGGAACTTTCAGTCCACAGATCCACGCTCTATTCTTGGGCCAAACCCAGCTTGGGCCCTTGTTGGATATTTTAGCAAACCTCAGAATCCGTTCATGAATAAATTCTTCAGGTGTATTTGAAAGATAATACTTGAGGGGAGAAACCTGTAGAAACAGAACAAAACAACTGCAATGCCACTGTCAAGCCTAAGGAATATTTACTGTGTTTTCTTAAATATTATGAAGTGTGCAGCCAACTTTCTAATTTCACTGATTCTCTTAATTAAAAAGATTTTTTTAAACAATTGGTTTGGTTCATGATTACGGAAGTCTGTTCTTTACGTTTAAAAGTACATGTACAAATGTGTGTATTTAAATTTCTGAATTAAAATATAAGTTGATTTAAAGTAAAAAAAAAAAAATAAAAGTACATGTATATGTTGTTATTTTACTTACAGTTTTTATCTTCCAGGCTCACAATAGAAAAAATATTCAGAGGGGAGAATTTTATTGTCTGTATTTTTGGAGGAAATTGTGTCTCTTATTGATTCATAAAGATTTTCACGGATGATGTACAGTTTCAATTGCAAACACTGGAGCCTGTTGTTAAGTGTAGAAGGAATGCTCCTATTGTTTGGGGAGTATTTTTGGTTTTGTTTTGTTGTTGTTGTTGTTGTTTTTAATATTTTCTATTGATTTTTTACAGAGAGGAAGTGAGAGGAATAGAGAGTTAGAAACATTAATGAGTGAGAAACATCCATCAGCTGCCTCCTGCACACCCCCCACTGGGGATGTGCCCACAACCAAGGTACATGCCCTTGACCGGAATCGAACCTGGGACCCTTCAGTCCGAAGGCCGATGCTCTATCCACTGAGCCAAACCGGTTAGGGCAAGTATTTTTGTTTTGTTTTGTTTTCATCCCAGCTCAGACTAATCTGTAGTCTTTATTTTTTGGCTCACCTTGAAGGAAAGTGGTGGCAATGTAATTGAAAAGGTTTTCTCATCTTATTTTTCCTTCATGGATTCCTTTGCTTGATGCTGTTCAAATTGTACGTAAGAAATCCTAGGGTTTTGCAGAGGGTCCCCCTTGACCAGAATTGCTGGGCCTTTTTACTTTGGTGTTCCACATTAGATATTTTGGAGTGGGAGAGGGAAGTTTCACTACTTGGTTAGTTTACTTTGACCTTCTGTATATTTAAATAGTACAGGCATACCTAGTTTTATTTTGCATCGCATATGCTATTGCGTTTCCTTCCTTCCTTCCTTCCTTCCTTCCTTCCTTCCTTCCTTCCTTCCTTCCTTCCTTCCTTCCTTCCTTCCCCCCTTCCTTCCTTCCTTCTTTCCTTCCTTTCTTTCTCTTTCTTTTTTCAAATTAAAGTCAAGATCCTCCAGCAAAAAGAATATGACTTGATTAGTTGATGGTTAGTATATTTAGATATTACCTGATTTTACTTTCTTGTATAAAGATCTCCACTTTTAAAGATTTTACATTCATCCCACCTCTTCCCTAACCAAGCTCTCCTAAGTAGAGCATGTTTCTGGCCAAGTAGAATTGGGTGAGAAATGAGCAGCTGTTTATTAGTTATCAAGATAAGGCACTGAGCTACTTTTCAGTTCTTGGAAAGAGCATAAATTACTTGACAGTTTCAATTCTTATAGTGTTATATTTAATCCCTGTTTTAACTTGTTAGCCACTCAGTGTTCATTTAAAATTAGGTTTTATTTCATTTGAGTATCTAATTTGGGTAGCATATATTTGTTATACCAATGACTAAACTTTTCTTAAAGACTAAGTTCTAGAATTTTGTTCCAGCTTGTGTAATTCTGAGAATGAGGCTTTGATATAGGGTATTCAGCAAATGATCCTGACTTTTTTTCATTTGGGAAAAGTCATTTGATGAGACAAGGGATAGTATTTAACATCTACAGTTTATACAGAATATAAGGCTAATATTTTCATTTCTTTCTATGACCTTCCCAGTCATCAGTTTACATAATGGGACCTTATCTTATGGAAACTTGCATTCTTAAGACATGTCCTACTGTTTTCATTTACACAGTATGATGAATGTTTCTTACTAATGTGTGCAGAGAAAAGGACCTGGATTATCTGCTTTTTTCACAATTAACATCCAATTCTTCATTCTGGTATCCCTCCTTTTGTTGGATCCCCCAAATCTGGCAGTTATATTTTTCAAGTTATAAGGAATATGGTATCTCATTATAACTAGTGGGATTAATACTATATCTCCCCCTTCCCCCCCCAAACACACACACACACCTCCCCAAAGAACATAGAGGGAAGGAAGATAACTGTTTTACCTATCACACAGTCATATATTGTGGAGGTGGAGATGTCATTCAGGAACTAGAAGATCTTTCATGAGTCAGTAGAATTCTGGGGTATGTATCTGCATACTTTAGATCAGAAGAAAAAGATGCTTAATCTGAGAGTTCTCTTAGCTCGTTCTGACACTGATATTTTAGGAAATTGGTGTGTTGCAGGAGGGACAGAATTTCTAGTTTTCCATAAATGAATAAGAAGGCAGATGAACTTTTCTTGTTGTCTTATTCTGTATTGGTGATCTCTATTGAGATCTGGAGCTGATGCAACCCCTTTTATTTTTAGTCCTCACCTGAGGATATGTTTTTATTGATTTTTAGAGAAAGAGCAAAGTGGGAGGGGAGAGGGAGAAACATCGATGTGAGAGAGGAAAATCGATTGGTTGCCTGCTGTACATGTCCTGACCAGTGATTGAACCTGCAATCTAGGTATGTGCCTTGGCTGGGGAATTGAACCTGAAACTTTTTGGTGTGTAGGACTACGCTCCAACCAACCAACTGAGCCTGGCCAGGGTTCATGTAGTTACTTTTATTTTTATTTTTAAATATATTTTATTGATTTTTTTACAGAGAGAAAGGGAGAGGAATAGAGAGTTAGAAACATTGATGAGAGAGAAACATCAATTCAGTTGCCTCCTGCACACTCCCTACTGAGGATGTGCCCACAACCAAGGTATATGTCCTTGACCAGAATCGAACCTGGGACCCTTTGGTCCCCAGGCCAACGCTCTATCCACTGAGCCAAACCAGTTAGGGCTCATGTAGTTACTTTTAATGTCACTTGCCCACCAGTTGCACATTACATATTCTTCAATAATGGGAAACCAGTGCTGGCAGCCAGGGAAGGGAAGGCCTATTCTTGCACGAATCTTCGTGCATCAATCTATAAGGAGAGCAAAGCATTGTTTAACTGATGAACTGAGTGTCAGTGGTTAGGTTGGAATAGCAGTTTTGAGAATTTTGGGTCCTAAAACTTCCAAATTACTAAGGAACCCAAAATATTTTTGTCAGTGTGGGTTATTGCTATTGATACTTACCATATTACAAGTTAAACAAAAATATTCTTAAAGTATTTATGAATTTAAAAATAAACACATTACATAGCTTATCTATTAAAGATGGGATATGCAAATTGACTGTCACTTTGCGACAAAGATGGCAATGGCCGGCCCGGAGAGAAGGCGGAGGCGGCGGCCAGAGCAAAGGCCCGGCTCCTGAGTGCCGGAGGGAAACTGGTGCCAGCAGCCAGGGAAAGGAAGGCCCATTCTTGCACGAAATGTCGTGCTTTGGGCCTCTAGGTAATAAATAACATTGTTAATCTTTTAAAATGATGAGAAGAGTGGTATTAAACATTTTTACAAATTTCTTTGCTGTCTGGCTTACTAGAAGATAGCTTCTCATCTGCTTGTGTATTCTGTCGACAACAACATACATCATGTGGCCTCTGGAAAACTCCATTGTATAGTTGGGAGAAAATGAGAATTAAAAAAGGCTCATAGTATCTTAGTATTATTTTGAAGATAATTTTGATCCTTGAATTAATTTAGACCCCCTGAACAGGTTTTGGGACCTACTTTGAGAATTGCTGATTTAGGGATTCCTAAACTGGATTTAGGTATTTGTGAGACATATTTCAAGCTGTTTGACCATCGTTACTGTTTCGCCAACAGGTGCTTAGACTGCTTGATAATCACTCAAGGACAACTTAAGGTACCTGAGGGCATCCTACCCTATATAATAAAAGCTTAATATGCAAATTGTCCCCTCAGGTGGTCATTTGACCGAGAGTTCGACCAGGAGACTGGGAATTAGACCGCTCACTATGATGTGCGCTGACCACCAGGGGGCAGTGTGGAACATGGTGGGCATCGGCGATGTGATGCTGGCAGTGGACTGCCGTGGAAGTGCTGCTGGCCCTGATGGACCGCGGCAGGATGGTGGAGCGGGCCTCGGCGGGTGTGAGCAGGGGCCTGATCACCCGCTGATCGCCCTGCAGACAGCTACCAATGGCAGAGGCAGGGGGCAGGGCCTGGCCTTGATCAATTGCCCCACAGGTGGGATGGTGGAGCAGGTGAGGGGACGGCACCAGGCCAAGGCCGGGTGCCAGGTGGGACTGCAGGGCTGGAGGCGCGAGCTGGTGCCCAGTCTCTGCAGGCCACCCCCAGGGACCCTACCCTTGCACAAATTCGTGCGCTGGGCCTCTAGTGTTAATATAACGCTCTTAATGTTTTACCTACTTATGGTAACCTATATAATAAAAGCCTAATATGTAAATTGACTGAATAGCGGAATGACTGGTCACTATGATGCGCACTGACCACCAGGGGGCAGATGCTCAACGCAGGAGCTGCCCCCAGCCCGCAGGCCCCAGGACAGCCAAGGCGGGTGCCAGCAGGGGCCCCTAATGGCCCCACAGATCACCCTGCTGAAGGAGGCGACGGGGGGCCGGGCAGGCGGACAGGTGGCGCCTGGCCGGCCAAGGTGGAGGCTTCCCTGGTCGCCCCGTATATCAGCCTGGATCGCCGGCCAGGCCTAGGGACCCTAGAGCACTAATTTTGTTTATCAGGTCTCTAGTACACACAAACACGTGCGCACACACATGCGTGTGAGCGCCAGATTATTATGACCACCCCATCAGTACTTCGTGGGGCCACCTTTTGCCTTCAATGCTGCAGCAATTCTTTTTGGCATTGACTCCACAAGATGTTGAAAGGTGATGTGAGGAGTCTGACACCATGCCTGATGAATAGCACTGTCCAGTTCTGTGAGATTTGATGGTTGTGGAACCAGCTGCCTGGTGGCTCTTTTAACTTCGTCCCACAAATGCTCAATTGGATTGAGATCTGGTGATTGTGGGGGCCACCTAAGCGAGGTAAAGCCTCCCTCATGTTCTTGAAATAACTCCTGCACAATACGAGCACCGTGGCATGGCGCATTGTCTGGTTGGAAGAAGCCATCTCCATTGGGCTACGCCATCAACATGATAGGATGAACTTGATCAGCAACGATACTTAGGTATGTTGTGCTATTGAGACATTTATAATAATCTGGCCCTCTGGCAACTTCAGCACGAAATTATAGCTAATTTGCCTACAAATGTCAGGTGGTCATAATAATCTGGCCACTCAGTGTATATATATATGTATTTTAATATAATAGGTGAATTTATTGAGGTCTATTAAAAATCTGTGATGGTTGATTTTTTAAAAATATATTTTATTGCCGAAACCGGTTTGGCTCAGTGGATAGAGCGTCAGCCTGCAGACTGAAAGGTCCCGGGTTCGATTCCGGTCAAGGGCATGTACCTGGGTTGTGGGCACATCCCCAGTAGGGGATGTGCAGGAGGCAGCTGATCGATGTTCCTCTCTCATCGATGTTTCTAACTCTCTATCTCTCTCCCTTCCTCTCTGTAAAAAATCAATAAAATATATTTAAAAATATATAAATAAATAAATTAATTAAAAAATATATTTTATTGATTTTGAGAGATAGAGAGCTAGAAACATTGATGAGAAAGAAACATCGATCAGCTGCCTCCTGCACACCCCCTATTGGGGATATGCCTGCAACCAAGGTACATGCCCTTGACTGGAATCAAACCTGGGACCCTTCAGTCCGCAGGCCGACGCTCTATCCACTGAGCCAAACCGGTTAGGGCTGTGATGGTTGATTTTAATTGGCAGTTGATTATTTGGTACATTTGACACCTTTATGTTATTGAATCATCCCATTCAAGAAATGTATTGAGTTTCTATTAAAGTGCCATATACAGTGATCAACAAATAATAATATGACATGCTTCTGTATTTGGTTAATGTAATTGTATGTCAGTAATTGTGGAGAGCAGCTACAGTGTTCGGACAGGATCAAGCCTCAGACTGACTTGCGGCAAAGCCACATACAAGTCCCAACTTGGAGGGCAAAGCCCTCCTAGCACAATTATAGCCAAAAGGCTATGGTTGTAAGCTTGACCTTATAGTCTGACCCTGCAGTCCTAGGAAGTTAAGGGATGTGGGCTGCAGGAGGTGCAGCAAGTGCTGCTTAATCAAAGTTTGATAGAGTTCAGAGAATGGCAACAACAGGAAAGAAGCAGATTTGAAACTCGCCAGAACATTGTAAACATCTTGCCCTTGTTTTGCTTTGTGTGATCTGACTATAAAATAAAGCTTGGGCTTACAGGTTGTGTCACTGTTTCCTCATCCAGGCACAGTGATATACCTGGCCCCAACTGTATTCTCTTGTCTGTTTTGTTTAATCCTTCACTGCCCCTCCTCAGGTTCACCACTGGCCATGCTGGACATGGTTGAAGTAATATTTTATTACCAGGGGCCCAGTGCACGAATTCGTGCACCTTGAAAGGAACTGTGGGCCACGAGGCTGCAGTGGGCACAGGAGCGGGTCTCGGCTGATCCTCCACGCCCCGGCCTGGCCCCTCCCACCGCAGCTCTTGGTCCCCTGTCTGCTGGCACTGGCCCTGATTGTTTGGCGCTATCACTGGGTGCGAGTGGCAGCTGCTGCCCCAATCGCCCCTCAGAAGCAGGGGGAGGTGGAGAAGCCCTGAGGGGTGATCAGGGCTGGCACCAGGTGCTGGCAGCAGGTGCTAGTGCCAGGCGGGACCATGGTGCATGGGAGCAAAGAATTTTCAGTAACCACCAGAGGCTCCCCCCAATGAAAGCAACTGGCGCCCCACCTTGGTCTGGCACCCCCACTCACCTGCTCTACCATCCCGCTGCGCCCAACGCCCGCCATGTTCTGCGCACACGCCCCCTGGTGGTCATCACACGTCATAGTGACCAGATGTTCGGCTGTTCCATCATTCGGTCTCTTTGCATATTAGGGCTTTATATATATTTATAATTTTCTTTCATTGCTGTTAAAGTAATACTTTTTCTTTCTTTTTTTCTGGTAAATAGGAAAACTTTTCCAGGATGGTTGTTTGTCTTGTGTGTCACCAATTTACTGTACTCTTATTAGGAGTAGCTCTATAAAGGATGAGGACTATGTTGTGATTAGATTATTAGTTTTTCCTAGTATGTGAATAGTAAAGGGGGAGAGCATGGAGAAAATTAAAGATATAGCAGCAGCCGAAACCGGTTTGGCTCAGTGGATGGAGCATCGGCCTGGGGACTGAAAGGTCCCAGGTTCGATTCCGGTCAAGGGCATGTACCTGGGTTGCGGGCACATCCCCAGTAGGAGATGTGCAGGAGGCAGCTGATCGATGTTTCTCCCTCATCGATGTTTCTAACTCTCTATCCCTCTCCCTTCCTCTCTGTAAAAAATCAATAAAATATATATAAAAAAAAGAATAATAAAAAAAAAAGATATAGCAGCATTCAAATGTTTTAATTAGTGACACACAAATGACTGCTTTTTTTCCTTCCTTTCTATTTTATGCGTTGTAACAAATATGTATTGTTGAGAACGTTTACTGCAAAAGGTATTTTGAAACCCGTATTAAACAGTATTGAAATAATCACTGTGTACTACTTGCCCCAGCAGTAACTACAACATTTACATAATGAAACACTTAATGTAGAACCAAAACCATGCTGTAACTATTTTGAGAATGTGGGAGGAAGGAAAAGGAATAAAGATCTAAGAAATACCATGTTACATTTTAACCAACAATGTATTAGAGTTATAATTTCTCTACATCCTCACTTATCAACTGACTTTTTGATTACTGTGTAGTAGCCATTCCCATGGGTGTGAAGTGGTGTCATACTATGATTTTGGTTTGTCATTCCATGATGGTTTAAAATGTTAAATGTTGTGCTTATTGGATATTTGCATATCTTGTTTGGAGAACTGTCTATTCAAAGCCTTTGCCCATTTTAAAATTTTTTAGGAATAAGAATTCTTTATATATTCTACATACTAACCCTTTATCCAGGTATGATTTGCAAATATTTTCTATCATTCTGTGAGTTGCTTTTCTTTTCTCCCATTGGAGGTTATTGTTCCACTTTCTTGGTGATATCCTTTGTAGCAAAAAGGTTCTAGTTTTGATGAAGTCTGATTCATTTATGTTTTCTTTGGTTGTTTATGTTTTTGGTGTCAGATCTAAGAAACCATCACTAGATCCAAGGTCGTGAAGATTTACTAGGTTTTCTTCTAGTAGTTTTATAGTGTTAAACTTTGAGCCATTTTAAGTTAACTTTTGTATATCATGTAACATGGGGGGTCCAGCTTTATTCTTTGCATGTAGATAGCCAGTTGTCTTGACACCATTTGTTAAAAAGACTTTAATTCTTTGTTGAAATCAGTTCACCATGTATGTGGGTGTTTGTTTATAGATTCTCAATTCTGTCCCATTGGTCTATATGTCTATCCTTAAAGCAGTACTTCTCTGTCTTGATTACTATAGCTTTGTATTAAGTTTTGAAATTGGGAAGTGTGATTTCTCTAGCCTTGTTCTTTTTGAGATTGTGTTGGCTAGTCTGGGTTTCTTGCATTTCCATAGAGATATTAGGATCAGCTTCTAAATTTCTGCAAAAAAGGGGAGGAGGGAGTAGCTAGAATTTGGATTAGGATTGCATTTCACCTGTAGATCAGCGATTTTGAACTTTTTTTTCATCTCATGGCATATATAAACTAATTACTAAAATTCTATAGCACTCCAAAAATATGTTTTTTGCTGATCTGACAAAAAAAGGTGTAATTTTGATTCATTTACAATGGACAGCTATTGTGTTGGCTGTTATCATTTTTTTATTTGACAGTCTTAGGGAAAAGAGGTCAGTGCCCTGACTAAATAGTCAGATATTGCATGTTTCAAAAATTCTTGCAGCACATTGTTTGAAAATTGCTGCTATAGATCAATTTTGGGAGTATTGCAAATATTTTGCCTTCTGATCTGTAAACATGGGATGTCTTTCCACTTATTTAGGTCTTTGGTGTTTTTTAATAATATTTTGTAGTTTTCAGAGTAGATTTGCAACTCTTTTCAAAAACTCTTCCTGAGCATTTCTTTTTTTATGCTATTGTAAATGGAATTCTTTTCTTAATTTCATTTTCAGATTGTTCGTTGCTAGTGCATAGTTTAAATACAGTTGATTTTTTGTACAGTGGCCAATCCTGCAATCTTAATGAATTCACTTATTAGCTGTAATAATCTTTTTATCCTTAGGATTTTCTCTGTGCATGGTCAGGTCTTAGGCAAGTTCAAATGGCTTCCTCCTTTTCTACTCTAAATGCTTTTTCTTTGTTTTGCCTAAAGTTCTGGCTAAATCTTGCAGTACAATGTTGAATAGAAATGGGGAGAGTGGACATTTTTGTCTTGTTTCTGATCGTAGGGGAAACTTTGTTTTCCCCCATTAAGTATAATGTTAGCTGTGTTTTCCCTAGAGACCCTTTTTTAGGTTGAGGAAAGTTTGGTTTCTATTCCTAGTTGGTTGACTCTTTTTACCAGGAAAGGGTGTTGGATTTTGGTTAAACACTATTTCTTCATTTATTACAATAACCATGTGTTTTTTGTCTTATTTACTAGAGGCCCAGTGCCCAAAATTCATGCACAGTGGCGGGGGAGCGGGTTCAGCCTGGCCTGTGCGCACTCTCGTAATCCGGGACTCCTTGGGTAAGGTCCCTAGGGCCTGGCTGGCGATCAAGGCCTAGCCCTGCCGCCACTGCCACTGCTTGCCATCTGTGTGGTGCTGCCCCTCCCCCCCTGCCCCCGCCACCAGTCGTCTACCTCTGCAGGTAACAGGCAGGGGGTGCAATAGCTTGGCTGACCTAGGCCTCCCTCTGCAGGGTGATCGCTGGCCTGCTCACACACCCACCACAGCATCGCTGGCTGATGACCTGGGCCTCCCTCTGTTGGGCGATCATGGGGCCCCAAAATCGATCACCCTGCAGAGGGAGGCCCCGCCCACCCACCTCAGTGCTGCCAGCTAGGTGGCCTGGGCCTCCCTCTGTGGCCGCCGGCAGGAGGCAGCTGATGAATCTTTCTCTGTCATCGATGTATCTCTCTCTCTCTCTCTCTCTCTCCCTTTTTTCTCTAAAATCAATAAAAACATTTTCCAAAACATTTCTCTGTAGGTGAATGTGCTAGATTATTTTGTTCTCGAGTAACATTTAGATCTTCTTTGTTTTCATTTAAGTGCCAAGGATGACATTGATCTTGATGCCTTGGCTGCAGAAATAGAAGGAGCTGGTGCTGCTAAGGAGCAGGAGCCTCAAAAGTCCAAGGGGAAGAAGAAAAAAGAAAAAAAAAGGCAAGACTTTGAGTAAGTATATTTCAAATATATTTGCTTTTTACTAGCTTCGGTACAAGATTCACTTATTAAGCTGATTCCTTGCCTTAAATATATTTTCATCTTTCCTAGTGAAGATGATATCCTGAAAGAACTGGAAGAATTGTCTTGGGAGGCTCAAGGCATCAAAGCTGACAGAGAAACCGCGGCAACAAAGGTGAATGGTTGTTAGCCAGCCTTGCTTCCTAGTGCCTGATTTTAGGGAGCTGCTTTTGCAAACAGATAAAATTTTCTATAAATTCTGATGCCAACAGGGGAAAAGCAAGTTTTAGGAAAGAAATAATGTCTTTTAAAACCTTTTACAGATAGAAAGATGCTTTACTTGTAATCTAAAGGTATTTTGGGATATGTTGCCTGTTTATAAAATTGATGTATTTGGAGATAGAACATTTCCTATCTCCACCTTCAATTTCTTAAATATTATTTCTTTTTCATCATTTGAATTTGGAGAGGCTTCAGAACAGTGGGAAAGTGATAGTATTTCTTCTTATTTCCATACCCCCCTTAAACTTTGTGTGCCATTGGAAGAAGCTAGTAAGTGTGGATTGTGATTAGTGCTGGCTCTAGAGTACCTGGATTCTGACATTCACTGTGAGTGCCAGTGAATGGTTGTTAGCGAGATGTGCCTGACACCTAGGCTAGCTTTTGTTACTTAGTTGAGGTTTATCTCCTTATAAAAAAAGACTTTTGAAAATATTTTGAGAATTTTTTGATGTGTTTTTCATGAAGTATGTGACTCTGAGGAGTTTCAATTATTTATTTTAAAACAAAATATAACTCTGTTAATATTTCTAACAATAGAATTTTTTTAGCCAACAGAAAATAATGAAGAAGAATCCTTCTCAAAACAAGATAAAAAAAAGAAAGCACAGAAAGGCAAAAAACAAAATTTTGATGAGAATGATAGTGATGAATTGGAAGATAAGGATTCAAAATCAAAAAAGACAGCAAAACCAAAAGTGGAAATGTACTCTGGGAGTGATGATGATGATGATGATGATGATGATGATGATTTAAAAAAACTTTCTAAAAAAGCTAAAGGGAAAACTCAAAAATCAAATAAGAAGTGGGATGGGTCAGAAGAGGATGAGGATAACAGTAAGAGAATTAAAGAGCGTTCCAGAGTAAATTCTTCAGGGGAAAGTGGTGATGATTCAGATGAATTTTTGCAGTCTAGAAAAGGACAGAAAAAAAATCAAAAAAATAAGCCAGGTCCTACTGTAGAGAGTGGGAATGAGGATGAAGACTCCTTCAAAATTAAGACAGTGGCCCAAAAGAAGGCAGAAAAGAAAGAGCGCGAGAGAAAAAAGCGAGATGAAGAAAAGGCAAAACTGCGGAAGCTGAAAGAAAAAGAAGAGTTAGAAACTGGTAAAAAGGATCAGAGTAAACAAAAAGAACCTCAAAAGAAATCTGAAGAGGAAAGTGCAAAATCCAAGGTGACTCTTGATCCTGGAACAGCCCCTGCTTCTGATGAGAAGGGAGAGGTGCCCGTAGCCGCTGAAGGTTGGTAAAATTATTGCAGAAAGGGCAAAAGGCTTGGGTTCATATTTAATCTAAGGTTTGATCATTATGCCCCAAAGTCATTTTCTTATTTGTCCTTGGTTATAAAGATGCTTAATCGTAAGAAAATCTTTAAAAAACTACATCTGTGTACTTTCTGAATTGATGTTTATTGTTAAAGATTTATATGTAATACAAAATGTCTTTCAAGCGGTTTGTACACAGACTAGGATTTTTATAGAATTTCACTGTGATAACCAATTTTTTGTTGTTGATAAAGAGTGGAAGTTGCCTAATGAAAATTTATTCTTCTCTGACGATAACTTGGTGTCAGGTGATAACTGAATTCTTTCCTGTTTTTATATTTCTTTATCAAAGTTTTTATTAACTTTAAAGAGAGAGGAAGAGAGAAAGAGAGAGGAAACATTAAACTGAGAGAGGGAGAAACATCGACTGGCTACCTCCTGCATGCCCCTTACTGGGGATAGAGCCCACAACCCAAACCGGGACTTGAACTGGTCACCTTTTGGTGCGTGGGACGATGCTCAACCAACTGAGCTACCCAGGCCAGGGCTCTTAGCTGTTTTTAAAAACCCAATTCAGCCTGTGAAATAGAAAAGTAAAACATGCTGAAATTAATTAACATCTTTTAAGCAATAGCCACTTTTTAGTACCATAACTAATTAACAAAAAATAAGCTTTATAGTTAAATTTCCCATTCTTAATCAGAATAAAAACAGATCAAATGATTCACATAGCTTTTCTTTAGACTAGTAAAACCTCTGAGGGGAAAATTGACATAACTTTTTTAACCACTTGAAATATTATCTGGACATATTTGAAGAGAAACACCATGAAAGTAGCTTTATAATTTTTAGCTTTCTAAGCACAATACTATAGAGTTCTTAGAATATAATTACCTATATTTTTTTGTTTTACCCTTCTAATATTTTAAGATTGGCATCATTCATATTATTCCCATTTTATAGAAGCAACACTAGCTAAGAATTAAGGCAGGAATTCAGACACTGTAGATTAAGAGCTTCATTAGATACATTATATCTTGTCCCTGCTGAAAAGATCCTGCTGTCTTCTGGCATCTCTCAGGACAACTCAGAGCAACACCAGCGTTGCAGGCTTCTAAGGAAGCTAACTTGGGGATTCTAAGCTGATCTAGGTGCTCAGGTTCTCCTGTGCTCTTCTGGATGCCTTGATGCCTACAGGCTCTAGCCCGCTGCTGGCATCAGCTTCAGCCCATTATGGTCCTAGAATTCTGGGGTTTGCTCATCATTGCCTTAGGAAACTTTAAAAAACAACAGTTTATCTATTCTTTTTTGATAGATGACAATGAAGCAGACAAAAAGAAAAAAGACAAGAAGAAAAAGAAAGTAGAAAAGGAAGACAAAGAGAAGGAGAAGAAAAAAGGACCTAGCAAAGCCACAGTTAAAGCTATGCAGGAAGCTCTGGCTAAGTTGAAAGAAGAAGAAGAGAGACAGAAGCGAGAAGAGGAAGAACGCATCAAACGGCTTGAGGAGTTGGAAGCCAAGCGGAAAGAAGAGGTACGTTTTCATAAAGTTGCCGACATTGACATTGTGTTTAACTTAAAATCTCTTCTCTATGAAATATCTCTAACCTCGAAATCTGTTGTCTGGATTTAAATGGTACAGAAAATTCTACCTTTATTTCCTGAGGTACATACAGGTGTTGCTTATGTATCATTGCCAAGACATAGTCTATTCTCATGAGTAATCATTATGTGCATCCTGGCTGGTGTGGCTCAGTGGTAGAGTGTTGGCCCAAACACTGAAGGGTCACTGGTTCGATTCCAGGTCAAGGATGCATGCTGGCAGGCTCGTTCCCTGGCCTTGGTTGGGAACATGCAGGAGGCCACCAATCAATGTTTCTCTCTCACATCGATGTTTCTCTCTCTCTGTCTGTCCCCATTCCTTCCACTCTCTCTAAAAATCATTGGAAAAAATATCCTTGGGTGAGGATTAACAAAAAAATTTATGTATAACATTTAAAATATTATCATTTGGAATCTCCTAACATAATACTTTGCATGTATCGCAAAAGCTTTGTTTGAAGCTTGGGTTTTTTACATTTAAATTTTATAATTGATTAAGCTAGTACAAATTTTGTCTGATATATATTCTTTTATAGGAAAGATTAGAACAAGAAAAAAGAGAAAGGAAAAAGCAAAAAGAAAAAGAAAGAAAAGAACGCTTGAAAAAAGAAGGGAAACTTTTAACTAAATCTCAGAGAGAAGCCAGAGCCAGAGCTGAAGCTACCCTTAAACTTCTACAAGCTCAGGGTAAGTAGTATTTTTAATTAATGGGAAGAGTCGCTTCTCTCAAGTAGTTGTATCTTTATAATGGTCAAAATGAAAATTGAATTGTACTAGAACAATTCCTATGAAAATGCTGTGAAAAAGTCTAATAATGTTAGGTGATATAATTTCCTTATGTAGGGAGATGACTTACATACTATGTTAAAATTTTATGTGTAAATGATAGTGTATGTATAAAAACATTTTTTTGTCCCCCAAAATAAATGAAAATAGAGAATATAGTTAAATGAGTCCCCATTTACCCATCACTCAGTTTAAACAATTATCAATATATATCATTTTTGTTTTGTCCTCCACCCACTTTTTTCCCTTGTGGTATTTTAAAGTAAATTTCAGATACCATATTATTTTACTTATATTTTACTTTAGTATGTATCTCTAACAAGTAAGGACATTTTACTTTTTAACATGAATAGAGTACATCTTACTTCTAACAAAGTTAATTCCTTGATAGCATCTGATTTTCTGTCCCATTTAAAATTTTTCCCCATTTGTCTCCAAATGCCTTTTATAATTGATTAAGAAAATAAAAAAATCAGGATCCAGAGCCATAAAACAAGCTTTAAGACATTTGAAAGAATTAAAGCAAACAGAATAAAAAATAAAACATAATTAAACTGTCTGGCTGGTGTGCACAGTGGTTAGAGCATTGGTCTACACACCGAAGGTTCACGGGTTTGAATCCTGATCCAAGGGAACATAACCTGGGTTGCAGGTTTGATTCATGCCCTGGTTGGGGTGAGTGCAGGTGTCAGCCAATCAATGTGTCTCTCTCATATTGATGTCTCTCCGCCCTCCCCCCACTTTCTGGCTTCCTCCCTTTCCCTCTCTAAAAATCAATAGAAAAAATATCTCAGGTAAGGATTAACCAAACACACATGCACGCACACAACAATTACACTAGAAAAGAATAATAGAAATATGTTGAGAAAAATCCAGAAATATTTGAAAATTAAACAACCTACTTCTTATTAATCCATGAGTTCAAGAAGTCTCATTGAGAATTAGAAAGTAACTTAAAAAAAAATAAAGCACAACAAAATTTTGAAAATGTGCTTAGAGGGAAATTTATAGCATTAAAATGCTTCTTTTAGTAAAAGAAGAAAGATTGCACATCAATAATCTTACGTTTCCCATCCTACCAACCAAAAATAAGAAGAGCAAAGTAATGTAATAGAAAAAAAATAGAATCGATGAGGCCTCCTCATTCTACCCCGCCGGAGGTGGTGGCGGCGGCAGCGGTTGTCCCTGCCACTCTACCACCTCCACCTTGGCTTATCTCCCGGCCAGTGGCGTTGGCAGAGAGGGGGACAGTAGTCATAGATGCCCGCCCCTGCCTCACAAGAAGCTCCCCAGTTGTTGCACAGTCTCACTCTTTGGGGAAAGTTTATGCTAGAAAACTGAAGGCAATTAATGGGTGAATATGATCAGATTTCTCCACCAAGTTCTCAGTCTGATAAGGAAAATCCCTTGTTGTCAACCTAAAGAAGCATTCAGAGAAGACATCTGACTCCTTTCAAGATGAACTTGAAGGTTATATCAAAGTTAAGAAAGCCAGAGGCTTAGAACCAAAGACTTGTTTCAGGCAGATGAGAGGGGACTATTTGGAAACCTGTAGGGACAAAGAAGAGGTTGATTTCAGACCCAGGTACAGAATATTTGATCATAGACTCCCAACTGAAACCATCCAGACCCACCCAAGGTCATGCAGTATTTCACAAATAGTGGAAAATCAGTTACCTCATACTACCAGCTCATGACAGCATGAGATACTGTCAATTCACCAGGGACTATTTCTCAGAAAAATCAGCACCCCTGAACCTTAGTCATCAAGAGTATAATTATAGCTCATACAGTGTCGAATCCAGAGTTTACAGGCACCTCTCAGAAAACAGTACCAGTGCCCATAAAGCCGGCCATGAACGGACACACCCGAAGAGAAAACGGCACCCAGAAGGAGGCAAAGGAAAATCAGAGGAGCAGCAGCCCAAACATAAGAGGAAAAAAGGTTGTGAGGAAACAGATTTAGACAAACACAAGAGCTTCTAGAAAAGCAACACAGAGGTAGAAACAATCAGGATCAGCACAGAAAAGCTTAAGAATCAAAGGGAGAGAAAAAGACGAGATGTAGCCTCTAAGAAAGAGAAAAAGGAACAAGGCACAGAAAGGACGGAGGAGGAAATGCTTTGGGACCAATCTATCCTTGGATTTGAAGCTCTTGAGTTGATTCTCCTGAGGTTAAACTGAAAAATCATCAAGGAGCTTGGTTTTATGATGTTCATGTTCATAGCACTTTTCTCATGGAAATAGGTACTTTCACTTCTAACAAAGGCCAAGTGAACAAAAAGGATTTAGGCCTTGGCCGGATAACTCAGTTGGTTGGAGTGTGGTCCCAATAAGCCAAGCTTTCAGGTTCAATCCCTGGTCAGGGCACATATACGAAGCAACCAATGAATGCACAAATAAGTGAAACAACAAATTGATGTTTCTCTCATTCTCTCTCCCTTTCTCTCCTTCAAATCCTTAAAGTATTTAGTATGCTTGATAAATCCAACATGGAAATTACTTTTCTTCATTTCCTAGAAACATTATTACATTTTTCTTACATATAATGTAATTTCCCTTAATGAGAGCAGCTTTGCTTTTATTCATCAAACTGCTATGATTATGGAAATATTTTTCCCTTGGGAAGTGATTTATTTTAAATTGGAGGATTAATAGGCTTTGTAGAATCTATTTCTTAATTGGGTTTGTTTTAGTTTGGGGTGGGGTATTTTTATATTCATTAGTTTTCTCAATTTACATTTTTTTCCTCTGGGGAAAAAAATAAATATATATATATATATATATATATAAGTTCTTTGTGTTTTATAGATTGAATAATGAAAAATGAAATACATTAAAATAATCTTAGGTTACATATGGTTTTAAAAGTTTCTAAGAGTATACAAAATCCATTTATAGTAAGTACTTATAATGAATTTCTAGTTTCTAAAAAAAAAAAAGAATGAAGCCAAAAACCAGTTCTTGAAAAAAAAAATCAATAAAATTGATAAACTTCTAGACTGACTAAGAAAAAGCTAAGACAAATTATTGATATCAGGAGTGAAAGGGTTGGGAGAGGCATCATCCTTACAGATCCTATAAGTATTAAAATGATGATAAGGGAATAGAATGAGAAATTCTATACTCATAAATTCAAAAGCTCAGATAAAATAGAGCCATTCCTTACTAGATATAAACTATCAAAACTCACAAAGAAGTACATAACCTGGATAGTCCTATATCTACTATAGTTTCCCTTCAAATGTGGAGGATACATTCCAAGATCCTCAGTGGATGCCTAAAACCATGGAGTAACAAAACATACTTATGTTTTCTCCTACATATACATACCTCTGATAAAGTTTAATTTATAAATTAGGCACAGTAAGAGATTAACAAGAACTAAAATGAAAAATATAACAATATTAACTATAATAAAAGTTATGTGAATATGGTCTCAATTTAAGACTACAATGAGATATCACTACACATTTATTAGAATACATAAATTAAAAAGAATCAAAACATCTCTTTTAACCAAATGCTGGTGAGGATATTGAACAGTTGATACTCTCATACAGTACTGTTGGGAATGCAAACTTGTAAAGACACTTCGGAAAACAGTGGTCATTTGCTTAGAAAATTAAATACATATTTACCTAATGTGCCATAATTTCCACTACAAAATCTTTACCCCAGAGAAATGTTCACACAAAAACCTCTACATACAAATACTCATATCAGTTTTATTTATAAATGTCAAAAACTAAAAATAACTCAAATGTCCTTCAATTGCCTCCTGAATAAAGAAAGGAACTGTGTTCCTTCAATACAATGGAATGCTACTCAGCAGTAAAAAGAAATGAAATACTGGTACATACAACAAAGAGGATGACTCATCCCTTAAGATGACAGCAGCCAGACTGTAAGGTACATTTCTGTGACATTTAGAAAATGCAAATCTTTGAAGATGTAGAACAGGTCAGTGCCGCCAGGGGCTAAGGATGTGAGCAGAGTTTGACTACATAATATCCACAGAGTGATGGAATTTTTTTGCATCATCGTGATGGTGGTTGTATAATTTTAGGTATTTGTCAAAAGTCTTAGAACTGTACACCAACATAATGGAATTTTATTGTATGGGTAAAATTTAGAATGCCTTATATAAAAAAGGTTTTTCCATGAATGTTATTTTTTATATTTTAAGGTATGTATCTTTGAGGTGAATAGAATGTTATGTGTTTAAGTACTATCTCTTAAGGTGACATACAGGTTAGTATAAACCTGAAATTTTCCATTATCCCTCAGGTGTTGAAGTGCCATCAAAAGACTCTTTGCCAAAGAAAAGGCCAATTTATGAAGATAAAAAGAAGAAAAAAACTCCACAGCAGCTAGAAAATAAAGAAGGTTTGTATACAAAATAGTCTGATTTAGAAACATTTTTTTTTGCTTTTTCCCACACTTTAAAACAGAATGGCTTTAAAAAAGAAATCAACAAGTCAGAATGGCATATTAAAACTGATTTTTTTCACACTTTTCTGATTTTTGTTATTCTTAACTGGTTGAAGTAATAGAGTGATGAAAAAGTACTTGTGTTTAAAAACTCTGGATCCTACCCTATAAATAACTATTTTTTAATTTAATTTTATTTTTTTAATCTTTATTGTTGAGAGAGTATTACAGATGTCCCCACCTTCTTTCTCCCCTTTGTCCCTCTCCACTGGTTCCTGCCCCATCCCAGGCCTTCACCACCCTATTGTTTATGTCCGTAGGTAATGCATACATGCATATAAGTTCTTTGGTTAATCTCTTTCCTCCGCCCTTCCCTCTGAGATTCTTAGTCTGTTCCATGTTTCCATGCCTCTGATTCTATTTTATTCATCAGTATATTTTGTTCATTAGATTCCTTGATTGTTTATTTTGATTTTTACATTAAATTGTTGATAGATATGTATTTATTGCCATTTTATTCACATTTTTTATCTTTTCCTTTTTCTTCTTTAAGAAGACCCTTTAACATTTCATGTAATGCTGGTTTGGTGATGATGAACTCCTTTAGTTTTTTCTTGTCTGTGAAGCTCTTTATCTGACCTTCAATTCTAAATGATAGCTTTGCTGGGTAGAGTAATCTTGTTTGTAGATCCTTGCTATTGTCACTTTGACTATTTCTTGCTACTCCCTTCTGGCCTGCAAAGTTTCTTGAGAAATCAGCTGATAGCCCTAACCGGTTTGGCTCAGTGGATAGAGCATTGGCCTGCAGACTGAAGGCTCCCAGGTTCGATTCTGGTCAAGGGCATGTACCTTGGTTGTGGGCACAACCCCCACAGTGGGGAGTGTGCAGGAGACAGCTCATCTATGTATCTCTCTCATCGATGTTTCTAACTCTTTATCCCTCTCCCTTCCTCTCTGTAAAAAATCAATAGAATATATATTTTTTTAAAAATCAGCTGACAGCCCTGTGGGTGCTCCCTCATAGGTAACTAACTGCTTTTCTCTTGCTTCTTTTAAGATTCTCTCTTGGTCTTTAACCTTTGGCATTTTAATTATGATGTGCCTTGGAGTGGGCCTCTCTGGGTTCATCTTGTTTGGAACTCTTTGTGCTTCCTGGATTTGTGTGTCTATTTCAACAGATAAGGGAAGTTTTCTGTCATTTCTTTTTTAATAGGTTTTCAATTTTTTGCTCCCTCTCTTCTCCTTCGGGTACCCCCATGATGTGAATGTTGGTATGCTTGAAGTTGTCCCAGAGGCTCTTTACACTATCCTCATATTGGATTCTTTTTTCTTTCTGCTCTTCTGATTGGGGTTTTTTTTTGCTTCCTCATATTCCAAATTGCTGACTTGATTCTCAACGTCCTCTACTCTATTGTTGACTCCCTGTAAATTATTCTTCATTTCAGCTAGTGTATTCTTCACTTCTGAATGGTCCTTTTTTATGTTGCTGATGTTCTCACTAAGTTCCTTGAAGTTCTCACTAGGTTCCTTGAGCATCCTTATAACTATTGTTTTGAATTATGTATCTGGTAGTTAGCTTGCTTCCATTTCATTTAGTTCTTTTTCTGTAGATATTCTCTTCTTTTGTTTGCAACATGTTTCTTTGTCTCCACATTTTGGCTGCTTCCCTGTATTTGTTTCTATGTATTAGGTAGAGCTGCTTTGTCTCCTGGAATTGGTAGAGTCTCCTTGTATAGTAGGTGTCCTGTATTGCCCAGTGGCTCACCTCCCCAGTCACCTGAGCTCAGCACTCTAGATGCATCCCTGTGTGGGCTCTTTGCACTGTTCTGTTGTAGTTGAGCCTTGATTGCTGTTGGCATCACTGGGAAGGGATTGACCTCTAGGCTAATCAGCTGTGAGGACCAGCTGTGACTACAGCTGAAGAGCTAGTGTGCAGGAGACACCCCCTATGGAGCAGGACTTGTTTCATTGTGGCTTTGGTGCTCACCAAATGCATCCCTTGGATGTGTTGCTCATGGATGTGGTAGGGTTGTAATCTGGCGTGGTCTTAATCTGACCACTGAGTGCACTGGCTCTGGGACCTCCTGGGAGGTTCAAAGTCAGCTATTGCCTGTTCCCTGCTTGGCCAACCTCCACCCTCCTCCCCCACTACCCCCAGTCATGGGCTACAGAACGATCTGTAGATTGCTGCTACCTGTTTTGGGCTTGGAGGTGCCCAGGAGAGGCCAAGCTGTGAATCAAGGCAGGCTGCTGCTAGTGCCAGGCCTGGGCTATTTATCAAGAGGTATAGGGTATGCTAAAGCCAGCTGCTGCTTGTTTGAGAGATTTTAGGGAAGTCTGAAGCCTGAGCCATGACTGGCCATTTCATGTAGAAAAGCCACTGGAAATACCTTGGGTGGGCCTGCAAATTGGATAGGGCCAGATCTCAGGGAATCACTATGGTGGGCAAACAGTGTAAGCCAGACTGATGGAGACTCAGATATGGTGCTGATTGTTGACTCTGTGGGGGGAAGGGGTCATCAAAGGAATAGTGATCTCTGCCAGCACTTTTGTTTGGGAGAAATCTGCCCCCCAGTTCTTGCCCTGATGTCAGATAATTTAGGTCTTCCCCCTATGTCCTTGGATCTTTTCAAGCTGCTGCCCCAGAGCTGGAGCTCAGAGGGAGTGGGTCTGAATGAGTGCGCTGGCCCTTTTAAGAGGAACTGCCTGAGACTCTATCATTCTTTGTTCACTTAGCCACAATCCCTGCTGGTTTTTTCAGCCTGGGCTGAGGGGTCTGATGTGGGCTGGGACCCCTGGCTCCTCATGGGGGACCTACACAGCTCAAATGCCACCAGTGGGTGTTAGACCAGCCTGTTCCACACCTCTGCTCAATGTGGCTTCTTTAATTCTCTATGGTAGGACTTCCATTTGGACAGCTTTTAGGCAGTTCTGAAGGCTGTTCTGTAGTTTAATTGTAATTCTGATGTGGTTGTAGGAGGAGGTTGAGTACCGCTTTTACCTATGCTGCAATCTTGACCTGCCCCCTGAATAACTATTCTTAACTGAAAAGTACAACTATCATTTTCTTTTTTTCTCAGTCTTCTGTATTTTTACATTCTATTCTTTGAGCAGAAAGAAAAACTATTTTCTGTAAAATATATGACTGATACTTAAACATTTTTTGAACTTGATAAAGAATTAAGTATATACTAATGATTTTTATTCAATACTTAACAGAGTATCCTCACAAAAATTATATACTGAAAAATATTAATTTGGTCTCTGCCCTTCACTCAGTGTCTGAGCCAATAGAATTAAGTGCTGCTATAGAAGTTGTGGAACAAGGTGTACCAGAAAAAGAAGAGTCACCACCTCCTGTTGAACCAGGCCAGTAGCATTGACTAATAAATTCTTATTAAATAGCATTGATGTGTCCTAACTGTCTTAGTTATTAGTTTGGAGAAACCAAATATCTTGCAGGGTGGCCTTTTTTTATAGTCCTTTCTAAATCATTTATTTTTATTTCCACATTGCAAAAGTGTAGAAGTGAGCCTTGAATCAATTTGTTGTTTTTTTTTTTGTAGAATAAAATTTTTGTTGAGAGGATAGAGGTTTTTTACTTTCTTTCTATTGATGGGTCAAAAATCTTAGGTGGTATCAAGAAGACCTGAAGTTCTTTAATCTTTCTGAAGAAAAATTGCAAGCATTTTTAATTAGGACTTTTTAAGAGTCATAAAAGTTACTATTTTTAAAACATTCTTAGAGGTCAGCCTCTTATTTAGTAAATCAATTCAGTTTATTCAGTGTTTGTGTTTTTAGGTTGGAGAAAGTCTCTGGCTTTCTTTTCTTTTTTTTTTTTTTAAGATAAATATTGTTCTAATTCATGAGACTAGATATTGATAGGAAGCCACAGGCTAACATAATGTATGTTTGGTAAAATCAAGAGACTCTCAAGTGTTCAAAGACAGGAATGGGAGTAGAAACATTTGAGGATGTCAAGACTGACCTACCCTGGGGAAAAATATTATTGATAGTCCCTCTCTACATCCCCCCCCTGGTTCACAGTGTAAAATAATATCATTTGTTTGGGCACATCTTAGCTTAGCATAATGAAACTAGAGAAATTCCATTTGACATGCTTATAGCAGTCCAGGATTGTAGGTGATATCTGTAGCAGTAAAAAGAATTGCTAAACTGGAAGGAGGCCTCTTTGGGCACATGTTCCTGACTGTTGTTTCCTCCTCCTTAAGATGACTTATCCAAACTTGCTGGCAAATGATGATTTTTCCAGAGAAGCAAATACTACATGTGCCCTCATCTTTTGAGAATAGTTTTGCCTAATTAGATTTCAGTAAAAGTGTCATTGTTGTTTAAGGCAGTATTAAGTTTCTAATATTCAAAATAATACCTTTCTGACTATTTTTGCATTGTAAGCACAACATCTGTTCTAATTTTCAACATGAGTAGAGATGTAGCTTTGTACATCCAATTATGTGATTTATGTAGTGTTTGTATGTATCTATAGAGGCTAAAGAAAAATAAATTCTTATGTTTATAAAGTTTAGTTGAAAAATCAAAAAGAAGATATATGTGAAATTTCATTTATCTTCAAGAATAGAGTGTGATCATGTGCCCTAGTGTACTGGTTGGGGCAAGAGTAGGTTTACAGTTATGAGTACATGAAACAGAGTTTGTTCTTGTACTAGAGGCCTGGTGCATGAAATTCATGCATGGGTGCAGTCCCTAGGCCTGGCCAGCAATCAAAGCCTGAGCCTCTGGTGTGGAAGGGCAGGTCCCAGCTGACCTCTGGGCCCTGGGCAGCACCTGAGACCCCGGTCCCCTGCGCCCCTCACCCTCTGCCTGAGTCATTGGACCCCTGCCAGGCTCCCTCAGCGTCTGGGAGCCGGGCAGCAGCCCTGCTGCTGGTTGCCATCTGCAGGGTGATTGGTGGGGTGATCAGGGCCCCGCTCACACCTGCCTTGATCTGGCGCTGCCCACTCACCTGCTCCACCATTCCACCCTGGTCCTGCTCTTATCGGGGCTGGTTGCACCTCCATTGCCGCCCACTGCCAGCGCCACATTGCTGACACCTGCCATGTTCCGCGCTGCCCCCTGGTGGTCAGCACTTGTTATAGCAAGTGGTTAAACTCTGGGTTGAGCTCCAGGTCTAGGGGACAATTTGCATATTAGGCTTTTATTATATAGGATTATTATTTACTAATTATTGCATTTTCCATACAAACAACTGTAAAACTATTTTTGCCCCAACCTGTATTCAAAATACTAGGGAATTTGAATCATTTAGTAATAAAAAATTACAACATGAAAGTTATATTGAAAATTAGTTCCAAAGATAATGAAATTGTATTTTTTTTTTTTGCATAATTAAAACATTTCTTTTTAGGTCAGCATAATTTTCCACTTTTTTCTATGTCTTTAATGAAAACTTTTATTTACAGAAGAGGAGGAAGAAACTGAGGAAGCTGGATTGGATGACTGGGAAGCTATGGTCAGTGATGAGGAGAGAGAAAAAGGTGAATAGCTCATAAGCACTTGTTGATAAATCCAGTGGTTATTAGAGATGTTTATATTTAACGAATAGTTAACGTCTCCTGATAATGACTGCTATTTGAGCATTCCTGAGGACGGAGCAGTTTTGCTCTCCGTTGCTATGGTTCCTAAATCCTCATGTGGATCCCATTTCATGAATAGGTGGTTTTTCAGAAGGTCATTTGTAAGATAGTTGCCTGGGATTTAGAATACAGTTTTTTAGAGTGATAATGTTATAAATGGGGTTAAGTTATTAAAGCTAGCCTACAAAAAGCCTCTTTAACTTAAAATATAATACAAAGAAAATAGAAATAATAGTATATTTCCTAATCACTCTGAATAAAAAGTGTTTTTTTGTAATTACTGTCTATCCTTTATTACTAAAATCAGCTTTCTTTACATTTAATTTGCTGGTTTTTTTCCTTTTTGAGTTGGATATTTGTCTCTTTGTTTTTTCAGTCTTTCACCCCAAATACATATTTTTAAAATTATAAATTTTTCTTTAAGCATGGCGTTAGCAAAATTCTACAGGTTCGGTTATGTTGATTTCTTTAAATTTACATTTAGATATATGTTAATTTTACCTATGATTTATTTTTTAAAAATATATTTTATTGATTTTTTACAGAGAGGAGGGGAGAGGGATAGAGAGTTAGAAATATCGATGAGAGAGAAACATCGATCAGCTGCCTCTTGCACGCCCCCTACTAGGGATGTGCCCGCAACCAAGGTACATGCCCTTGACCGGAATCAAACCTGGGACCCTTGAGTCCGCAGGCCGAAGCTCTATCCGCTGAGCCAAACCGGTTAGGGCCCTATGATTTATTTAGAGGTACATTTCTTAATTTACATTAGTAAGGCCTTCCTAATTATCTTCTTGTTAAGTTATTGTGATCAGAAGACATACATGGTTCTGTCCTTTGCAATGGGTTGAGAATTTACAACCCAGCAAATAGTTGATTATTATAAATGTTTCATATGTGATTGGGTGTGCTTGGTTGTCTTGTTCACTGTGTTTAGTCAAGTTTGCTGATCGTTTTGATTAAGTCTTTTATGTTCTGAGTTTTTTCTGGTGTGCTTTTTCTTTTACTAAGTGATGTGTTAAAATCTTCCACCATGATTGCAGATTATCTATTTTTCCCTGAGTTTTGCCAACTTTTGCTTTCTGTATTTTGGTGTTACATTATTAGGTGAATACAGTCTTACATCTTTCTGATGGATCAACTGTTACTGATATATTATTTGTTTATGTTATATTTACTTTATACTTTATTTTTATTCATTTTTAGTGATACCTTTAGCCTTTAACAGTGTACTTTATCTGATTTTAATTAATACAGTTCCACACGCTTTGATTTACGTGCTGTTTTCCTATATTTATTATTCTTTCTGTATCCTTAATGAGCCTGTAGTTGAGATTTTTATATCCAGTTTGTCAGTCTTTATTTTTTACCTAGTGCACTTAGCCCATTCATTATACCTTACATTTGTTGTAATTAATGAAATATATTGGTTTTATACTTATCTCACTAAATCCTTGTTACTTGTTTTGTCTGTGTTTTTTCTCTCTTTCCTTACTATATTTTGGATTGTTGGATTCTTTTTATTAACATTTTTTCCTCCTTCCATGAGCTTAGAAGTTGTGTACTTTTTCATTTACTTCTAGTGTTAACCTAGAGACTTTTAACATGGACCTTTCAACTATCATTGTCTAATGTTACCATCTTCCCAGACGATGCAAAGACCACTGAATACATGAGTAACATTTACTCACTTCTCAATTTATATGTCATTGTTCTATTTGTTTTAATTCTCTATTTTAAACCCCATAATACCATATTTTTTATAGTCAATATTTATTTAAATTTACCTAAATTCTTAGCTTTTTGTTGGGCTTAATTTCTTCCTACATCTCTGACCTTCCATTTGAGGTTATTTCTTCCTGCCAGAAGAATTCCTTTTAGAATTTCCTTTAGTAGGAATCTATTAGTGAGACATTCCATTTTTGCTTTTCTAAAAATATTTTTTCTTAACTTCATTCTTAAAGGATATATTTACTGAGTGAGGAGTTCTTTGCTAAACTTCTTTTTTTTTTAATATATTGATTTTTTACAGAGAGGAAGGGAGAGGGATAGAGAGTTAGAAACATCGATGAGCGAGAAACATCAATCAGCTGCCTCCTGCACACCCCCTACTGGGGATGTGCCCGCAGCCAAGGTACATGCCCTTGACCCGAATCGAACCTGGGACCCTTGAGCTGCAGGCCGATGCTCTATCCACTGAGCCAAACCGGTTAGGGCCTTTGCTAAGCTTTTATTTATTTAATCCTTTGAAAATATTACTCCCTTGTCTTGTCTTTCATTATTTCTGTTGAGGATTCAACAAATAAATTTTTCATGTGTCTTTGGTTTTTAGCAATTTAATTATGATATAACTGGGGTTGATTTTTTTCTCATTTATTCTGCCTGTAGAGCTTTATAAATGTATGGTTTTATGTTTTTTATCAGTTTTGCAATGTAATTACTCATTATTTCCCCTCAGGTAATCTAGTTATGACTAGGTAGACCTTGATACTATATTCTTTTTATTTTTTTTTAAAATATATTTTATTGATTTTTTACAGAGAGGAAGGGAGAGAGATAGAGAGCTAGAAACATCGATGAGAGAGAAACATCCATCAGCTGCCTCCTGCACACCCCCCACTGGGGATGTGCCCGCACCCAGGTATATGCCCCTGACCGGAATCGAACCTGGGACCTTTCAGTCCGCAGGCCGACGCTCTATCCACTGAGCCAAACCGGTCTCGGCAATACTATATTCTTGCATTTTATTTTTTTCACTTTACTATATTTTCCATCTTATTAAGTCTCCATGGTTTATTCTAGTTGTTTGCTCATTTAAAAAATTTTTTTTATTGATTTTAGATAGGGAGGGAGAGAGAAAGAGAAATATTGATTTGTTGTTCCACTTATTGATGCATTCATTAGTTGATTCTTTGTATGTGTTCTTGATTGGGGATTGAACCCACAACTTTGTCATATCAGGACGATTCTCTAACCAACTGAGCTACTCCAGCAGGGTTAGATTATTTCTTCTGATCTGTCTTCTGGTAATAATTTTATTTTTTTAAAAATTTAATCTTATCTTTTGCTCCCTGGATGTTAGAAGCATAGTCATTTTTTAATTTTGGCTTTATGACTTCAGTGGAAGCCCTCTGGGTATGCTGGCTTTCCTCATGTGAATTGTTTTCATGTGTTTTTATAATATATATAGATATTATACTTGTAAATGTATAGAAATAATTTGTGGTCAAGGATTTTTTTTTCCCACCCTCCAAAAAGAATTTCTTCATATATTCACCAGGAGTGAACTAGGAATAATAAACACTAGTTAATTATTCCAAATGTAGAATTCAGAGAACCTAGAAGTGTTCTGCTAAGAATGAGGGGGAGGTTCTGTTTACTTCCAATTCATCCTTACTGCTAGGGTACAGTTTTTCAGGTTTTACCTCACAGTAAGGGTGTTATCTAGTGTTCATCTACCTTGCCCTCCCTGAATCCTTGGTAGGCCTGAATTCCCAATGCTCCTGTTCACTGAGGGGCTAGAAAGCACTGCTCAGCCTTTGAGCTGCCTCCTCCAGAATTCCGCACATAAACCCCAGGGGAAGGCAATACCAAGTATTGTATTCAACATCCCAGGTTTCTGTCCTCTTGTATCCTGGCTTAGTAATGTCTTTCTTTTTTTTATTTGATTATGTATGGATTAATGCTTTACATGTTCACTGTTAAATGGCAGTCTTCATTGTAGCATATGGGCAAAGACTTATTTGGAATTAAAGATATAATGCTGCCTTATTTGTCTTTAAGGTCACTTATGTTGATGGGAATCTCATTTTTAATTTTTATTATAAAATCTCTTGTTTTTTTCTGAAAGAAGGAAACACAGTGCATATAGAAGTAAAAGAAAACCCCGAGGAAGAGGAGGAGGAGGAGGAAGAGGAAGAAGAAGAAGAAGAAGAGAGTGAAGAGGAAGAAGAAAGTGAAGGCAGTGAAGGTGAAGAAGAGGAAGAAAAGGTGTCAGATGAGAAAGATTCAGTGAAAACATTAGTTAAAAAGCCAAGTAAAGAACTGAGCTCAGAATCTGAATATGACTCTGACGATGATCGAACTAAAGAAGAAAGAGCTTATGACAAAGCAAAACGGAGGATTGAGGTATTTATTCTTCCCTTTTTCTTTGCTCCTTTCCTCCACAGTCCTCCTCTGTGGTCCTTAGAACTGTATTCTACAACAGAGGCTTTTATTTACTAGCACTTTTAAAAATATAGTCACAGAATAGTATTTTGTCCAGTGTCTTGTAAATCAAGACAATAGATCTGACAGTGTTCCAACCAAGGACCCCAGTCCCTTACCCAAGTCAGAATAGTGACTGCTTCATCATTCTTTTCTTGTGTCCTCAGAATTTTAATGTGCTCTTCGAGTGATGGTTTCTAGGTATGCAGAGGTATTCTGAGCGTATGCCCTTTACTTAGAAACATTAGTTGAGTGTGCGTTGCATATTTAAGTTAGTCAGTGTGAGGCATCTGATCACATAAGTTTGAATCTGGTGGGTTATTGAGGCTTCTCTTTATTAAAGTACACATACCTAGGAGACTTACTCTATTTTTCCTACTTAATGCAGCAGATTTCAAGATAGTTTTCTTACATTATGTCAGTTTGGCATAAGCAGCATACTAAAACTATTTTAATTTGCTTGAAGAGGCTAAGGCTAAAAACTATCTTAGTGTTATCTTTTCATGGATAATTTTAATTAAAAAAATTTTAATACCTTTATATCAGTGTTTACTGTTTTCTTCTGTAAAGTCTTGATAGGTATACATTTTCTGAATTTCAAAGGACTAAGAAGGACTATTATTGTAAATTGGGCTTTCTTAACCCTGGTGCTATTGACATTTGGGGGCCAAGTAATTTTTATATATATATCTCATATATATATTTTATTTTTATTTATATATATATATATATTATATTTTTTTAATATTTAAATTTTTTTTTTAAATATAGAACAACCAGCTCACTTCTACTCTCATAGTTTTTGTTTTTTAAAAATATATTTTTATTGATTTCAGAGAGGGAGAGAAAGATAGAAGCATCAGTGTTGAGAGAGAATCATTTGATCAGCAGCTTCCTACACGCCCCCTACTGGGGATGGAGCCCTCAACCTGGACATATGCCCTGACTGGGAATCAAACTCTGACCTCCTGGTTCATAGGTCGACCCTCAACCATTGAGCTATGCTGGCCAGCCGGGCATGTAATTTGTTGTGGGGATTGTCCTCTATATTTTGGGATGTTGTGTAGCATTCCTGTCTTCAACCCACCAGATGCCAGTAGCATTCCCCTCCTGACGGCTGGTTGTGACTGCTTCTTTCTACGGCACCTACTCAAACCACCTCCCTTGCTTTGCACCCATGTGTGAGAAAGAGTTTGTTCTGTGTTTGAAAATTTAAAAACAAGCAAACAAAATGGCTATAAAACAGAAAGTACAAGTTTCCCCATTATCTCACTCCCCAGACTTGTTCATATTCTTGGTTATGCACTTCAAGTTTTTTTAAATGTTTAACTGAAAGTAAGTTATATAATACGTTTTGGAAAGATTTTTTTTTTTTCACATAACAATATGCTATGGACCTCTTAGCTTAACACATTTTTAAGCAGCTTTGTTGAGATATGCTTTACATACCATCACATTAACCTGTTTTAAGTGTACAATTCAATGATATTTTGTAAATTTACAGTTGTTTAACCAACACACCTTAACTTTGGAGTATTTTCATTACCATCAAAAGATTCCTTGTGCCAATTTAGTCATTTCCCATTCTTAGCCACAGACAGCTACTAATCTGCTTTGCTCTATAGATAACTTTTCTGGAAATTTCATAAAAATAAAAATTCACTTCTATAATATGTGGTCTTTTGTGCCTGGCTGTTTCTCTTACTCTGTTCCTTTATGTGGTAGTTATATCAGTACTTTGTTCCCTTTAATTACCAAGCAGTGTTTTGTATAAATATGTTGTATTATATTATTGTCCATTCACCAGTTAAAGGACACTTGAGTTGTTTCCACTGGCTATTGAGAATGGTATAGTCTTGTTATAAGTATTTTGTTAGGAGTTCTTTACATGAAAATGTGTTTTTATTTCTTTTGGATATATTCCTACAAGTGAAATTGCTAAATCATATGGTAGATTTGCATTTAACTGCCAAAATATTTTCCATAATGGTTGCACAATTATAGATTATCCGATTTGAGGGTTCTAGTTGCTCTACATTCTCGCTAATAGTTTTTATCGTTTGTCTTTTCAATTTTAGCCATTCTAGTGGATGTGAAATAGTTTGTCTTATTGTGGTTTTAAATTACACTTCCATGATCTTGAGCATTTCTTCATGTGCTATTGCCATAACTATGCCTTCATGGTGAAACATAAATTCAAATTTTTAAATTTTGTAATTTGACTTTTTATTATTGATCTAGTGGCCCGGTACACAAAATTCATGCATGGGGTGGTTTCCCTCAGCCCAGCCTGCACCCTCTCCAATCTGGGACCGCTGGCTCCTAACGGCTCACCTGCTTGCCTGCCTGATTGCCCTTAACTGCCGTTGCCTGCCTGCCTAATCGCCACTAACTGCCCTATCCTGCTGGCCTGATCTCGCCCCCAGCTGCCTCTGCCTGCCTGATCACCCCTAACTGCCCTATCCTGCCAGCCTGATCTCGCCCCCAATGGCCCTCCCCTGCCAGCCAGATCTCGCCCCCTACTGCCCTCTCTGCCACAGCCCCCACCACCATGGCTTTGTCCAGAAGGAAATCCGAAGTCTGGAAGATGGCCAGTTGACCCATTCTAATTAGCATATCACCCTTTTATTAGTATAGATATATAGGATAGGATTGCTTAAATGGGGGAAAAAAGCCTTTTTCAGCAGGAAAAGGTGCTCTTGGCAACAAAAATACATAATCCCTATATCTGGACTGATAGCCAGACATATGCACTATACTGCCACACTGGTCATTAAAAAATTGAACCGCTTTCTCATACCTTACACCAAACAGCTGTTGCCCTTAAAACCCTTTGTCAGCCCCCACCTTAGGTTCTGCCTTCGCAGTTCACCCAGATTAGGTTCTGATTGGTCGGTTTCTATGCCAGGCAGTGTCAAAAGCTCCACCTCCTATGCAGCCATTGGCTCCTCGCACTTCACCCAGATTTGGTTCTGATTGGTCAGTTTCCATGCCAGTCAGCGTTTCTGAGCCTCATCAGAGAGGCAGGGCTGATCAGCAGCACCCGCGGAGGCCCAGGGAGAAAGAGAGAGGCAACGGCTGATCAACAGCTGCCACGGAGGCTGCGGATCAGACCGGGCCTGTCTTTTCAGGCCTCTCTCTGGGCCTGATCCGCAGCCCCCTTGGCAGTCAGTGCTGGGTTGCCACGCCCACAGCAGCAGCAGTCAGTGCTGGGTCTCTACGGCAACCCAGCACTGCCTGAAGGACTGACTTCCGGTTGGTAGAGCCTTTGGTCGTTATGGACTCTAGGTTTTTATATATTAGGATTGCAAGAGTTATTTTTTTTTTTTTTTTTTTTTTTTTTTATTTTCCTCTTAAAGTATTACAAAGGGTATTACATAAGTATCCTTTTCCCCCCCCCCCCCCCGCCCTTGACAAACCACTACCCTCCCTTACCCCCCAGTGTCTTATGTCCATTAGTTATGCTTATATGCATGCATACAAGTCCTTCGGTTGATCTCTTACTCCCCTCCCTCCTGCCCCCCAACTCTCTCTGGCCTTCCCACTGCAGTTTGACAATCAGTTTGAGGCAGCTCTGCCTCTGTATCTATTATTGTTCAAAAGTTTGTAATGGTCTTTGTTATCCATGAATGAGTGAGATCATGTGGTATTTTTCCTTCATTGACTGGCTTGTTTCACTTAGCATAATGCTCTCCAGTTCCATCCATGATGTTGCAAATGGTAGGAGTTCCTTCTTTTTAACAGCAGCATAGTATTCCATCGTGTAGATGTACCACAGTTTTCTAATCCATTCATCTACTGATGGGCACTTAGGCTGTTTCCAGATCTTAGCTATGGTGAATTGTGCTGCTATGAACATCTGGGTGCATATATCCTTTCTGATAGGTGTTTCTGGTTTCTTGGGATATATTCCTAGTAGTGGGATCACAGGGTCAAATGGGAGTTCCATTTCCAATTTTTTGAGGAACCTCCATACTGCCTTCCATAGTGGCTGCACCAGTCTGCATTCCCACCAGCAGTGCACAAGTGTTCCTTTTTCTCCACATCCTCTCCAGCACTTGTCGTTTGTTGATTTGTTGATGATGGCCATTCTGACAGGTGTGAGATGGTACCTCATTGTTGTTTTGATTTGCATCTCTCGGATGATTAGTGACTTTGAGCATGTTTTCATATGTCTCTTGGCTTTCTGAATGTCCTCTTTTGAAAGGTGTCTATTTAGATCCTTTGCCCATTTTTTGATTGGATTGTTTATCTTCTTTTTGTTAAGTTGTATGAGTTCCCTATAAATTTTGGAGATTAAGCCCTTATCAGATATGACGTTGGCAAATATGTTTTCCCACGAGGTGGGTTTTCTTGTTGTTTTGTTGATGGTTTCTTTTGCTGTGCAGAAGCTTTTTATTTTGATGTAGTCCCATTTGTTCAGTTTCTCTTTAGTTTCAACTGCCCTAGGAGCTGTATCAGTGAAGAAATTGTTTTGGCATATGTCTGAGATTTTGTTGCCTTTGTATTCTTCTAGAATTTTTATGGTTTCCTGTCGTACATTTAAGTCCTTTATCCATTTTGAGTTTATTCTTGTGTATGGTGTAAGTTGGTGGTCTAGTTTCATTTTCTTGCATATGTCTGTCCAATTTTCCCAACACCATTTATTGAAGAGACTATCTTGGCTCCATTGTATGTTCATGCCTCCTTTGTCAAAAATTAATTGAGCATATTGGTTCGGGCTAATTTCTGGACTCTCTATTCTATTCCACTGATCTATATGTCTGTTCTTGTGCCAGTACCAGGCAGTTTTGAGAACAGTGGCTTTGTAATACAGCTTGATATCTGGCATTGAGATCCCACCTACTTTGTTCTTTCTCAGGATCGTTGCAGCTATTCGGGGTCTTTTTTTATTCCAGATGAATTTTTGGAGAGTTCGTTCTAGATCTTTGAAGAAGGCCATTGGTATTTTAATGGGAAGTGCGTTGAATGTATAGATTGCTTTGGGTAGTATGGACATTTTAATGATGTTGATTCTACCAATCCAAGAACATGGTATGTTCTTCCATCTGTTTATGTCTTCCTCTATCTCTTTTTTCAACGTCCTGTAGTTTTCTGAGTAGAGGTCTTTAACCTCTTTAGTTAAGTTTATTCCTAGGTATCTTAATTTTTTTGGTGCGATGGTAAATGGGATTGTTTTTCTGATCTCCCTTTCTGAAAGTTCACTGTTGGTGTATAGAAATGCCTCAGATTTCTTGGGGTTAATTTTGTATCCTGCTACATTGCCAAATTCATGTATTAAGTCTAGTAGCTTTTTGATGGAGTCTCTAGGGTTTTGTATGTATAATATCATGTCATCTGCAAATAAGGACAGTTTTACTTCCTCTTTTCCAATTTGGATGCCTTTTATTCCTTCTTCTTGCCTAATTGCAATGGCTAATACTTCCAGTACTATGTTGAACAGGAGTGGTGAGAGTGGGCATCCCTGTCTTGTTCCTGTTCTTAGGGGAAATGGTGTTAGTTTTTGTCCATTGAGTATGATGTTGGCAGTGGGCCTGTCATATATGGCTTTTATTATGTTGAGGTATGATCCTTCTATTCCCACCTTTCTGAGAGTTTTTATCAAAAATGGGTGTTGGATTTTGTCGAATGCTTTTTCTGCATCAATTGATATGACCATGTGGTTTTTTTCTTTCAATTTGTTTATGTGATGTATCACATTTATTGATTTACGGATGTTGTACCATCCTTGCATCTCTGGGATGAATCCTACTTGGTCATGGTGTATGATCCTTCTGACGTACTGCTGGATCCGATTTGCTAAGATTTTGTTGAGGATTTTGGCATCTATGTTCATGAGGGATATTGGCCTGTAATTCTCTTTCATTGTGATGTCTTTACCTGGTTTTGGTATTAGGGTGATGCTGGCTTCATAGAATGAGCTTGGAAGCGTTCCTTCCTCTTGAATTTTTTGTAGTAGTCTGAGGAGGGTAGGTTTTAGTTCTTCCTTGAATGTTTGGTAGAACTCCCCTGTGAAGCCGTCTGGCCCTGGGCTTTTGTTTGCTGGAAGCTTTCTGATGACTGCTTCAATTTCTTCCATAGTTATTGGCCTATTGAGGTTTTTAGATTCTTCCTGATTGAGTTTTGGAATGTTGTATTTTTCTAGGAATTTGTCCATTTCCTCCAGGTTGTCCAGTTTGTTGGAGTAGAGTTGCTCGTAGTATTGTTTAACAATCATTTGTATTTCTGTGGGGTCTGTTGTTATTTCGCCTCTATCATTTCTGATTTGGTTTATTTGGGACCTCTCTCTTTGCTTCTTGGTGAGCCTGGCTAGGGGTTTGTCAATCTTGTTTATCCTTTCAAAGAACCAGCTCTTGGTTTCATTGATTTTCTGTATTGTTTTTTTGGTCTCTATTTCATTGATTTCTGCTCTAATCTTTATTATCTCCTTCCTTCTGCTCACTCTGGGGTTTTCTTGTTGCTCTCTTTCTAATTCTTTGAGTTGTAGAGTTAGATGATTGACTACCATTTTTTCTTGTTTTTTGAGATAGGCCTGTAGAGCTATAAACTTCCCTCTCAGGACTGCTTTCATTGTGTCCCAGAGGTTTTGGATTGTTGTGTTTTCATTGTCATTAGTGTCCAGGATGTTTTTAATTTCTTCTTTGATGTCATCGGTAACCCAATCAATATTTAATAACATGCTATTCAGCTTCCAAGTGTTTGAGTATTTTGGGTTGTTTTTATTGTAGTTTATTTCTAACATTATGCCATCGTGGTCTGTGAAGAAGCTTTTTATGATTTCAATCTTCTTGAATTTGTGGAGACTTTGCTTGTGACCCAATATGTGGTCTATTTTTGAATATGTCCCATGAGCACCTGAGAGGAATGTATATTCCGCAGCTGTGGGGTGAAGTGTTCTGAAGATGTCAATTAAGTCCATCTGATCTAGTGAGTCATTTAGGATTGCTGTTTCTTTGCTGAGTTTTTGTCTAGCGGATTTATCCAGTGATGTCAGTGGTGTATTAAAGTCCCCTACTATGATTGTATTGTTGTCGATCTCTCCCCTGATATCTTCCAGAAGTTTTCTTATGTATGTGGGTGCTCCTGCATTGGGTGCATATATGTTTACCAGGGTTATATCTTCTTGTTGTATTGATCCCTTTAGTATTATGAAGTGGCCTTCCTTATCTCTGGTTATGGCCTTCACTTTGAGATGTACTTTGTCAGATATAAGTATTGCTACCCCAGCTTTCTTTTCCTTTCCATTTGCGTGAAAGATATTTTTCCATCCCTTCACTTTCAGTCTGTGTGAGTCCCTTCTAATGAGGTGGGTCTCTTGTAGACAGCAGATGTATGGGTCATGTTTTTTTATCCATTCAGCCACTCGATGTCTTTTGGTTGGAGCATTTAGTCCATTTACATTTAAAGTTATTATTGAAAGGTATTTGTTTGTAGCCATTTCTTTTTGTGTGTGTGTGTGTGGCTGTTTTCTTTCTGAGCTTGATATTTCTTCTTTTTACACCAGTCCCTTTAGCATTTCTTGCATGGCTGGCTTGGTGGTGATAAACTCCCTTAGCCCTTTTTTGTCTGTGAAGCTTCTTATTTCCCCTTCAATTTTGAATGATAGCCTTGCTGGATAGAGTATTCTTGGATTCAGTCCTTTGCTTTGCATCACTTTGTAGATTTCCGTCCATTCTTTTCTGGCCTGATGTGTTTCTGTTGAGAAATCATTTGATAATCTAATGGGAGATCCCTTGTATGTTACTTTCCGTCTCTCTCTTGCAGCCTGTAAGATTCTCTCTTTATCCTGAACATTTGCCATGGTAATTATGATGTGTCTTGGTGTGGGTCTTTTCGGGTTCACCTTGTTTGGGACTCTCTGGGCTTGTGTGACTTTTTTCTTCCCCACCTCAGGGAAGTTTTCTGATATTATTTCTTCGAATAGGTTTTCTAATCCATGTTCATCTTTCTGTTGTTCTGGCACCCCTATTATTCGTATGTTGTTTCGTTTCATGTTGTCCCAAAGCTCCCTTAGGCTCTCCTCCTGTCTTTTAATTTTTTTCTCCATTTGCCGTACAGTTTGAGTGTGTTTTGCTTCCTTGTCTTCTAATTCACTAATTCGTTCCTCCGCTTCTCCCAGTCTACTGTTGATACTTTCAATGGAGTTTTTTATTGAAGCTATGTCACTCTTCATTTCTTCTTGGGACTTACTTAAGTTGTTGATTTTTTCATCTGTTTCTTCTAGCTTCTTGCATAAGTAGTTGAGTTTTTCATCTGTTTCTTCTTGCTTCTTGAACATGTGGTGCATGTACTCTAGGAACCTTATTCTGAATTCTTTTTCCGTCATGTTGCATATCTCTGTCTCACTTAGCTGCTTTTCTGGCGAGTCCTCCTTTTCTTTCCTTTGGGGGTTTCTTTGCCTACCCATGTTTGATCTCGCTGACATATGTAGATGTTGAGGTGTTCAGTGGCTGCTCCCTGGGTGGCAGGGGCTCCTTGGGTTGTGGTTGCTGCTCAGACGGTTGCGGTAGCAGCTGCTTTCCAGTTGGCAGCAGCTCCTCTGGTGGGTGTTGTTCACAGCTGTGTTGGCTCTTCTGGCTGGTGGGGGGAGGCTTCACGTACAGTTGCTGTTCCACAGACAGAGGGTGTGGTGATCAGGAGGCTGTGGTGATCAGGAGGCTGCGGTGATCAGGGGGCTGCTGTTGCTTGGATCTGCTGCGTTGATTTAAAGGCACAAAATACAACAGAGCAAGGCACAACGTACCAGGCACTGAACACAAGTATATTCACAATATTAATAACTCCAAATAAAGGTGACCAACCGAATTAAGAGAATTAGGGGATAAGGGAGAAAGAAGAGAAGAAGATAAAAGAGAGAACAGAAAAGAAAAATAAGAAAAAAACAAACAAAAAAGGAGTGCAAAAATAGAATTGGGAAAAAAGAGGGGGGAAAAAAGAGAGCGAAAAAAGAGAATGAAGTAGAAGTGGGGAAGAGACTCCCCGTATGAGGAGCAAACTCCAATAGAACTGCCACTAATCTCAACCAATTCCAGCAACAGATCCCTGGAGATGAATGCAAACTACAAACCACCAATAATATCCAGAGGGGTAAGGGAAAACAGAAGCACAAAAATAGCTGGGGTGGGGTGGGGGAGGGAAGGGAAAAACCAGCAGAAAAAAAAAAGAAAAAGAAAAAGAAAAAGAAAAACAACCTCACAACCAGTCCTAAAAAAGAAGAAAAAACACAAAACAAAACAAACAAACAAATTTAAAAAAAAAAAAAAAAAAAAAAAGCCCAATATATTCAACAATCAAGAAAACAATAGAAAGATAAGAGAGAAAAAAAAAAATGGTTGGAAAGTGAATAAGGATAAAGAATAGGTGTATAAGGATTTAGAGCAGTAGATTGGAAATAGGATATATAAGTAGGGTGGAATTAGACAGGGGGTAAAAAGAGGGAATTGGGAAGGTCTGGAGCAGGAATAGGGTAAGAGAAACAGGACACCAAAAGGGGAAAAGTAAGGAAGAGGGTTTTAGCAAAGAGGTGGAATTGAGATAGGGAAAATTGATGCTAAAGGAACGATGAAAATAGAATGGAGAACACTATTCCCAAAAGAAAATAAAGAGAAAATAAAATGGCACTTTAAAAAATGGTAAAATGGTAGGAGTAATAATACTGGTTAAAAATAAAAATGTGGTAATTGAAAGGGTAAAATCAGGTGATGGAAAAAGAAGAAAAAGAGAAAAAAAATAAATAAATAAATAAAAATAAAAAAAATGGTTTCTTAGTAAAAAGGTGAAAAAATTAAAAAGAAAAAGAAAAAGAAAAAATTTGCAGTAGTGATGGTCTTTCGGTTCTTCTACTCTTCAGCCTGGTTCGCCTTGGTCCTGCCAGGTATTTAGGAGAGTGTTGCCTGCATTACACTGTTCCTCCGTGTTGTAAATCACAGTCCTGATTTTAAAGCAGGCCGTATTTGTGATCCAGTCTGCCTTAATTTGTATTCCCCTAAGAGTCAGTTTGTGGCTCAACCTCTGGGTGGCAGTGTTTTTGGGTTGGCCTCTGAGGCTATACAGCTTCTCTATCCTTTTTTTTGAGTTATTTTTTTCTTTTCACTTTTTTACCCATTGGTTGTTAAATAATCTTTTTCTTTATTAAGTTTTAGAAAGGAAAGGAGAGGGAGGGAGGAAAGAAGAGGGAGAGAAAGGAAAGAAAAACAAACCAGTGTGAAAGTGGCTTTTGAAATTTAGCAGTTTTATTTAGTTTTCAGAGGATAAAATTTGTCATTTTGTTAAATTTGTTACTATTTTATTGTTTTTGCTGCTATTGTGAGTAGGGTCATATTTTTTAAACTTTTCATTGCTAATGTAATTAAACACAATTGATTTTTGTTGATTAATCTTGTATCCTGCAACTGTACTTAAATTTTTTTTATTCTAATAATTTTTCAAGGATTCTTAGAATTTTCTTTTTAATTGGTGTCATGTTGCCAATCAAAGGACGATTTTAATTCTTCACTTTCAGTCTCATTGTTGCTTATTATTTTTTCTTGCCTGATTTCATTGGCTAGAACAGTATATTATTGAATAGAATACTTACCTTGTTCCCAGTCTTTGGGAGGAAAGCATTCAGATCTTAAACATTAACTATGATGTTAACTGTGATGTTAGGTAGATATCTTTGATCAGTTTGAGGAAATTTTTTCTTTTCCTAGTTTGTTGAGGTTTTCTGTCATGAATGGGTGATGGATGCCTTTTGTTTGTCTATTGAGATGGTGTTTTTCCTTTCCAGTATTAATGTATGATGTAGTACATCAATTGGTATTCAAATGTAAAACCAACCTTGCATTCCTGGAACAAATCCCACTTGATCTTGGTATATAATCCTCTTTATGTATTACTGGATTTGGCTTGTAATATTTTGTTGAGGATTTTGTGATACCCATGAGTGATATTTGTCAATAGTTTTCTTGTCATATAGTTGTTTGTCTGGCTTTGGTGTCAGTTTAATATTAGCCTCCTAGGGTTCCTTTGTTTTCTGTAAGAGTTTGTGAGGGATCATATTATTTACAGTTTTAAATATTTGTTTGAATTTACTAAAAAAGCTCTTTTTATGGGAAGATTTTATAATTACTAATTCAGTTTATTTAGCATTTCCTTTTTCAACTTGTTATACTCAGTAATTTTTGTCTTTCTGATAATTATTGTGTTTTACTTAAGTGTGAACATAAAGTTGTTCATAGTATCCTCAATCCTTACAAGTTTCTGTAAAGTCAATAGTGGTGTCTCTCTGTTGATTCTGATTTTGGTTATTTGTGTCTCCTTTCTTTTGTCTCCATAGTCTAGCTAAAGATTTTCCATCTTTTTGACCTTTTAAGACCCAGTTTTTGGTTTCATTAATTCTTCTCTATTTTTGTTTTTTCTTTAATTGACTTTTTTATTTATTATTTTCTTCCTTTTGTTTGGGCTTAGTTTCCCCATTTGCTAATTTCTTAGGATGACATCTGAAATTATTAATTTAAGGCTTTTCTTCTTTCCTAATACTATATAGACCAGTGATGGCGAACCTTTTGAGCTCAGCGTGTCAGCATTTTGAAAAACCCTAACTTAACTCTGTTGCCGTGTCACATACAGAAATTTTTTGATATTTGCAACCATAGTAAAACAAAGACTTATATTTTTGATATTTATTTTAGATATTTAAATGCCATTTAACAAAGAAAAATCAACCAAAAAAATGAGTTCACGTATCATAGGTTCGCCATCACTGCACTATGCAGTGCTGGTGCCCCAGGCTTGGTCAGTTTATTAGTTCACTCTGGATTTTACTTCATGCATTTGCAAGGCTTGGTGTTGAGTCAGGAACTCTCTGGTCTCTGCTGTCAGCCTTTCCCAGGAGCACAGACCCTGGACTACCAGCAATAAGTAGATCTTATCATTGCCTACCTTTGTGTGCCTTCTTCCACAGACCTCCCTGTTAAATTTGTGGCTGACCTTCCAGGTCATCTCTTGCTCCCCAGTTTAGAGACCTTAGTCTAGTTGTGATTTTAGTTTTATCTCTTTGTTTGCCACAGAGATCTCTATGTTTTGACAATGATTGAAGGCAGGGATGGGGAGCGTCCATCCCATGGGCTGTAGAAGGCCTGCGAAATCATTTGCTCTCGCCCTGCCAAGGCATTAGGGGTGAGTTAATTAAATGTTTGACCAAATACAGCAGGCTAACTTTCAAGTTGGTAATTTTGTATGGCCCGTGAATGATGTTATAAACATCCAAATGGGCCTTGGCAGAGAAAAGGTTCCCCACCCCTGCTGTGAGGCACGGAATTGAATTCCCTGTCCCTCTCTCTCATGCCACTTCTACTCCATGGCGCAGTGGGGCTGAGCAGCGGGGGTGCAGCTCCAGACCAAAACTGCACAGGCTTCCATTGCTCATACTGATGGTCAGTAGATTTTCTTGAATTAAATGTTTCTCAATTTCTTTGCCTTTGACCAATTTCTAGAGTCCTTAAGTGGTTGTTTTGACTGTTTTATCCACGTATATCTTTTTTTGCCGGGGGAGAGGATTTGCCGAGCTCCTCATTCTATCATTCAAGAAATCCTGCCTTTAAAACCACATATAGTATTTAATATTATAGAAGGATTCTGTGTTAACTTGGTATTGATCTGCTTGGTCTGCTGTAACAAAATACCACAGACTGGGTGGTTTAAATCAGCGTTGCCAACCTTTCAAACCTCACGGACCACTGGTTGGCAGCTGCTGATTTAAACAAGTTTATTTTCTGACAGTTCTTGAGGCTTGAAGTTCAAGATTAAAGTGTCAGCAGGTTTGTTTTCTGATGAGGGCTCTCTTTCTGGCTTGCAGACGGCTGCCTTCTCACTGCATTCTCGTGGCCTTTCCCCTGAGTGTACTCAGAGAAAGATTGATTTTTTATTTCTCCTTCTCTTGCAAGGGTACTAGACCTATCAGATTACAGCCCCACCCTTATGACCTCATTTAACCTTAATTACATCCTTTAAGGCCCACTCTCCAAATAGTCAAATTTGGGTGGTAGGGCTTAAGTGTATGAATTTGGGAGAGATACATTTCAGTTCATGACAAACTTCATGGTTCTCAAACCTTGCTACTTACTATCCTTGTCTCAAATTCACCTCACACTCTGAGTAAGTAGTTCCATTGTGGATAGGGGTCTCTATAACAGGAATCTATGCAACCAGATAGGTATCATCAGCCTGGGGGTGGGAACACTCTTTACAAATCCCTCAAAGAAATTAAGTGGTTACTATTTTCACTTATAAACAATACTGCAGTGGACAATCGCTATTGGACACCTGCATCTCTGTGTTACTTGTCCTGTCATTGCTTCAGGACAGATATTGAGAGGTAGAGTTTTCAGGTTAAAATCGATACTATATTACTTTCCAGAAAATGTTAACACTTCACCAAGTATAGGAGCGGAGGCATTTTCACCCATCTGAATCCTAAGGTCACAGTGTTTGCATTCCAGCAGGATGTACTGTGAAGTTCCTTTACTGCTCTTTGCTAGTAAATACTTGCATGTCACTTTGACATTTTAAAACTTTTTTCCTACTTTCTATAGAAAGATCCAGACTCCAGTGGTAGAAATGAAAGTAAAGAGTTCCTACAGAAATGGTTTTTAGATGGAAATAGTGTTGTGAGTGATACTTGAAAGTCTTACTACCTCATGTGAATGGCAGCTTTGCTGTGCGTGAAAGGTTATCATTGGAAAGAACCACTGGCATGGGTTTTGCTTGGTTCTCAGCAGTGAAGTGTTAGGTAATTGAATGCTTCAGAGAATGCATTGTGGTTCAAGGACAGACTTTCTCATGCCCAGTCATACATTAGGAAGGTGGGACATGCCGTTGGATGTCTTGGGCTAAGGCTTAAGTAAACTTTCTTCTAATTGGTAGGTTTCATAATGTTTGTACATTGGACAGGTTTTGAAATACAGTGGGGCCTTGACTTACGAGTGTCCCGACTAACGAGTTTTTCGAGATACGAGCTGTCTCTCAGCCGATTTTTTGCTTTGAGTTGTGAGCTAAAATTCGCGTTACGAGCCAGCTTCAGATACCCCACGAACGTCACAGTGAACGCCACATCAGCCCAGCATCACGTGTCTCACTCGTTCACTGTTGATTTGACATACGAGTAATTTGAGTTACGAGCTCCGTCACGGAACGAATTAAACTTGTAAGTCAAGGCCCCACTGTAAATTGTTTTACAACTCTCAAGTTCTAAAGAAATATTTAGGATGCAAGAGAATAGCTCTTTTTATATAACCCCACATAAGTTAGAGGTTGTTGTGTATAGTAAATGTGACAGAAAGATCATTTTTTTTTTTTAGTTTATTTTAATTGATTTCAGAGAGGAAGGGAGAGAGAGATAGAAACATCAATGATGAGAGAATCATTGATCAGCTGCCTCCTGCACGCCCCCTACTGGGGATTGAGCCTGCAACTCCAGCATATGCCTTGACCTGAATCAAACCTGTGATCCTTCAGTCCGCAGGCTGACACTCTATCCACTGAGCCACGCCGGCTAGGGAAGAAAGCAATTTCTTTTCTGTTCATTCTATTCCATTAAGTTAGTCATGTGCAAAAGTGTCTCAAAATTTGAGCCAACACTTCACATCACCCTTATTCATATTAACAGTGCTACTCTGAAAGCTACTGTAACCAGGTTTATTTTTATTCAGAGGGACTGTGATGGAAATTAGATTGTAAAGCTCATCTTCTAAAATGCAGTTACATGTACTTAAATCAAGAAAGAACTTGGATGAGGTTGTGGCATTCTCTTGCCAACGCAAAATCATTAAAAGGAAAATAATGATAGGGTTTGAAATGTTATTTCTGAGATTTTTTTTTCTTCCTAGAAACGGCGACTTGAACATAGTAAAAATGTAAATACGGAAAAACTACGAGCCCCTGTTATTTGTGTACTTGGACATGTGGACACAGGGAAGACAAAAATTCTAGATAAGGTAAGAAAGTGCTGTTATGCATTGATACAACTTTTAAAACGAATGATGACTTACGTATGAAAAGTTAATATAAATCATGGCACATCTATGCAGTTCTCTTTACAATAAATACATTACTACTTCCTTTTTGTGTTTGCTTCCTTTTGCATTTTGAAATACAAACCTGAATCTGTTGTCTTGCCCCAGCTCCGTCACACACATGTACAGGATGGTGAAGCAGGTGGTATCACCCAGCAAATTGGCGCCACCAATGTTCCCCTTGAAGCTATTAATGAACAGACTAAGATGATTAAAAATGTAAGTATACTGTATCTCATATGCTTTACTCTCTAAAAAGATGTAAGCTATTTCAAGCATAGGAAAAAGAACAGAATAGTATAACAGACCTATATGCTCACCATTCATAATAAGTATGCCATTTTGTCCTATTTTGCTTCAGATCTTTCGTAAACAATAAAACATTAGATATTGTAGGACCCATCATATTTCATTTCCTTTCCTCTTACTCCAGGAGATCATCACTATTCTGAAGTTAGTATAGCCTTCCCCTCCATGTTTTAACACTTTTACCACCTAGCTCCATGTTTCAGAATTGAGTTCTGCCCTGATCAGTGTGTCTCTCAGCGGTTAGAGTGTTGGCCGTACATTGAAGGGTCTTGGATTCGATTCCTGGTCAAGGGCATGTACCTGGGTTGCAGGTTCGATACCCGGCCCTGGTTGGGGCTCGTGCAGTAGACAACTATTCGATGTGTCTCTCTCTCACACTGATGTTTCTCCTCCTCTCTCCCTGCCTCCCTTTTACTCTCTCTCTAAAAATCAATGGGAAAAATATCCTTGGGTGAGGATTAACAACAATAACAAAATTTTGAATTCCCTCCCCCATCAAATTATATATCAGATTAATTACATATATGTATTTTACCTTCCTTATTTTCTCTGTTCTGGAGATATTTTATCTATTTATGCTAACTATAACACAATAAAGATCACATAAGATTAATGTAAAGCTTAATGAATCATGATTAATGCAGACACTCTTTGCGTCACCAGTGTTAGGAGAACGGAGTCTTGCCAGTTCCCTCAGAAGCACTCTGTCCCTTTCTGGTCAGTCTTCTTTCCCCCTGGAGTAACTTCTAGTTTTTATTATGTTAGTGGTCGCAGAATGTTGATATTCCAGACCCTTCAACCCATCCTATGGATTACTTCTGTAGAGAAACTCTGTTTAATCTACTGCTTTGTTACTAGGTATAGGAAAGACAAAAATAAGCATCTGGTACTTCATCAGCTTTCAAGATAGTGACCACTTTGGCTTGGTTTTGTATTATAAACTCTTGGATTTAAACATATTTACTGTGTTTTCATCCATGTCACTTATATCGTGCTGAGGTAGTTCCATCTTTGCCCTGTGGTTGGCTCCTGAGCCTCTTCGATACAGTTCTGGTTGTCTTATTGGTCTTTTATTGCATCCAGGCTCTGGTGTAGCATGATGTTCCAGGCTTTTCTTATATATAAATAACTCTGTCCGGACCTGCAACGGCGCCTGGCAAATAATTCCCCAGTTCCATTGTCACAGAGCAGGTCAAACTGGTAAATTTAGAACTGAGAAGCAATAAGTGACAGACACACACAGCACATATTCTTACTTATCAGTGTCATCTCCCTCTGTCCCTGAATTGGTCTTCATTTAGTGTGTAGTCTGTCTCTCCAGTGTTGGTTCTGTGTGCTTGTATTTTATGAAGCTTGCTTTCTGGTAGATTCCTAAGGAAGGAATAATGGCAATAATGTTCTTCGCGTTGTTTGAATGTTGAAGAGTCATTATGGCCGTCGGTTGGCTGCATGCAAATGCTTGGCTCACACTTTCTTTCCTTGGCATCTTAGTTACTCCAGGGTCTTCTCCCACATGCACTGCCCTTCAGGGTTGATCATGAGCTGGCTTTCATCTTCTTACAAGTAACATGGTCTTTCTTCATTTTGGTGTTGCTTCTGGGTCAGTTTCCAGTTGTGGCATCTTTCTTCAGTGTGTACTTGAAAATCTGTAGTTTAGGACAGTTTTCTTGAATTATAGTTTTTCAAATTTGTAATTTACTTTTGTGATATTTTACCCGATATTTCTATGTCATTGGGGAATTTAGTCTACCGATTTTCAAAATACATATAACAGCTTATTCCACCAGGTGCCAGGACTTGAAATCTGGTTTTATATTGGGACATAGTTGAAGAGCATGACTTTTATTAGGCCTGTATTAAAGTTCTCCGGATAATGTTCATATGACAGTTATAAATGTTTGCATTCCAGATGCTGAAGTGGAAATGATTATGTTGCTCAGTGAATGTTGATTCAGGATCACCAGGATGCAAATTTGAAATGTTTTACATTTGAATCATTCTTTTAAACTGGGTCAGGAGATAAGATTTTGAAAAAATCATTTGAAGATTGTCAAAAAGTATAGATAAAGTAAAAACTGTTTTGTGTGTGTGAGAGAGATTTATTGGTTAGTGCTACTTTTTAGCTTAAGCAGTGGTTCTCAACCTGTGGGTCGCGACCCCTTTTGGGGGTCGAACGACCCTTTCACAGGGGTCGCCTAAGACCATTGGAAAACACATATATAATTACATATTGTTTTTGTGATTAATCACTATGCTTTAATTATGTTCAATTTGTAACAGTGAAATTGGGGGTCACCACAACATGAGGAACTCTATTAAAGGGTCTTGGCATTAGGAAGGTTGAGAACCACTGGCTTATGAGAATGTCCCTCTCAGGCCTGTTGTACTGCTTCCCTTCATTTATTCTTTACTATTTTAGGTTGATGTGGTACATTTTCTTCAACACATACTTGGGATATTTTTCAGAGTTTAGAATTGCTTTAAAATTGGACCAGAGAAATTTTCTAGACTTCGAGAACCTCTTTTTACATGTCAGTTTTTTTATAATCACTCTTAGATGATCACTCTGTCATTTATTACTAATACTCTGTTCAGGGAATATTAACAAAGGGAATGTCTTCTTCCCCTTTTTTTGTTTTTGTTTGTTTGTTAATCCTCATCTGAGGATATTTTTTTCCATTGATCTTTTAGAGAGGGGGGAAGGGAGAGAGAGAGACAGAAACATTTATTTGAGAAATTCTATCAGTTGCCTCCCACACATGCCCTGAACGGGAATTGAACCTGCAACCTGCCACCTTTTTGTGTATGGGATGATGCTCTAACCACTAAGACACTGGCCAGGGTGGGACTATTTACTTGTTTCCATTTTTTCTGCAAAACCCCTTTTGATACTTTTGATACTATTGAAAATATTAACTTATGCTTTGCTGGTCGACTCACTGTTTTCAAATTAGTTCATTTAGAAAAGGAAGTGGTGATAGTTTTAAGTGTTCATGGTGAACTAATTGTTTGTAAATACACTGGTACTATTTTGGCTTCCCTAAGCTCTCCCTCTTCCCCATCTTTCTAGTTTGACCGAGAGAACCTACGGATCCCAGGAATGCTGATTATTGACACCCCTGGCCATGAGTCTTTCAGGTGAGAGCACAGGGATTCTTTTGTCCACAAGCAAACTGCTGGAAACCGTGAGTCTGAAGGTCCAGTCAGTGAAGTCTGAGCCTTCTGAATCGTTGGATATACTTTGAGATTTGTGGTTTCTCCTGCAGATCTCTAGCTACTTATCTCTGATAACTACCAATCCTCCTCTGTGCCTCACTAATTTTATTTGGTTACTTGTTTTTTGTTGTTTTTTTGTTTTAATTTTTTATTTTAATCCTCACCCAAAGACAATTTTCCCATTGATTTCTAGAGACAATAAAAGGGAGGGAGGAGAGGGGCGGAGAGAGATACACACACATCGATTGATTGCCTCCCACATTCACCCCTACTGGGGCTGGGGAACCTGCAACCAAGGTACATGCCCTTGACCTAGAATTGAAACAGAGACCCTTTGGTCCAAGGGCCAATGCTCTAACCACGAGCAACCTGGCCAGGGCTACGTACTAGTTTTTTTATAGAGCGAAGCCTTTTCTACTTGGAAGAACAAATCCTATTACATTCCTGATCTATCTCCTGCGAGACCCATTGCAGGTGGAATTTTACCTCGTAGCCTCTTGGCCATATTCCTTAGCACAAAAAAAAACCCTTCGTCAGTAAAATTGGCAGAAATATTGGATTTACTTTGGGAACTAACTCATTCCAGCTGGTGTCAGATATGTGTTTGGAAAGTGAAGGGCTAATGAATGGCACTTGAATTTAATGCATGTACTTCATTTTGTTCTTTTGTTTAGGTTTTAGAAAAAAATTAAAATTTTAAGTTTCTTGAAGTAAAATTTTATTTCAAGATTTCTACTTAAGCATCTTTTTCCTTCTTTTCAACAGTAATCTGAGAAACAGAGGCAGCTCTCTTTGTGATATTGCTATTTTAGTTGTTGATATCATGCATGGTTTGGAGCCCCAGACAATTGAATCTATTAACCTTCTGAAATCTAAAAAATGTCCCTTCATTGTTGCACTCAATAAGGTAAGTTCTGCTTCTGAAAAATTAAATTCTGAAAATATTCTTCTGTCTTAGCTGGTTTGGCTCAGTGGATAGAGCATCGGCCTGTGGACTGAAATGTCCCAGGTTCGAATCTGATCAAGGGCACATGCCTGGGTTACGGGCTCAATTCCCAGTGAGGGGCGTGCAGGAGGCAGCCGATCAATGATTCTCTCTCATCATTGATGTTTCTATCTCTCTCCCTCTCCCTTCCTCTCTGAAATCAACAAATATATAATTAAAAAATGCTTCTTTAATTTTAGTACTAGAGGCCGGGCGCATGAAATTTGTACGCGGGACGGTTCCTAGGCCTGGCCTGCAATCAGGGACATCTTCGCCAGCCCTGCCCCCTGCCACCATCCACCCCTGGTTCTCTGTTTGCCATTGGGTGATCAGTGCCTGACGGCCGGGGGAAGAGACTGAGAGGTGGTCAGGGTGCCTCATAGTGACTGGTCCAGCGGTCATTCTGGTCATTCTGCCGTTAGGGTCAATTTGCATATTACCTTTAATTGTATAGGATAGAGGCCTGGTGCATGGGTCGGGGACGGCTGGCCTGCCCTGAAGGAGGTCCTGGATCGGGGTGGCGGGGGTTCCCGCTGGGGGGGCAGGGCCAGCCTGGGCGAGGGGCCACCGGGGGTTTGTAGGCCGGCCATGCCCCTGGCTTTGTCAGGAAGGACGTCTAGAAGACATCCATCTATCCGGTCTAATTAGCATATTACCCTTTTATTAGTATAGACTAGAAGCCTGGTGCACAAAAATTTGTGCACGGGAGTGGGGGGGTGTCCCTCACCCTGCCCTGTGCCCTCTCGCAGTCTGGGACCCCTCGGGGGATGACCACCTGCTGGCTTAGGACTGCTCCCTGGGGGGGGATCGGGCCTAAGCTGGCAATCAGACATCCCTCTGGCAGCCTGGGAGCCCTCGGAGGATGTCCATTTGCCAGTGGAGAGCAGGTCTAAGCTGCAGTCCGACATCCTTAGCGCTGCTGAGGAGGCGGGAGAGGCTCCCACCACCACTGCTGTACTGGCAGCCGTCAGCCTGGCTTGTGGCTGAGCAGAGCTCCCCCTGTGGGAGCGCACTGACCACCAGGGGACAACTCCTGCATTGAGTGTCTGCCCCCTGGTGGTCAGTGTGTGTCATAGTGACCAGTCATTCCCAGTCGTTCTGCTGTTAGGGTCAATTTTTATATTACCCTTTTATTATATAGGATAGATAACTTTCATATAATCTACTCATGGTAAGTTCAAAATGAATGACAAGTTTACACACACACACACACACACACACACACACACACACACATAACCACCACCATTCACAATATAGACCATTTTTGCATTCCCAGAACATTCCCTCATGTTCTTCTACAGTTAGCCTGCCCCCATCTCCAACTCCAAGCAGAGACTGATCTGCCACTATAGACTAGTCTACCTGTTTTAGAAATTCACGTTAAAGGAAATACACACTGTGTAATCTTTCCAGTCTGGCATTTTTCATTATTCATATTATAATAGGATTATCCATGTTGTTGCATATATCATAGGTTGTTCCTTTTTATTTCTGAGTAACATTTTATTATCTGAATAATACCACACTTTATTTCCCCGTTGAAGGACATTTAGATTAGTTCTATTTTAGGTTATTTATTAATGAAGCAGCTGTGAACATTTATACACAAGAATTGCTGGGTCATATGGTATATGTATGTTCAGCTTTGTGAGAGAATGACACATTTTTCCCAAAGGGATGTACCAATTGTTTTACATTTTAGCCCACAGTGCTTAAGAGCTCCAGTTCCTGCACGCTGTTGCTGACTTGTAGCCATCCTAATAAGTGTGCAGTGCTAATCTGTATTTCCGTGATGACTGATGGCATCAAGCATCTTCTCCTGTGCTTATTTGCCACCTCTCTCTTTGTGAAGTATCTATTTAAAATCCTTTGCTCATTTTTTATCAGTGTTGTTTTAGTGTTGAACGATGTGAGACACATTGACTGCTTGTCTTCCATGGTTAGAGTGACAGCACTGGAACACTGAAGGGTGATGTTCCAGCGCTGTCACTCTTAACCATTGAACAACACCAGTCAGGGTTGTATTGAATTTTAAGAGTTTCTTACATATTGTTGATATAATTCCTTGGTCAGTTATGTGTACTGCAGGTAACTCTTATAGTCAGGACTTGGCGTTTTCTTGTTTGTTTTTTTCATTTTCTTTACCATGTGTTTTGAAGAGTAAAGATTTCTGATTTTGACAAAATCTAATTTATTTTCAATTTTTTTATATTTTAGAGAGAGGAAGGGAGAGAGAAAAACATCCATCGGTTGCCTCCTACATGCTCTCCGGGGATCAAACCTACAATCTTTGTATGTGCCCTGACTGGCGATTGAACCTTCACCTTTTGGTGTACTGTACCATGCTCCAACCAACTGAGCCACTTGGCCAGGGCTTGACAAAATCTAATTTATGAGAAATTCTCTTATAATTTCTGTTTTTTGTATTCTATATAAATAGTGTTATCCTAGCCGGTTTGGCCAATTTGAGCAATAGAATAATTAAAATGGGCTATTCTCTGAGATTGGGAATAATTATTTTTTATTTTCAATTTTTTTGGTATATAATTTTCCTGGTGATGGTATTTGCTGTAATTGATCCTTGTTCCTGTCTGCTATTGATACAAAGCCATTTTGGAATTCCAACCATGTGGTGGTGGTGGTGCTGGGTCATTCTGGGATCTCGTCTTTTGCAAACAAATGGCCACCTCTCAGGACTCAGCGGTTTCTAATTTAGGAGGGGATGCAGGTTGTCAGGGGCTTTGAGTGCAATAAAATAATGAGTAATTCACAAAAATATGGGTAAATATAATTAACATGAGGAATTTTCTGGAGCATTTATTAACCTTTTTAAGTGTTTTCTGTGAAAAATTCTTCCAGATTGATAGGCTGTATGATTGGAAAAAAAGCCCCGAGTCTGATGTGGCGGCCACTTTAAAGAAGCAGAAAAAGAACACAAAAGATGAATTTGAGGAGCGAGCAAAGGCTATTATAGTGGAATTTGCACAGCAGGTAAGAAAGCCGTCCACTCATTATGAAGAGGCTGCATCATGGAGCAGCGTTTTCTTTCATGGCCTTGTCTGTCACTAATACTGGTTCTGTTCCCTTATTCCTGGCACTTGATGACTTTTATTCTTTCCCCTTAGACCTTTACCTTTGTAAATCAGAAAGTGCATATTTCAAAGATCTCTAGGTAGTTTTAATGTTTAAATTTTAAAAATGGAGTTAACTTGGGAAGAAACTTTTTCTGAAACATAATGAATGCCTCAGGATATGCATGACCTTTCCTTGAGTGTTTCTGACGAGTTTCAGGATTAGCCATTTGCTCATTCAGCTTCTAGTTGGGTTAAGCATTCCTGTTCTGGATGGCCCTCCACCGTTTGGCCTTGTGGGTGATTTTGCGCTTTATGTCTTTAGGGTTTGAATGCGGCTTTGTTTTATGAGAATAAAGATCCCCGCACTTTTGTGTCCTTGGTACCTACCTCTGCACATACTGGTGATGGAATGGGAAGCCTCATCTACCTTCTTGTCGAGTTGACGCAGACCATGCTGAGCAAGAGGCTAGCCCACTGTGAAGAGCTGCGGGCACAGGTGATGGAGGTAAGGTTACCTGGCAGGCGATCGTTTATTTGTTTTGTTTTTATTTTTAATAGTAGGTTCCTGGGTGGGGATGTTTACTGCTGTTAGATTTAATCGGCATGGCACGTTGTAGCTTATACTTCTTTGCAACCATGTCTCTTAGGTTAAGGCTCTCCCAGGAATGGGCACCACTATAGATGTGATATTGATCAATGGCCGTTTGAAGGAAGGAGATACAATTATTGTTCCCGGAGTGGAAGGGCCCATCGTAACTCAGATCCGAGGCCTCCTATTGCCTCCGCCTATGAAGGAGTTACGAGTGAAGGTAAGCCGTGGTGATCAGCAGTGACTTGTGGGGACTTTCCATGTTGGGAAACTGCTGAGGTCGCTTCCTCATTTTGAGTGCTGCTTGGCTCACTACGCACACGCACACACACACGCACACCCCTCCCCCACTTTATGTTAGAGGTCTGCATATAGGAGGGACCAGAATCTTCTTATTTGCCAACTAAGCTCTTGATAAAAACTAAAGCACATTGCTAAGTAATTTTTCATCATCACTTTTATTGTTAAATAAGACGTTCATACAGAAAAGTACACAGAACATAGAAAAGTTGAATAAGTTTTTAGGAAGCAACCAGATCAAGGACAAGAGCGCTGACACCCGGAAGCCTTCTGTGTGCCTCTCCTGGACTCGGCTCCCTCTGCCCCCGAGGGGACCGTGCTTCCATTGTCGTGATGGTAACCAGTACCCTTGCTCTCTGACTTACAGCTTCCATACCTGAGGATGCGCCCTTAAAAAGTATGGACTTTCTATACATCATGTCATTCTCATTTTCCCTTTGTATCCTGCTGCTTTCAGTCAAAAAATAAAGATTTATGGGTGTTGCTGCACTGTGGTTCCCCTTAGCTGTGTGTGGTGGGCCATTGCACAAGTACGTTGTGGTCAGTTTGTTCTGGTAACGGAGAGCGCAGGCTGGCTCCAGTTGTACATTTCATTGCCAACACTCGTGAACATGGCGTATTGTCTCCTGGGGCGGTTGCACAGGTTTCTCCAGGGTGTGTATAGGAGTGAAGGGCGGACTCATTGCTTGGGCTTAGCCCCACCTTCAGGAGGGAAGGCCAGTGTCCACAGTGAGTGAGGTGCACTCCCACCTGTGCCCGTCACTCACATCTTTCAGCTCTCGATGCTGACTCTCTCTGTCCCCATTCTGGTGGCCGTGTAGCTCTTTGCTGTTCCAGGTCGGACTTGCCTGATTGACACATCATGGCCATTATCTTGTTTATGGCCATTTGAGTTTCTCTGTGAAATGCCTATTGTGCCCTGGCATTGTTTCTCCTTAGCACATTTCCGAGTTGTTTCATAGGGTATCAGGCTGATTGGTAGGTAGCTAGTGCATCATTTTTTCCTATTCCGTAACTTTTTTACTCTTTTTCTGGCACCTTGAGAAACAGAACTACTTAATTTTACTGTCGATTTTGTCAAGCTTTTGTGTATTGCTTTTTGTGTCTAGTTTAAGAAATCTTTACCCCAAGATCATGGAAATACTGTCTCTTCTGTCCTCTCCTGGTGCTGAGCACTTTCCCGATGGTTGTGGTAACGTGCTTTGGTCTCTGCAGAACCAGTATGAGAAGCACAAAGAGGTGGAAGCAGCTCAGGGCGTGAAGATTCTCGGCAAAGACCTGGAGAAGACGCTGGCTGGCTTACCCCTGCTGGTGGCGCACAAGGAGGATGAGATTCCGGTGCTTAAAGTAAGTGGTTTTCCTCTGGAGCCACCTGGCCTGTCGTGGGGCCGAGGGGTTCGCACTAGGAATGGCGAGGAAAGCCCTAGGTCATGGCCTCTTAGCGAACAGTTGACACTTTTTAAAAAATTACTCCAGTTTAAAACGCCCCCCCCCCCCATTACTTTAGTTTGTATAATCATACGAATTGGCATAAGTAATATTTATGTGCCCTACAATTCTAAAATACACATTTCACTTACATAAAAAAAAAAGTCCAGAAGTTGTTTGATTTTAGATGCCCGAGTATGTGGGCAGAACTAGGTCCTGGGAGTCACTCAAAGCCAGTGTGCCTGTTTGTAGGAGCAGATGCCGCATGAGCCCAGCAGCTTCACAAACACGGATTGTGTTCTCAGCCCACGGCTGGTCTGTGAGCTGGGCCCAGCAATCACTCTTCAGGCTGCACCAGGCCCAGGGCAGGGAGAAGAGGGCGGGCATGCCTCGTCGGCCAGTCCCAGGTTGGCATGGACACCTGCATCTTCTTGGCATCAACATGATTGTTTTACTTAGAATCTCCCTCACCTTCAGAGGGGCAGTGACGGAGGATAGGGCTATGAGATTAGGGTAATTTCAAAATTGAGACAATTGAGCCGAGCCGTTGGGCTATCTCGTTCCTCTTCATCTGTCTGCCTTATTTGCCAAGTTGAGCAGAGGTTAAGCATATTTTAGTGTTAGTAAACCCCACACGGTGAAGCGAGGTTGGACACAGCTCGAATGTGGCCCCAGAGCCCTCCACTCCTGCTCAGGCTCTGCAGTGCTGGCTCCTGTAGGCCTCGGTTTTGTGTTTTCAGAATACTCTAGGCTGCTGCTGGTGGAGTTGTATGTACAGCCGTATAAATTCCAATTTCTTCTTCAGGATGAATTGATCCATGAGCTAAAGCAGACACTAAATGCTATCAAATTAGAAGAAAAAGGCGTTTATGTGCAGGCATCGACACTGGGCTCTTTGGAAGCTCTCCTGGAGTTTCTGAGAACGTCAGAAGTGCCGGTAAGTAACCAAACCGGACTGCAGTCCATGGTGGCTGGTGGTGGGCTGCTTCTGCCACGTGGTCAGGTAACGTGTGGACACCCTGTCTCCAGTACGCAGGAATCAACATCGGCCCCGTTCATAAGAAAGACGTCATGAAGGCCTCGGTGATGTTGGAGCATGACCCCCAGTGAGTACCCGCCCTCCTGTCAGAGGCTTCGCCCGTATTTCTGTGCACACTCCTTGGGGTGTGCGCCGTTCTCATTGTCTCCTGTTCTGACTTCCAGGTACGCAGTTGTTTTGGCCTTCGATGTGAGAATCGAACGGGATGCACAAGAAATGGCTGATAGTTTAGGAGTTAGAATTTTTAGTGCAGAAATTATTTATCATTTATTTGATGCCTTTACAAAATATAGACAAGACTACAAGAAACAGAAACAAGAGGAATTTAAGTAAGTTGGTGATTTTCCCTACTTTGGTCTTTGATTAAGTTGAACAACAGCAGGAAGGTGTGTGGACAGCAGAAGCATGGTGTTTGCTGGAGGCTGTACCTGCAGTGCTGTAACCCGTGGCCCCGTCCCCACCCCCTCCCAACCGTGTGGGGACAAATCCTCAGGAGTCTTTCTGGCTTGCGTTTTGGTTTCCATTTTCAGTTTGACAAACAGAAGTCTCTCTCATGGGGGTAGCTGCTCCATTTGGGGACTGTTTTCCTTCTCTGGGATTGCCGGGAATGGGGAACCTAGGAACTGAAACGAGGGAGGCATTCCAGGGAGCGAAGCTTGGGCCTGCAGCCTACCTGACCAGGAGCTCAGTGTAAGAGGCGCTCGCAGGAGCTAGAGTCAGCAGTGCCCCTGACACTCCCTTCGTCTGGGAGCTCAGGGGAGAGACAAGCAATGAACACACGAGAAGTGGGGAGAAGTGCTAAAAAGCAAAACAGAGCAGGGGCGGGCCCAGATGAGAGCTGGGAGGCAGCTCCCCTCTGAGATCTAGGTTACGATCCAGCCACCCAGACACGAGTGAGGACAACGCTGGGCAGTGGCCCACACAGAAACCCTTGGAGGGATGAGTTCAGAGAAGTCGGCAGGACCCAGAGCACGTGGGTCCCTGTGCATAGGATGGAGTTTGGAGTCAGGGATGAGGGCCCATCAGGAGGCTCCCATAGTCCAAGCCAGATACCACAAAGGGTCAGAGCACAGTCACCCTCAGAGTGATGACTCAATCGGGCATATTCTCAAAGTTCAGACTGTAAGGAGGATTTAGACTGAGACATGTCAGTGAAACCTGACGTGAGAAGGCTTAAGACTTAAGCTGTGAAAGCACTTGAAGCTTTGCTTCATGAGCAGGGAAATGCTTTTGGATCGTCTGATCTGGGAGCATGCCAGAGAAGAGGAGGGTGTGGTTTGATGCCTGCGGGTCCCCAGAACAGCCTCCATGTGGGCCACGTGCCACCCTGAGAGTAGCTCCCACCGAGGTTCTAAGACCTGAGTGCCGTCTGTAGCTCAAGCCCTTCAGTCTGGGCACCAGATGCTCCTTGGGGCAGTTTCTCCGAGACCTGATGGGCCGGGGAAGGTGAGGAGAGGAAGGAACCACAGAAGGTGGCTGTGGACTGAGCTTACCCCCGGTAGCACAGTGTCCCTGCTGCCTGCAGGGGTCTGGGAAAGCAGCCTTGTGTTCACCTGTACTTGCTTTTTAGTGACTGTACTTTAAAATCCTTGTTTTTTTTCTTTCAGGCACATAGCAGTATTTCCCTGCAAGATGAAAATCCTCCCTCAGTATATTTTCAATTCCCGAGACCCCATCGTGATGGGCGTGACGGTGGAAGCAGGTCAGGTGAAACAAGGGACCCCCATGTGTGTCCCCAGCAAAAATGTAAGTGCCAGTTGTACTTTAAGAACAATGTGCTATCTCTTAAGCAGTAAATGGGAGTCCAGAAATGGTGACAAAAGACTTATACCAAGCAGAGCGTGTCGCCTTGTGTAATTTAGACTGCAGTCTTGCTAAATGTCAGCATTCCTTAGTCAATCTTGGTTACTAGCACCGGTGCATCAGTTATGAAGACTGCAATTTACAGCCCTTTCACATTTCACCAATTGCCCACCTGCTGGCTTGGTTCCGGATCCCTTCATGTGCACTGCCTTTGGCTGTTGGGTGTTTCAGTCTTCATCAGGAGCAGCCCGTCCTTCCTGAAGAGTCCAGACAGACCATTGCTTCACAGGGCATTTCTCCACTTGGATTTGTCTGGTTTCGTGACTAAGGAAAGGATCCTGCATGTCCAGGTGCTCATTGTCGGTGACCTGATTGCTGGGGGAGCTGTGTTGCCAGCTCAGCCTCTCCATTAGAGACACACCTTTCCCCTTTGTAATTAATTACTAGGTGGTCTGTGGGGTACTTTGAGTCCCTATGATCTCCTATTCCTCAGCCTTTATCCCAGAAGCAAGCATTACATAAATGGTTCCAAATTGTGATTCTATCACCCACCTCCCTCTGTAAAGAGCCCTCACCCCCCTGACCTTTTCATTAAGTAGCACTTCTCCCCTCTTCTCGTGTGTTGTTTGGTTTTGTAAATTCTGCTGTTGTAATCCATCACTGATACTTTTGATGGCCAAGTTATCCAGTTTGGTCTGTGGGAGCCACATGCCCCTGGAGCATAAGCATCTCTTCCTCCTCCCGGTGCAGGACGCTGCCCCAGACCATTCCTGTAGTTTCCATTTCTGGGCTGAGCTAGGACGTTTATTTGCAGTTATTATCTCCTGTATGACTGGCCAACCCTTTCTCTCTTCCCAAGCAGAGGATGCCCCCCCACCCCTAAAATTGAGACTAGGCTGCCCATAATTCATCCTCAGAATGAAATGTAAAGTCCTTACGGGGACCTGCAAAGCCTCCCTGACTTCATCCCAGCTCCACACCCCTTGCTCATAGCAGCCACTCCATGCTCATGCTTGATTCTGAGCCTTGGGCACCTGTCCTGAAGGGTGGGACAGAAATAGGAAACGGCATACAGCGCTTTCCAAGCTGTGGCCACCTCGGAAAGGGCAGGGGGGACTGTGCTGTGTCACCAGTTTATCAACGAGAACAACACTCCGGAGAGACACTGCGGAGAGACACTGACCCTCGTGCTCAGCAACTGGTTTTCCTCAGGCTCAGCTCTCGGGTGCCTGCAACAGGCAGGATTCCTCTGCTTACATTGCCCTCTGTTCTTATTTACAGTTTGTGGACATTGGAATAGTGACAAGTATTGAAATAAACCACAAACAAGTAGATGTTGCAAAAAAAGGACAAGAAGTCTGTGTGAAAATAGAACCTATTCCTGGTGAATCCCCCAAAATGTACGGGAGACATTTTGAAGCTACAGACATTCTCGTCAGTAAGGTAAGTCCCTGCCAGAGGGGCACCTGAAGGGACTGGTCGTGGGCGGGCTTGATGGGTCGAGCGGCCGTCTAGAAAGCTTTTCACAGCGCGGACTGCCGGTCTCCCAGGTCCCCCTGCAGCCCTCGCCCAGCAGCACCGCCTCGGTGTCCAGAGTGGCCGGCATCTGGGGGTGGCTGGCCGCCCGCTTTTCTGGGCACTTGTGGGTTACATTCTGTTCTGATGTCACCCATGCCTCGTCCTTTGCAGATCAGCCGGCAGTCCATCGATGCTCTGAAAGACTGGTTCAGAGACGAGATGCAGAAGAGTGACTGGCAGCTTATTGTGGAGCTGAAGAAAGTATTTGAAATCATCTAATTTTTCCACATGGGGCAAGAATTAGAGTAAATGCAAGAAAAACAGGATAAAAAGTGGAATGGACGTATCCGGACACTGATGCACTTAAGTATGGAAGGAAAAAAATAGATGTATAAAATGTTTTCCATGAGAAACCAAGAAACTTACACTGGTTTGACAGTGGTCAAATACATGTCCCACAGTTCCAAGGTGCCTGTCCACATGCCCGCTCCTTCCCCACCCCTACCTGCTGCTGTTTTAAAGTTTGCCCTTCCCCAATTTGGATTTTTATTACAGATCTAAAGCTCTTTGGATTTTATACTGATTAAATCAGTACTGCAGTGTTTGATTAACCAAACTTCTGCAGATTTTGTGATTCTTGGGACTTTTGATGTAAGAAATACTATTTTATTTATGCATCTCCTTCCCAGTCATTTTTTTCCCCAGCCATATGCTCTTTGGATTTTTTAAAATAGAAAATTAGGTATTCTGGTATTTCTTTATCTGCTTTGTGTGAAACCATGGTGTAGAGTGTAGCTGGCTGCTTATCTAGTCATGAGTCCATTGTAATCAGCACAATTCTGAACTCCAATAAAGAGAACATTCACTAGAAAGCTCTGCTAGGCCTTCATGTTAGCGTAGCTTCTCTCCCATGAGTCTTCAGCTCTTTTCTTTTAAAGATAAGAACTATTTTATGAACTGTCTCCAACCTTGTGTACCAGCACAGGTTAACATTAGGAGTTTTTATATAATAATCTTGGTCTATTTTGTCCTAGAAAGTCTATCATGCATACATTTTCTGATTAGAAAACGGAACTGATAACTACTTGGGCATAGTGCTTCTAAATTGTCATGGAGACGTCATAATGACTCATTTATATCAGTAATCTGATTATAGCTAGTTTTATGGTTTTCCTAAAGAGTGTGGGTAATAGGTCCTTTCCTCAATATAAGATTAATTCCTGTAACAGATCTCAAGGGTCTGACTACCTATTTATAACAGTGTTGGATTAAGTCAGTGTAGGTGTTTGAAGAAAATGTTCCCAAGTAAACTATATTTTTAAAGTGTTATGGCATAACATAGCATAAAAATACTTTATGTACATTTGAAAATCTGTACCACTCATCATTATTGAAGTTCAAGGGCCAATAGAGGCGAGAAAAACACCTCTAAACACCTGTGGGGCATAATTTTCCCAGGAGAAACTTAATCTTCAGTTGTGTGTTCTAATTCACCACATGTAAACTCCTCCACTTGGAAGAAGTAAAGATGTTCTTAACAGGCTCTTAACTGTGTTCCTGCGTGGGGGGGGGGGGGGGTGTCCGGAAGCAGCAGACCCAGCCTGGCCCTCTCGGGAATTACTGAGCTCAGCACTAGTCTGGGCTGCAGGTTGTTCCTGTGGTGTAACAAACGGTTCTGGATCTGGTTCCTAAAGGATTCACAAAAAGGAACCTGTACAAAATATACATACAGTTCTTTATTAAACAACTGTAAACACTTCACTGTAAAAATCCATAAAACTTTATAAACAAACATTTTGTAAATAGAATCTATACTACAGTAAAAGAACACATTTATTTACATGCAATACTGACAAATTTGGCACTTTTTGAAAAGAAATGTACAAAACACTTGCTCAAAAAGAAATTTGAAATTATGAAAACTCAGAGCATTACTACCATGCACTTTGTAGATACCTCACAAGCACTTATGGCACAGCAGTGAGAGCACCGCGCTCCCTGCTCACACTATGTAACTTTCAATGTGCTCCCATAAGTCTGTTGTAAAACCACCTGAACATTGTCCAGAATAAAGTCAAATGCCATATTCCAGACTGATTCCACCGACTGCTGCGTCAACCTACAGGTGGGGAAAGAGGAACATCAGGAAAGACTCATGATTCCTTTAGAATCAGTTTAACATTTTAATATAAGAATCCATCGATTTTGGCAAACTCTCGAACATTCCAAAGGACTTCCCTTGGTTTTAAACTATATTAAATCCCAAGGGGAACAATCTCATTTTAACTTTATTACCCAGCCAATATTACGGCATTCCTTTCTCTGCGATTCTAAATAATAGGCACCTTTTTTTCATTAACCCTGGAGAGCAAAGGTAAGGCAACCGACTGCCAGAAACTACAAAACTTCGAGCCTTGCCCTCCCTCCACTAGCCCGTGACATGCCACTTCACCCCTGATGGAAGTACTAGTTACCTTTTCATGTATTTTATAACGAGGTCCAGTTTCTCCAAGTCTTTCTCCTCTATCAGGTCAGTGCAGTATTTCACAACTTGCAGAATGTCTTCTTCCATTGGATCTAGAGGGGAAAGACCTCAAATGAGAACCAGCCCACCTGTTCATAGGACAGGAAACTGCGTTTTTACAACAACGAAGTCGAATGGGCTATGAGGGAACTTCCCCAACCATTGTAAGTGCTTGGCTGATTGAAGGCTATCAGATTTAGAAAAATGAGCACCATCGACATAGTTGAGCCTGTCATGTTCTGAAACCACGGGACCATGCATTACACATCAGTTTTCGGCTCTGCCCATCCAAGCCAACCTGAAATGGTGGTGATCCACTCCTTGAGCAGTGTCTTCACGTCACTGAACTCGACGGCTCCAGCAAGGTTGGGTGCCGGGGGTCTGACACAGCCAGATGGGGAAGGCTGCACACCTGAAGTAGAAGCAGAGAGTTCTCCCTGTTAAGAAAACAAATGATAAAAGTGCTGTATTTACACAACATCAAGTGCATTAAGATTCAGTAAAAGGTCAAAATTTAAGAAGCATAAAGCTGACCAGCGGCTTCCCGGGGGTAGGACCTTCGTGTTTCAGAAACCCTTCGATTAACTTCTGGGGACTCCCGCTGGCCCCCGGCGCAGCTTTTACGGGACTGTTAAGCAGCTTGTTTTTCAAAGGGCTCTGAACCTTTTTGGGGGAACTGATGGGATTTTTCTTCTTGTTTCGTTTCTTTTCTTTCACTGAGGCTGGTTTCAGCTGAAGTAACGGATTCTTTGGCACTAAAACATGAACATAAGATCCTCAAACAAAGTATCTGGATAGTAATAAGGATTCTCTCCCCCACTCAAATCCAACCCTTGCGCGCATGCACCCCCAACAAGGCCTCTAGCTGAGACTGGGAGGCATTAATGATGAGGGCAGAGAGGTGCAGGCTCTGCTCTCCCACTTCCTCGTCTCCGCTGGACCACTGCTTACTGATAACTGTGTTCACAGGATGCAATGAAAACTCGGCAGGTGAAATAGAAATAAGCGGCTCATCAGCACTAGTCTGTTTTTAACCTACATGTGTCCGTTTCAAAGGACAATGGCCTTGGCAATTATGCAAAAAGATTTCTGAAAATACCTATTTAGGCAACTTTGTTTTTTAAAGGCTTAAAAAAGTCAAGAATGGTGTTTATAAGTCAAGAAGTTACAGACACCAATCCAACTAGGACTATATCACTTACTATATTGTCTACTTGTTCTGTTCCTCTCAACATGACTAAGAGCTGAGACTCTGGCCATTACAAACAATGGTTCGCTTCTGGCATGCTCCTTGTTGGAGGCCACTCCCCAGGCTCACCTGCAGTGCTGGCTGCCTGCTGGTGCGCGCTGCTCTCTCCCTGCCTCTGCCTCTGATCATAAGCTGCTTTCAGCTCCTTCTGAAGCTCAGCAGGAAGGGCAGCAAACACCTCAGGGTCCACCTAGTGGAAAAGAGGTTCAAAGTCAAACAAGTTGATTCTATATGGCAGCTGGCTTATACTTTTCACAAAATGGATTATTTTCAAATCATACTTTTCTGATCTATATGAATTCAGAACAGGTCCTCAATATTAAGGCTCATTAAATCCTCATGGGGTTTTAGGATGAGAATAAGAATACAATTCTGAGTATGAAGTGAACTTTACAAAAAACAGTCACCAGGGCAAGAAGCACAGGCTCGGCTCGTATGTAATGTTTTCTGAGACATCAGACTTGGACTGTGTCACTGTCCCCGAGTTCTCAAGTACAGCCCATCAGTGGTCTCTGGCTGGTGAAACGGGAACAGGATGTTCTGGGTAGAAGCTGTGAACATTCATGTGCCATAGCCTCCCTCTTCTCAGCCCTCAGTTGCTTCAAGAGAGGCTGCTGTCCGTCTGTCCTACAGATGATGATGAGACGAGCCTATCCCCTGTCCCCCCGTCCCCCACCATGGACGTGGTGTAGACTAATGAGAGTCTGAGGTGCAAAGGCAAAGGAAATAAGACATGCCCTGAGCTGGAGCAGGGGGGTGGGGCCATTTAAACTGGCAAAAGACCCTGTATTTAACTTACCTGTGAGAATGCTGGAAGGGCTATTACATTGATTCCCATGTCACTGTTGGATGCTTGAGGTTCTGGTATTTGTAATAAAACTGTCCCCACTGGTTGTGGCACGATTCCTGTATTACAGCCATTTACTGGTTCATTCTTTTTGTCACCATGCTGCTCCCCTTGCTGAACAGCACAAACTTGCTCTACTTGTTCCCGGAGATCAGGCGGGAGTGCTTCTAAAACAGACTGATCGAGCTGTAAAATACAGGGTGCAAGGTTGCACCACGCTCAGAGATGATTGTTTGGAGAGATCATACTTCACTTCCACCTCAACTTTAACATCTTGGATAATGAAGATAAGGTGAGGTGCAGATAACCAGGCCAGGAAAGCCACCCCCAAGCTCCTGCCTCCGAAGGCTGAGTAGAAATGTGTGGTTCTAAAGGTGACCTATGTACACACTGGAGACGAGACTACACAACTGGCCGATCCCACAGGATCAGGTCAGTCCACACAGGAAGAGCCTCGGTTAAGATCAAATCTGACCCCACCCTTGGGCACGGGCCACTGCCAAAGGCAAATATGTCAAATTTCTAAGGCCAGAAGTTGGCCTTTCAGACAGGAAACTCTATGCCCCCAAGCACAAATAATTCTAGGCTGAGAGCAGACAGCTAGAAAAAAGCTTAACTGCTCCAGCCCACATACTAGCATCCCTGTTCCCTTGGCCAGGCCCTTCCTCCCTCCACCCACCGCACACATCCCTTAGGAAGCACGAAGCTCCTGCACAGGGCAGGCCGATCTGACCTTGCTGGGAGCAACTTTCTGAAAACTCGGGCCCATACCTGCCCTTTCCCTCGCCTACAGCCAGCGGCAAATGTTCTCAGCCTCTGCCACCTAGTGCTGCAGAGAAATCAGCTTTCCCATCGGCCTGCAGCAGCACGCCACACCAACAGCGCACACCAGCTCAGTGAGCAGCGAGGTCAGGAAAGTCACCCCTCCCAGTGAACTGTGCACCTGCTGTCACAGGCTTCTAGTGATCGCCAGTGCTGGTGCTCCGCTCCAGAAGTGCCTGTGGTGGACACTGTCACGAAGGCAATTAAGGAATTGGCTCTCATCCAACATTTTACAACTTGCAAGGGCTGCAGATCTGCAGAAGCACCAATCTTTCACTTACACTGGTCATGTGGCATTTGGAATTCAGGTATATATTGGCCCTAAGAAATCATCTTTTCTCTCTCTCGACTATACTGGCAAGGAAATTAAACATGTCGTTCCTACTGTAAAACTACTTTTGCATTTTTATCATACTTAATTATAGAAATATACCTGGGAAGGTGATGGGACCTCTATACTCAGGTTCAGTTTTGATTTTAAGCTGATGGGAGAATGTAGACCATTCCATTTCCCCGAAGGCTCGGCTTTGCTCGTAACAGGGCTGACAGCAGATGTCAGATGTGTAGAGAGAGATGGCAGATCCATGGCAGCTAGGAATACTGGAAGTAGAGAAAATACATACACTAGCCTCTTCAGCTCACTTGGGCACATGGGGGGCACTCTGATCCACAGACTTCAATATGCTCCTCCTGATGCCAGCCTGTGTCTGAAGGGCCACACACAGCCCTGCCAGACAGCATTTACAATGAACGGTTCTCCTAAGGACACAGCGGCCCCAGGCAGAACCACCCACCACCCACCTTCCTGGTGCTCTTCTTCTGAGGATGTCTTTGCTTTCTGAACTTGGAGGAGGTCCAGGACAGAGTGGGAGCCACCGGGATCTGGCTGAGCTGGCACGTGCCTGGGACAGGCGTGAAGTCTCGGATGAGCAGGAACCAACTGGTTCACTTGAATCCCAACCTAGAATCAGAAGAAAGTATGTTTTTAGGAAAACGGAAGTGAAACATGAAGTCAACTGAGCAAAATTCTCAGCCAATCCTCTTTTTACATCTTCTGCTCCTGTTACCAGAATATAACGTTAAAGTATTTAATCAGCCTTCTACATGATTTTTACAAAAATGGCGTCTATACTACCTGGTGAGCAGACAGTCCCTCCACCTTCAGTATCCACTTCTACCCATATACAACAATCTCTTCACACAGAACAGCCAAAAGGAGCTGCTGTATCTCACCAAAGTTCTTGCCAGCCAACTTTTTAAAATAAGATTCTAAAAAATTTTGAAAAGCAGATAGTCTACCTGCAAACTTCATATAAAATAAAAAATATTAAACAATGGGTTTGGGAGTGGATGGGCAGCGGGTACCCTTCAGGCATCTGTACAGAATCAGCACAGCAGAGCCGGGAGAAGCTGAGTCACGGCTGCTGCAGCAGCACCCCAGTCCTTCCACAACGCCCACACCAGCCAGTAACTGCCCTGTACGCACGCGTGCGCGCACACCGGGACCAGCCAAGGTTCATCTTTAAGGAAACTAGGTTTTCACATTTCTAATGCCCTCTTCTAGTCACTCACCCTCATCAGACATACGTTTCTGATTAAAAAGATCCCGATAAGTACAAGAACTGCAGATTCACACTCCTCCCAGTCCCATCTATTTCTAGAGAAACAAGAATAGGAAGCAAGATAATGCATGTAAAATGAGTCCCTGGTTAATTAAAGTGCTACAAAAACTGAAGATATCAAATTATTCTAGGCAGAAAACAGATTTCAGAACAAATTTGATTTTCTCTGAAAAAGGAGATCGGGTCAGGTGAGAGTTGAGTTTTTCAGTTTCTATCAAAGGAGCTGAAACCTGCAAACAAACCCCACACCCACCATGGCCATGTTCAGATCAGGCCTCCAGTGAAAACCATGTTACAGAAAGCATTTTAAATGCTGTGTACTCACCCCTCTCATGTCCGAAATGTTTAATTTCAATGTGTGGAACATGTTCAGTGTGGCCTTTCCAATTACTTTTGCACTGTCTGTTGCCTGGTCGAGAGTCACGGTCCTGTAAGGACAGAAGTAACTTTTTACAGGGCCGGAGCTGCTCCCTGCGCCCACAGGTATCTCTGCTTCAGGGCACTGCTTACAGAGTTACAAGGAAGGTGTAAGGAAGCCACAAAAAGTTCACGTAAGTATGAACCAATGAGAGAGTTTTCCCTCAAGGAAGCCAAATGAATTAATTACAGTGGCAGCAAGGGGAAAAGAAAATTCATATAGGACATTGGGATTTTAAGAAAAAAACTAATAAAGAACTGGCCAACTAAAAGTAAGTTGCAACTTTAAAAAAAAAGCACTCTAGTTAATACATAAACAAATATAAGCATATTGTGTTGCAACCAAAGCATGAATGTTAAGTACAATGCTTTTTAGATACCAAGAGAAGCTTTAGGTTCCAAGAAAGTTGCGGCGGAATGGTTAATGTTAAGAAGGCAAAGGAGAATCCTTGTATTTTGGTTCCTGACTCGTTTTGTTAGTCTGAGGTAAGGCCATTGAATAATCTCAACATGTGGATATAAGCTCATTACAATCCTACTTTCCCTCAGCTCTGTACACAGACACGTGTGGACAGCCATGGCAAGGGGGACATGGTGGCACCCTGTCTGCAGGCAGGAGACGAGGATGCTGGGGTCAGACTGGAGCACCGCCAGCATCTTGAGGTGCCCTAGTTAATACATAAACAAATATAAGCATATTGTGTTACAACCAAAGCATGAATGTTAAGTACAATGTGTTCGCTTTCTCCGTGCCCTGAGGACATCATGCATTCATCTGTGACACATGCCTATTTCTCCACGGAAACCATTTGGAAAAATATTTCCATTGATTTGTTACCTAATAATAACCTTCAATTTATGTCACATAGGTAAATGCAAAATAAATTACAAGCATGATTTTTAGTGGACCTTAGTGAATTAAAACTATGTTTATCTTAATTTCTTTCCAAAACACCACTAAAGTGACTTGAAATGATTTTTTAAAAGGTATAAACTCTTAAAGATAGAAATGGGAGAGGGGATCAGAGGAGAAAAATGTTATCCATAATTTAGAATACTAATAGCAAATCAGTAAATGGTAAGCTGCCAAATGCCTGCTAAAAGCCCACAACTAGGCACCAACTTGAGCAGGCTCAGACCCTCAGAAAAGTGCAGGAATGAAAGGTGCCAGGTACATAATAAAGGAGGGGCGAGAAAGGGGATGAGAATGTACATGAGAGAGCCCCCCTCCTTTCACCACCTAAGAGGGGCCTGCCACTCACAGCTAAGGGAGGAGGCACCTCTCTCAAAAGATCCCCCTTCCCCATCCAGACCAGACCCCCTTCCTATCGAGGAACCAGATGCGAGCTGGAGGACTCCATTCTGGTGAACCTGTAAGCTAACAGAAAAGACCAGAGACACTACCAATGGCTGTGGCAACCCCACAGCAAGCCCCTCCAAACACTTGGCTGTGGTGAAGCCCACAGGTCTACGTGACCCACTGAGTCCAGAGGACCAAACAGCATCGTCGCAGTTCCCAGGTGGGAGACAGCCAAGCACTGCCCGACAGACACCAGGAGAAAACCTCCTGTAACAGCAGCCAGGACAGGAAAAAAGGAACGTGGAGAAACACTCACCCTGGGACTGGATGAGTATTTAAGAGATCAGAGACAATGCTGCAATGTGAAACACTAGGAATATTTACATGTCCAAAGAACAAAACGAAACACTCGGAAATTTAAAATGTTACTAGAAACAAAAAATTTAATGCTGACAAACTCCCTGGCACAAGGAGACAGAGCAGACAATCAAACTCCAGAGCCTGAGACAGAGGTCCTGAGAGCTCAGGAAGGGAAGGGCTGGACTTCTCAGTAGGAATCCTGACAAACTGGAAAAGTGACTTCTAACTCTAAGTTATGTTTATAGCCTTTAAGCCAGCAAAACGCCATACAGGTTCAAAAAGGCATCCTGCCAGGCACTCTTCCTCAGTGAGATCCAGGAGGAAACAGGGAGGCACACAGTGCGGGCTTGGCAGAGGGTCTTGAGATGAACCAATCAGCCAGGAGTAGCAGGCTGGGGGACCCCAAGAGACAGGTCTCCCAGAAAAAAAGGTCAAACCAACAGATTGCTGATGTACTGAGACACACTGGAAGGGGTTTGGGAACAACCTCTGGTCAATTCACAAAAAAAGCCAACAAGATACTCAGTAAATCGAGAAAAACCTGTTCAACAGGAGAGGCAATGTGTGGATCACTGTACAGTATGTATGTGGCTGTAACAATTTAACACTAGACCGTGACTGATCAAAAAACCGATGACTTTATGGGGAAAAGAAACAGGCATACAGGGAAAATAGTCATTGACAATGGAAGAGAGAAGAGAATAAATCCTCATCTACAGTAGAAAGTCAGTCAACATTTTACAAAACTGAAAGAAGCTAGATATAGCAGTTTAAGTGTGTCCCTAAAAGCATGGAGGTAAATACCAGGAGAAACCTCTGAAGAGTAGAAAGAACAGCACTGGAAGCACTGCATGCGACACCTTTTCAATCAGATGTATTCCTTTGATAAAATACAGATGTACAAACTTCAAACTGACCCACATACACAAAAGAACTCCAAAGGGGAAAGATTCTTTCCCCAAAAGGAAAAGCGTTGCAGGAAAAACTTTCCTAAGCAAAAATCAAGCCAGATCTCAGTCTCCATGTAGCTCTGACGGGTCATTAAAATCTGTCGTTTCTATTAGTTTCATCTAGTGTCAGAGTCTGGAAGCCACAAGACTGTGGTCGAGGCCAAGTACAAAAAATTACAGAATCACAGAATTTGGAGACCAGTTCTTAATTCACTCAACTAAACAGGACTTTAATCAGACTACACGGAATCCACAAACTTTTCTGTAAAGGGCCAGACAGTAAACACTGGTGCCTGGTGGGCCCCTTCGCAGCCTTCATTTCTCACAAGCCATTATGACAAGTCATTCTTCCCTCACACCAATCATATACAAACAAGCACAGGCTGACTAGGCCCACAGGAAGTAATTTGTCAACCCCCGAATTAGAGGAAACAGAGAGTCAGCATTATAGTATTTCATAAACCTCCACTACAGCATTTCTGATGCAGCCAGGATACCACCACAATGTTAGGTGTCAGTGGCTGGCTTACAGCTCATCTATATCTTGGTGACGCTTATAAAATGGCACTGTTTCAATCAATCATGTGCTTCCTGTGCATCATGTGTCATGCAAGTTAATATGTTAAGAGCACAGCAAAATGTCTATTATATTGCTGTGTTTACTAAGCGGAGAGTTTGTATCTTGTTAGAGGTACTAGTAAACACGGACATATTGTGGAGGAAAGGCATAGCAGCTGGGATGTGCTGCAAAATAACTGGGAGGAGGGAAGGATGCTGCAGGGGGAGCTCACAGCAATTGCTGAGGTCAGGTGATGGGCCCATGTAGGTTCATTGTACTTCTTTCTACTTTTGTATTATATGTTTAAGATTTTCATAAAACATTTTTTCTTAAAAGTTCAGGACAAAAAAGAAATACCAACAGCAGCAGATAGATACACGTGCTTATAAAAAAGCCAAATAAATATTATCCTGAGTCAGGGGGAATAAAGTATCAATTTCAGTTTTTTAATGTTGTAATAAGATTTCTGGAGAACCTGGATTTTTCCAAAGAGAATGATCAGCAGGCTGATTTTCTTAGTAAGATTAGACAGAGGGAGCCCCAGGCACTGCTGAATAAACCACAACGTACAATGCTAAGTAACGAACGATACGACATTTAAAAGTGGGGACATGCCAAGAGGAAACGAATTGCTACCAGTTCCGCTTCCAAAGAATTATTTCAGTTTTGGATGTTCCTTTCCATGTATCTTGGAAAAATAAAGCTCCAGGTTACTTTCCCAGAAAATGTATTATTATAAACTGGATCTGACTTTCCTATAGAAACCACGTTAAAAAAAAAATTATATCCAAGTAGAGTCCTAATAACCAACTTATTATAGAAATAACTAGAGGCCCGGTGCATGAAATCGTGCATGGGTGGGGTCCCTCTGGGTGGCCTGCAGAGATCGAGCTGAAACCTGCAGTCCAACGCCACCTGCAGCTCCTACCTGCCGCTCCCTCGCACCCAATCAGTCTGCATCTGGCACCCTCCCAAGGGGAGTGGCCTGCAGGATCAGGTTGAAACCGGCTCTCTGACATCTTCCAAGGGGTCCCAGATTGCAGGAGGGTGCAGGCCAGGCTGAGGGACCCCACCAATGCATGATCAGGTTAGGGAGGGACCACAGGAGGGCTCCAGGGCATGTCTGGCCCATCTCACTCAGTCCCGATCAGCTGGACCCCAGCATCAAGCTAACCTACCAGTCAGAGCATCTGCCCCCTGGTGGTCAGTGCACGTCATAGTGACTGGTCGACCAGTTGACTGCTCCCTGGTGTTCAGTGCACGTCATAACAAGCAGTTGAGCAGCCTTAGCATATCAGCGTATTACACTTTGATTGGTTGTTCAGTTGTTCTGCCGTTTGGTCTATTTGCATATTACCCTTTTATTTATTTATTTATTTTTTTTTTTTAAATATATTTTATTGATTTTTTACAGAGAGGAAGGGAGAGAGAGATAGAGAGTTAGAAACATCGATGAGAGAGGAACATCGACCAGCTGCCTCCTGCACATCTCCTACTGGGGATGTGCCCGCAACCCAGGTACATGCCCTTGACTGGAATCGAACCTGGGACCTTTCAGTCCGCAGGCCGACGCTCTATCCACTGAGCCAAACCGGTTTCGGCAACCCTTTTATTATATAGAATAACAAGCTACCATTTGAAATAGGTAATTAAAGGTTCATTAAAATAGGTAAACAGAGTTCAAAATTACCGAATGCATAAAAATGTATTTTATAAATTACGTTGTTCAATTTGTAACCCGTTTTCCTGGTAAACAAAGGCCTTCATGATAAAGCTGGAAGTTTTCTGTGGCTGACAGCATCCTCTTGTCCCTCTCAGCAGCATCTCTATAAAAAATGTGACTGTAATCATGTTTGGCATGAACTCTTTCTTTACATATATGTGGCTTTCAGAAACCAAAGTCTTAAAGCTGTGGTTGCCTAGCAGATATAAAACAGTGTGCAGAGTGGCATAAAGTGATGTGCAAAAAACTAAATATTTTCATACTAGTCTCAGCTCTTAACTGAAGTTTTATATTTGTGGGTCCCGCATTAAAAAAACGCATTTTAAAATGCATTCTACCAGTTTTCAGAGACTACAATGATTAATCTTTTCATGAACAGAAATGAGACCTCCCTGAATGAGGAAACGTCTCATTCAAATCATTTACTGAATGATTATATTGAAATTTCCCAACAGGCCCCTCTCCCCAAGTCCACAAACATCTGTGGGTGCAGGTGTTAGGCCTTTCCTGTCCTTTTTGTCCCTGCACTAAAGTCAACAGCCTGACCCCAAAGCTAGGCCACCAGAGGTCAGGAACACATGGACAGGCTGACCCTGAGCATAGCAACTTAATTCAAAGATGGCCCCAGGCTGAGCCTGCCTCTACAGAATATCACATACCATCGGAGTTTACAGATCTCTATTCATACTTTTCCTTGGTTTTTATTAATTACTAAAGGTGCACGAAATCCGTGCATGGGCAGGGTGGGTCGGGTCCCTCAGCCCAACCTGCACCCTCTCGCAATCCAGAACCCCATGGGATGGGGCCTAAACTGGCAGTCAGACATCTCTCTCTCTCAATCCGGGACTGCTGGCTCCTAATCACTTGCCTGCCTGCCTGCCTGCCTGATCGCCCCTAACCGCCTCTGCCTCAGCCCCCACACCCAGGACCCAGGTTTCCATCCTCCGGCCGGCCACAGGCAACCAGGACCTGGGCTTTCCTCCCTCTGGCTGGCCGCAGGCACCCAGGACCCGGGCTGGCTTCGTCCAGGCCAGCCACAGGCACCCAGGACCCTGGGCGGCGCTGCCTCGTCTATCCGGTCTAATTAGCATATTACCCTTTTATTAGTAGAGATAATAACCTGCACTGAAATATTAACACCCAATATCCTTTTTAAGGTAAGCTTACCTGGCAATGTGATCACAAATTCCATGGCCTCCAAATTTTGCAGTTTCTACAGGGGCCCCCGGCTTCCGTACCATTATTTTGAGAGTCAGGCGTTTACCCTTCATGCCAGCAGCTTCAAGCCGTCTTTGAATTTCCTCTGAAAGACTCAGAAGGAAAGCTTCTGCTTCTTTGGGCTATGGAAAGGCATACACAGAAAACTCCCATGTTATTTTCCTATAGACCTAACAATTCCAACATTATGCATACACATTATTGACTATTTTGCTAAGCATTTGTTTAAAAAAGATTCTACAAGCTCTAGGGATAGCAAATATTTGAAGACTTAATGTCAAGCACCAAGTCTGGTCTAGTTACAAGATAAGACAATGTGAAAACATAAAGGACAGCCTAAGGTAAACCCATTAAGTGATCAGTACCTGGGTAAACCTTATTCCATAGTTGATCTCAGCTGAAACCGATTTCCTTTCCTTTTCGGTTCGAACTGGTCTGTCATCCAAACCTCGGCAGAACCTGTACAGCATCTGCCCTGTCTTGGGACCAAATTCCCTCTGGAGTCTTGCCATGGTCATGTACTGCAGGTCTCCACAAGTCTTAATTCCCAAAGATGCCAGTTTGGCCTCCATGGACCGTCCCACTCCTAGGAAAGAGCCCATATTGAGTTTAGTTCTACACATAAACTAAGAAAAACAATGAATTTGAATGAAAATTTCATATTGAAATTAATTTTTAATTATTACATTAATTTAACAATTTTAATATTAATTTAAAATAATCCCCCTTAAAAATTTTTAAAAGAATTGATCCTTTGTTTATTGACATTGTTTATCATCAGTCTTTCCCTTTTTTTTGGTTTTGTTTTGTTAATCCTTACCCGAGGATATGTTTCCCATCGATTTTTTTTTTAGAGAGAGCAGAAGGGAGGGTGAAGAGACAGAGAGAGAAACATCAATGTGAGAGGGACACATCGATTGGTTGCCTCCCTAGTGCCTTGACTGGGGTTGGAGATTGATCCCACAACCGAGGTATGTGCTCTTGACCGGAATCGAACCTGCGACCCTTCAGTCTGCGGGCCAATACTCTAACCACTTAGCAACACTGGCTAGGGCTCCTTTTTGTAAAATTGTTGACAGCATTACAGATGTCTCCCATTTTCTCCCTTTTTGCCCCACTCCTTCCACCCCCTGGTCCACCCAAGGCCTTCACCATACTATTGTCTGTGTCCATAGGTTATGTACATACGTTCTTCCATTCTCCCCACTTCCCCCACTGAGATCTGTTATTCTTTTTCATGCAGCCATACCTCTGGACCTGTTTTGTTCATCAGTTTATTTTTAGGTGACATAATCAAAGCATCTCATAGGTTAAAGAATTTTTCTGGCCTGGCTGGTTTGGTTCACTGGATAGAGTGTTGGCCTGGGGACTGAAGGGTCCCAGGTTCGATTCCGGTCAAGGGCATGTACCTTGGTTGCGGGCACACCCCCAGTAGGGGATGTGCAGGAAACCCTACAAAAATGACTCATTTCACAATGGTGTTATGGAGCGAAATTTGTAAGTATTGAAATAAATGTGAACTATACATACATTTAAGAAAGAGTAATAAAAACAAGCAAGGTCATTATTTTCCAACCCACTGGTTCAAGTCCAGTGGTGGCCAGAGCCCAGCCAGCAGCTCAGAGCACCAGGCGGGACCCCCCAGAGAAGACACTCTTGCATTGCAAGGCCACCCCACTCTCATTCAGACCAGGGACAATTGAGACACCTGATTCCCCTCACATGACATCTTTTTTTAAAAAATATATTTTATTGATTTTTTACAGAGAGGAAGGGAGAGAGAGAGAGTTAGAAACATCGATGAGAGAGAAACATCGATCAGCTGCCTCCTGCACATCTCCCGCTGGGGATGTGCCCGCAACCCAGGTACATGCCCTTGACCGGAATCGAACCTGGGACCTTTCAGTCCGCAGGCTGACGCTCTATCCACTGAGCCAAACCGGTTTCGGCTCACATGACATCTTTAAGGTGCAGGAGGGACCTGGAGAAAACCCACACAGAATGGGGAAGGGAGACCGTGCCAACTCCCCTGGGAATCGATTTCTTTTCTCCTCAACATCATAAACAAAATGACACTAAACCACATGACATCATTCATGGACCTGCCTGTAATTTGCCAGCTAGATTTTATATGATTATTCAAATTTAACATCAAATGAAACATCAAAATGTCATATTTCACATTTCTGACATTAAATACAATCTTTTAAGTTATTTAATATGGGATCAGGAAGCTTTAAAATTAACCCATCATAAAATGGCATTTGGGTCATTTAATACTTTGTGGCCTCTAACAGAAATTTCTTAGTTCAGATATACTTTTATTAGACTTAAGCAATACACATCTACAAATATCATCAAATCCATTTTTACTTTTTTTTTTAAAAAATAAATCTTTATTGTTCAGATTAGTTGTTCCTTTTCCCCCCATAGCTCCCCTCCACCTGGTTCCCACCCCACCCTCTGCCCTTGCCCCCCCCCTCCACTGTCCTCGTCCATAGGTGTACGATTTTTGTTGTCTTTTCCCACACTCCCACACATCCCCCCGAGAATTGTCATTCCACTCCCTTTCTATGCCCCTGATTCTATTATATTCACCAGTTTATTCTGTTCACCAGATTTTTTATTCACTTGATTTTTAGATTCACTTGTTGATATGTATTTGTTGTTCATAATTTTTATCTTTACCTTTTTCTTCTTCTTCCTCTTCTTAAAGGATACCTTTCAGCATTTCATATAATACTGGTTTGATGGTAATGAACTCCTTTAGCTTGTTCTTATCTGTGAAGCTCTTTATCTGACCTTCAATTTTGAATGATAGCTTTGCTGGGTAAAGAAATCTTGGTTTTAGGTTCTTGCTATTCATCACTTTGAATATTTCTTGCCACTCCCCTCTGGCCTGCATAGTTTCTGTTGAGAAATCAGCTGACAATCATATGGGTACAACCTTGTAGGTAACTAACTCTTTTTCTCATGCTGCTTTTAAGATTCTCTCTTTGTCTTTTGCTCTTGGCATTTTAATAATGATGTGTCTTGGTGTGCTCCTCTTTGGATTCCTTTTGTTTGGGGTTCTCTGTGCTTCCTGGACTTGTAAGTCTATTTCTTTCACCAGATAGGGGAAGTTTTCTGTCATTATTTCTTCAAATAGGTTTTCAATATCTTGCTCTCTCTCTTCTTCTGGCACCCCCATAATTCGGATGTTGGTACACTTAAAGTTGTCCAGAGGCTCCTTGCACTATCTTCGTGTTTTTTTATTCTTTTTTTTTTTTTTTTTTAATATATCTTATTGATTTCTTACAGAGAGGAAGGGAGAGGGATAGAGAGTTAGAAACATCGATGAGAGAGAAACATCGATCAGCTGCCTCCTGCACATCTCCCACTGGGGATGTGACCGCAACCCAGGTACATGCCCTTGACCGGAATCGAACCTGGGACCCTTCAGTCCGCAGGCCGACGCTCCATCCACTGAGTCAAACCGGTTTTGGCTATTCTTTTTTTCTTTTACTTTTCCGGTTGGGTGTTTTATGCTTCTTCGTATTTCAAATCTTTGACTTGATTCTTGCAATCCTCTAGTCTGCTGCTGGATCTCTGTTTATTATTCTTTATTTCAGTCAGTGTATGTTTAATTTCTAATTGGTTCTTTTTCATATCCTTGAGTGTCTCACTATATTTCTCAGAGGTTTCTAGAAGAATCTCGAGTAACCTTATAACCGTGGTTTTGAACTCTATATCCAGTAATTTGCTTTCCTCCATTTCTTTCATTTGTGACCTGTTTCTTTGTCTCTGCATTTTGGCTGCTTCCCTGTGTTGATAAAGTGGCTTTGTGTGCTAGATGTCCTACAGGGCCCAGCCTCCCTAATTACCTGAGGTGGACACTCTTGGTGCACCCCTTTGTGGGTTGTGTGCACAGTCTTGTTGTAGTTAAGCCTTGATTGCTGTTGGTATCACTGGGAGGAATTGACCTCCAGGTCAATTGGCTATGAGGACCAGTTGTGTCTACAATGGGAGAACTTCTGTGCTAAGACACCTTTATGGGGCAGGACTTGCTTCATTGGGACTTTGGCGCTCACTGAGTCTGCCCCCTGAGTGTGTCTCTTATGGATCTGAGGAGTTGTAATGTAGATGGTCTCATTCTGACCACTGGGTAGACTGGCTCGTGGATCTCCAAGGAAGCACAAAGTCAACCACTGCCTGAGGCCACCCAGCAGGAGCTACAGAGAGATGTTTGGAGATGCCCAGAAAAGGCACAGCTGTGAAGTAATGCAGGCTGCTGAGGAGCCTTAGGCCTTCTTTTGGAAGCTCTGGGGTTCTCTGACCCAACTACAGTTTGACAGGTTTTTAGGCAGAGAAAGGCCAGGCCATTCATATGCAAAACCCTCTGCACACAACTTGGGTAGGGTTGTAAATTGGGTGGGGCGGGGTCTTAGGGAATCCCCAGGGAGGAGCAAACCGCAATGGCTGCAAGTCTGCTCTGCTGCAGAGAGGTCCCGGGGTCTCTGTGTCCCGCGGCACTGTGCAGGAACTATTATCGCTGCAAGCACCTCTGGGAGAAAGCCGCCCTCATGTTCCAGCCCGATGCCAGACAGTCCAGTTTCTCTCCGTATGAGTCTGGGTCCCCAAAGTCTCGCCCGGAACTGGAGTTCAGAGCAGTTGGAAGCTTGTATCCCCCCCCCCCCCCCCCCCCCCCCCCCCCGATATTGAAAGACAACAGCGTACCCAGCTGCCAGCCCCTTTCGTGCCTGCCTCCGTACCTCCACACCTCTGCACCTCCTACCGGACTCAATTCGCTTTTCTCTTTCCTTCTAGTTGTCGAATTTCCACTCAGCCAGCCTTCCCATGGTTCTGGGTGATATTCGTTTTAGCTGTAGTTTTAATGTGGTTGTGCATGGCAGCAAGTTCAGGTGTTTACCTATGCCACCATCTTGGTTGTCTCTCCCCATTTTTACTTTTTATTAATTTCAGAGAGGAAGGAATAAAATTTTGAGACTCAAGTCACCTACTTATAAAATTATCCTGCTGGACTAGTGATAGTTTTCTGATTTTAGTGAGCAAATAGTTTTAATTAAAAGGATAAAGTGTATGAACCATTAACTCATAGAAGTAAAACCTGCATCTCCATCATTCTTGCCAAAGGGCCAGCATGTTTACTTTCACGTTTTGTGTAGGACTGTGTGACCAACTTCCTTATGTAAAATCTTTCCGTGGAGAATCATCAACTAGAGTTCATTACATAGAGGAAGAGAGAGATAGAAACATCAATGATGAGAAAGAATCATTGACGGACTGCCTCTTGGAAAACCCCCACTGGGGATCTAGCCTGCAACCCAGGCATGCTGCCTGACTGCATGTGCCCTGACAGGGAATTGAACTGTGACTCCTTCCTGGTTCACTGGTCAATGCTCAGCCACTGAGCAACACGGGCTGGGCTCACTAACTCCATTTTTAACAACCAAATGAAATAAGAAAACTTTCATCAAAATATGCTACTTTGAACTTTCCCACCACAGACCCACAAGAGCTTGGTGAAGCTCAGACAGGCTGCTTTATAGCAAAGAGGTGAGATTATATGACAGAATCAAGGACTGATGCATGGTTTAGAGAAATTTCTTAGAAAGAGGCATCTACCATAGAAAGCAAGTCTAAATATTTAATAATTATGAAAGGAACTGTCCTATCCCCCCCCCCCCCCCCCCCCCCCCCCCGCCAAAAACCACATCTACTCAAGGTCTTTTAAAAGGCAACCACTTTTCAGTTGCAATGAATCCTATTTGATGATTCTCCATGGAAAGATTTTACATACAGTCCTACACAAAAAGGTAAAAGTAAACATGCTGCCCTTGGCAAGAAAGATGGAGATGCAAGTTTTACTTCAATCTTTGAGTTAACGGTTCACACACTTTATCCTTTTAATTAAAACTATTTGCTCACTAAAATCAGAAAACTGTCATTAGTTCAGCAGGATAATTTTATAAGTAGGTGACTTGAGTCTCAAAATTTTATCTTTCACCTAGAAGTACACTATTTTAAGTTATGATTTATTTAAAGGACCAAAAGTCAACTTCATCATATTCGCTTTAAATGTTTTCTTAGAATTCCTTATCTTCCTACTTGAGAAATACTTAAAAAATAAAACACATTAAAAGCAAAGCTAAATGTAACATTAAGATCCTGATAAATCAATTGAGATAGTCACTGTAAAATTCTAAATTTTTCTCATGGCACTCAAAAATAAATAAATACTTAATTCATGTTTTGGAAAAGAGATACATTATAAAACTTTTAGCACTAATAACCGTTTATAATAAGTTAATGTTAAAAAGAAAAGGTCTGTATTCACCTGGTAGATTAGTAACTAGCTGACCTCTGATGAAATCATCGACTTCTTCCGGCTTTAAGTGGTACTGGCCGTCTGGCTTTGCTTTTCTAGTTGCCATTCTAGCCAGGAGAATATTAGAACCTATAAAGCAAGAAAACAAAAACAAAAGTTATTCAAGAAATAGTCACAATTATTTTTAAAATTTATTAACAAAGACATCTCCAAACAGGTTACTGAGCAAATTTCTATAAATAATGAAAGTAAATTATTTACAATTTTGATCATTTCAAATATAGCATAAAACCAGCAAAATTTTGTTTACTAGAGATTATAACCAGCATGGTTACTGAACAGAGGTAACCATGTTCCTCTTTGTTCCAAAATAAGTATCATTTCAACATCTCCTACCCAGGTAAAGGAATAGAGAAAGCAGTCCAAACAACGGTGATTTATAGGAAGTTGAGAGCAATGATCAGAAATTAGTTCACTTTATCAACCAGCAGATCCAGGCTAGGCAGGGCAATCAGGCCAAATGAACTCTATTGGACTTGGGAAAAAGAAAGCCAAAGAACCAGAAGTCTCACTCTACGACCAGGACACGTATAGTAGAAACTGAGGACATGAGAGACTTAGAAACAAGATGGACCCTGGCAGTGAGGCCCCAGGTGTGGCTGTGAACATGAACCTAGAGCAGAGCAAAGGAAAGGCTCCTGGGAAGGTGCCAGGGACCTGAGAAACAACATGTCAGGTGAACTTGTATGTGAAAAATGACACCTCCAAAAATGATGGAAGGCTTATAGAAAGCACATGTCTTAATTTTAGGGTAGACGTCTATAAAATCCATGTGTTTCCCAGGATAAATATATATATATATTCAAGAAGAGAAAATGTCCTAGAAAGTCACACCAAAATGATAAATATGGTGAGTTCTAAAGAAGAAAAGGGGGCTGAGGAGAGGAAATATCATGTGGGAATTTTCTTTTAATTATGTGCTTGAATTTGAAAGAATTTTTTGGTTTTTTTTGAAAGAATTTTTCATATCGTCATACTTGTACATTAAAAATGCGTCCAATAAAAAACACACCAAAGCTTGTGCCTGACTGGAATTGCACCAGGTGAGCCCTAAGTGAAAGATGAAAAGGACCTGCAGGCCAAACATCAGGCGGGCTGGCTAGTAATAGAGGGATGCAATGAATGTATTAACATTGTTTTACTTTCTGTATCTTATGCTGTTTTGACACATTAAAAATCTTGGTGGGCAGTGAGAGACTGCCCTCCTGAGGCTAGCTAATTTCTAAAGAGTAAACACTTCCTAGTGAACATGCCTCCCACAGGCCAGGCAGCCATCCCAACCATTTCCTTATCCAACTCACACACAAAGCCAGTATGCTCCTGCTCTCCCTCATCCCAGAGCCAGGTACAGGCGACCAGAGACCACCCTTACAGCTCTAAGGCCACTGGAAGTACCCAGAGTAGCCAATCCTGAGCTGTTTACTCTTGCTCTGCCCGGCCGGCCTTTCCTAAAGAAACCCCAGTAAAGACTCAGGACTAGGATTCCTCTCACTCCTGCTTCCTCCTCCCGACCGAGCTCTGGTTGCTCCCTCTCCTCCCCCACGGTCCTGCATGGAACGGCATGCCCTCTGGTCCTCTCGGGAAATGAAGCCATAAAAATCTTCCTTCACTAGGACTGGCTCTTTTATCTGCATAAATTAAAAGGCCACCGGTACAAATGAGACAGGAACTTCAGAGGAAGAAGGGTTTTTGAATGAGAATGGAGAAGTCATGACTGGAAGTGACAGTGAAGCCAAGAGAGAGCTGTCCCTCCCTCTCAAGCCTGTGGCACAGAGCATGACAGGGACAAACTGGATCCACTTGAGAGAATGGCAAGAAGAGAGGTGCTGAGGAGGTTCTGAAAGGAGGAGGTGGCTCAGGGAAGGTTAGGCATGGAGAGAGAGGGTTCCAGAGGGCACAGCGGACGAGTCCACAAAAGGATAAATGGTGGGAGTTAACGAGGAAACCAAGGGCAAGACATAAGATCAACCAACTGCGAGTGGAGACAGGATGGCCCCGCAGTCCAGGAGGCTGGAGTTCAGAAAGTAACTGATTACAACAGGCCTGGAACTTCACACTGAACTCTGCACCCTCACCACCCTGCTGTAAACATGGCTTCTGTCCACTGACAAAAAGTACACTGTTCACACATACTGACTTCAATTCTCCCATTTCTGAAGAACAGGTGAGAGATACTCCTGAAGAGCAGGTGAGAAATACTCCAACTTGGTTATTCCAAAGATATTATCAACCACTGACTTGCACTTCCCACACTTTTATCTCATGTACTGCACAATTGTGAGCAATGGTAAGAATTGTTTAGGAAGAGGCCTATACAGGAAGGTAATAAAAACAAAACCCAAAATTCATTCCTAAAAATTAAGTGATCCAAAGTAATACTTTGAGTAAAGTGAACAATAGGAGAGAAGCTGGATCCTAACCAATCCCAACAGAGGCAGCACAGTGAGTCTGGTCTTTGATTTCCATGCGGACAGCGCTTGCAAATTCGTCAGGAGTAAGCTTGGTCTCCGCAAGGATTTCAGTGATGTCCACCAGCGCCTCATCACAGCTGACTGCTTCGATGTTGTGCGTATAGCTGTCAACACAAAGCACAGGCAATGAGGCACAGCTACAACTGCATCCATCACCACAAACGTGGGAAATACAGTCTTTCCATGGTACCCCCCCCCCCCCCAACACTTCCTTACAAGACTTAAGATGATAAAAAATATATTAGCATTTTCATTAAACTGGCCCAAGTGCAAAGTTAATTAATTAGTGTTTTCTCTTTCCATATCATCTACCAAAAAACAGCAGGAATTATCATTCCAGTTTCTCTATACTCAGAACACCTTTATAAACCTCTGAATAGTTGGAAAGTAGTAGGTGTGTTAGAACTGTCAACATTTAATCTAAAAAATTTTCAGACATGGTTTACCAGAATTCCTAAAGAACAGAAAAATCATATATCTGTCAAATAAGTAACCAATGCTGCCCTAAACAAAAATGCCACAATTCCATACCATTCACAGTGGCAGGCCCGAGACACAATATACAATGGCCAATCACCCGAAATGCCCACCTAAAAGGACACCGCCTACATTCCCAGCATAGGAGCTACTTTAACTTTTTGTTTTTGGTTATGAAGTATCCACACACAAAAAGCTTGTTTTAACTATCTAGAGAAGAAGAAAAGGGAGAGGAGCATTGCCATGTGCTCCAATGCTAATTAAATATGTGGACCACGAGTGGGAGGCAAGCAGAGGCCTTAGGGCCAAAATGTATCTTCAGGAGCCCACTTGGTAATGTACACTAGGAGGCATAGGCCTCATCCCTCACCTACACCTTACTGTAGGCAACACAACAGTCAGACTAAGTGTCTGTATCCATTCAAGAATGAATGAATGTTTTATGCCTAAATAAAAGGTGGCATCTGTAAGAGCAGAAGGGCATGCTTGACTTGAAGAACCTGTTCAGAGTCAAAGCTGCCCTGAGGCATGGTGACTAGGAAGCTAAGGCAGGATTTCCAAAGGGCTGTAGGAGAATATCACAGATTCCCGCCCCCCCCCCCCCCCCCCCCCCCAAAAAAAAGACCAGCCACATGCCACTGAAAATGTCTCAACAGACTAAAATTCTATCAGGACTAATACATGCATGGCTGGCAGTTGGCACATGAGGACCACTACCTAGCTGAGTCAACCACTCCCAGCCCTCATTTGGACACTACCACTGACAGCTTCAGAACAGGATTTAAAAAGCACACCTTTCACTAGGCAATACCAACGTTCCTGCATTTGGGTTTTAAGGACAGCTGTGATTACACCTGGGGCTCATCAGTCAGCACTCAGGCATACATACTGATGCCAGACAACTTCATCTGCCCCTTTATATTTTCGCTCCTGCTAAAGCAAGCTCCCACAAAGTAAGAGATTGGACCGTATTCTTCTCTAAAGGACTAACAGCATCAACAGCTGTCCATATAAATAGATACTCAATAAACAGGAATTCAAAATAATGCATACGAAAGTCAAGGAAGAGGCGAACAGAAGCCAAATGTCTATCTCCTAGAACACCCACACAGCCCAAGGGTCGGCACACCCTGGCCCACTGTCAAGATGCCTGTTTTGGTAAGAAAATGTAGTGGAATAAGATACCATCTGGGGCTGCTTTCACACTAAACAGGAGGCGAGTGGCTGGGACACAGACCTACACAATCATTACAGACAAAATGTGCTGATTTCTGCCCTAGAGCACAAATGGTCTGGCATATACTTATTTTAAATTTTGAGTTCTTAATTGATATTAAATATACCTACACTGTAAACATTTTAAAATTTAATCTCCTTTTCTCAAGCCAACTAATAAAACACCTTGAAACTATTACTAAAACTAACTTTTACAGAAACTAACTCTGGCATATCTACTAATTTTAGAAGACAAAGGGCTTTAGAGCGTCTCTACTTGTTCACCATCAATTCTAATTTTAAACAAAACAATAATTCCAATGTATTAAAAGGGAATAACCAGGTTTAACCCTTTGAGTGCCAACCAATATCCTAGGAACTATGCTAAAATTGCCAAGGCATTTTTGCTGATTTTACAGCAGTTTAGGAAAAAAATTATGAATCGCAAGTAAATGAAGTTACATATTCAAAAACTTAAGGAAACCTTTACTACATTGACATATTTAGCAATATCATCATCACTAATAAAAGCAGACTTAGAACTGGACGCCATTTCGAAGCTTTGACAGCGCTCTGGGCACTTTGGCGAAAGACAGGAGGAGCGCGATCGTGCTCCCCGGCACTCAAGGGGTTAAAAATTCCTATCCTTCATTTGTCTGGTTGCATGGAAAGAAAACTAGAACCACTGACTACAAGTTATCTATACTAATAAAAGCGTAATATGCTAATTAGACTGGACATCTTTCCAGACGAAGCCAGGGCTGCCAGGGCCGACCTCTAGTATATATATAAAATCAGATTCTGACCAAGTTCAGCAGCACAAAAAGATGGAACTACCAATTACTGGATCTGCTCAAAGAAAGGAGGACAGGCTGCCATACTGGAATGCTGAGGAAAGGGTTCCTGAGAGAAAAAAAGTCTATCAAAAGCAACGAACAGCCCTGCAGCGTGGTTCAGTGGGTGAGCATCGACCTATGAACCAGGAGGTCACGGTCCCATTCCCAGTCAGGGCACATGCCCTGGTTGCAGGATCCATCCCCAGTAGGGGGAGTGCAGGAGGCAGCCAATCAATGATTCTCTCTCATGATTGATGTTTCTATCTCTTTCTCCTGGAGTCTCCCTTCATCTCTGAAATCAATAAAAATACATTAAGAAAAAAAAAAGCAACTCTGATCATCTGAAAGCAACGGGACTCTTTAATATCAGACAGAAGAAGCAGGACAGACACACAGTGACGATATCACATACTATACCTTGCCAATGTCTCATACATTGTGCGTGCAACTTCCTTATATGCATGAAAATCATATGGAACAGCTTGAAGATTAGGACAAAGTTGTTTAGCGTACCCAAAAAACATACCATTCTTAATACCAACTTGTCTAGAGAAAAAAAAAAGACATAATGAAAGTTATACTAAAAAATATTAAATGCAAAATAAAGTATCAAATACGTGATACCATATCCCAAGCCACTAATATGCTAATTTTCATTTAACTCCATTCTCATTAGGGATAAAAATAAACATAAAAAACCTTACAGGTTTGTCTTCCTCCCAAAGGAGAATTCCACAATTGTCTGATTAGTGTGAATGACACATGGAGATGTGCCAAAATATGTTATCACAATGTTTGCCTCCTGCCTGCAATGGAAGATTTCTCCTAAGACTCACACCTTTGGCCCCTTTGTAGACGCCAGCTCCATGTACTAGAGATATCTCAACCACAGGGAGCAGGAATCCAAGACAGGGTTTCTTCCTGACACAGGAACCACTTGGCCAGGACTCATCCCCCAAAGACAAAATATAAACAAAAGACTATACAAAGCAGTGCTATGTGACAAGCAGACAAAATGTACCCATCCTACTACCTCCCGGTTGCCACTGACCAATTCCATGCTCCGCAGGCACCTCCACAGTGGCTGAGATGCCAACAGCACTGTGTATGGCAGGACATCAGTCTGGGTAGGAGCCAGGGTTCTAGCACTTTGAGGGATCTAATTGAAAATGGTAAATTTTACATCTTGTTGTGTGCCTCAATGCCCCACATTACCTTTGATATCTGGAGCATTCAGCACAAAAGTATAACTGTGGACTTATACATAATTAGTAAAATTCCATTTTACTACTCTGTAATGAATCAAGAAAAAAAGGTAAAAACACAAGCAAAATAATGAGCAATGTTTTCACCAGATTATATACTCCTATGGAAATACATCAAGTGGTTATTCTATACATACATTCAATAAATACTTACACTAAGTGCTTACTTAGTATGGAGCATGCTCTGTTTTAAGAAACATAGTCTTTAATTACTGAGAGGCCTCTGGCATCCTCCCATCTGAGACCAACAGTGAGAGCCAAGAAAAAAAAAGAAGCCTCCAACTTACTCAGAAAAAATGCAAAATCACATGCACTTCTCATATATACAAAAACAGTTAAAATTATCTAACTGCAAAGCCCCTAATAAATGAGAAAGTTCTAACAGAAAGAAAAAATGACCATAAAGGAAGTGATGACAGACAAAACAGAAGGTAAAACAAATTATTTTATTCATTCCACAAAATTTTATGTCTCAGGCATTTTGGGAGGTGGTAGATAAGAAACGTGAATGAAACTAGCCTCAGGATGATCATGAGGATGTCTGCCTTCATCCCCCAAAGAATGGATATCATCAATGGACCTTCATTAGTACGGTAGGGCAGTATATATACAGGGGTGGGGCAAAAGTAGGTGTACAGCACCGACTGCGGGCTCCATTCCCGGTGAGAGGGCGTGCAGGAGGCAGCTGATCAATGATTCTCTCTCATCGTTGATATTTCTATCTCCTTCACCCTTCCTCTCTGAAATCAATAAAAATATATTAAAAACAAAAAGTAGGTGTCCAGTTGTGAGTACATGAAACGAGTTTATTCTCGTATTATTATCACTTATTGTAATATTTTCCATATGAGCACCTATAAACCTACTTTTGCCATAATATTTAGAAATCTACATATTTTACCCAATAGTGTAAAATATTTCCAATGCTAGGTATATAGGTTCAACATGTAAAAGCTAAATTTACAAAAGTAATTATTCATTTTTAAAGAAATGTGTTACATAATTGATATAAACATCATATTCTTAGATTTACAATAATTTCCTTTTCAAAATTTTCACTTATACAAAAATGTTCAGGGCATATTACTTAGAAAAATAGAATACATCTCCTCATGTACTCATGCATATGCACATCCTGAGACAAGTGTTTAGGAGCCACTATAAGGACGCTACAAACAAAAAAGGAAAACCAAGAGGTTTCCATAACCAAGGGAAGCAAAGTACCTTGAGTAGATGATTGAGAAATGAGATTTGTTTCACATAGAATAACTGAGTAGACAATTACGAAACAGTCTAATGTTACTCTCCACTACAGTGACTTCTTTCTTATTCCTCCCGCTAAAGTCCCATGCAGGGTACACACCAATACTTCCCGAGTTTGTGTGGCAGAAACAGCTGTTCCCAGTTCACGCAGCAGAGATCATGCTCTTTTTGGTCACATGCTACGCTCAGACAATTATTTTTGATGTTGGATAAACAATATAAAAAAAATTAACCACTAAGTCATTTCCATGGTCCATTTAGTATACAAAAGACATCTATGTCGCTGAGAAGAGCAAAAGGTCCTTACAAAAGCCCATAATAGCAGGTTTAAAAATTATCTGATCTTAAAAATCTATGATTTTAGGATATCTGTATATTATCTACTCATCTACATATCTACCTTCTCACTTATAGACACAGAGCGTGTTCTTTCAGTAAGTATGGGTAAAACTACTAACAATAATGCATATTCTGACCTACATTTACACAGCCTCCTTTTTATGACTTCCACCAGCTGGTGTTCACATTCCATCCTTTGCTAACTCCATTATTAATCTGTCTACTGAAAACTTATCAATGCACAAAGCTGGGCTAACCATCCCCACAAGTCCAGTCTCCACTCCCAACCTAGAAATATCTCTGATATAATTGTGAATATATTATTTCAAAAATCTCCGCACTTAAAGAAAATATAACTATTTGATAGCCACAACAAAAGGGTATCCAAAAATTGTTTTCTGGAGACCTTCATTAGCAATGAGCCATCTAGAAAATGGAAAATTACAATTAAAAGACCAAAACTCCACTACTGTGGTTTTTGTGGGTTTTTCCCCAACTTAAACTCAAATTCATGTTCATCATTTCTGCATCTCCTTAAAATAAACATCTGCCACGTAAGTGGCATTTAAATGGCATGCTACATACCATTTGGCCCTCATACACCATCAGCCCAATTGTTCTGTAATAACTCAGCTTGACAACCACCATCTGTGATACAGGTGCACCATCCAAACCCCAACAGAAGCCTGGAATCTAGACACAAGTGTGACTCTGGAGATCCAGATCCACCAGGAGCTGGAACACTTCTACTTTGGAGGCAGCCTCAGCAGCCAATCCAGCATTCAGCTTGGGGGTACAGAGTGAGAAGAGAGATCCTAAAGAGGAGCACAGAAAGGTGGAGCTTTCACTTCATCAACCAGCAAAACCCAAAGTGTGAGAGAGTATCTGGGCTTCATCACACCCTCCAGATCTGGGACACAACTGTCAGCCATCAGAACCACAAGTCACTGTTCAATAACTCAGTTGGGGAGAAAAACACCAGACTATTGAGCACAACATGAGATCAGCTCTAACTTGCCTGTGCTAACAAATAGACTAGTCCAAAAGGCAAAAGTAGTTGACAATTATTTTTTTACTAAAGTAAGTTTTAACTCAGTTACATTATCAACAAACAATGAAAGAAAACAATTTTGTCATCAAAGGCAAAGTTAGTTTAGGAGTAAAAGTTTGACATGTCAGAAGTGGAAAATACTTTAAAATATTTTATAATTATACACAGATGATGCTTTTTCCTTAAATATCTTCTTATAAAACAATCAGAAAATTTTAAATAAACTATTTTGGTTAGATGATGTTGAGTTGAAAATTTTTGTTCAGATCAGACTTGCTTAAATAACCCCAACTTTTAATTAAGACTGAAATATGTTACATATATCGAATCATTATGTATACCTGAAATTATATCTCAATTTTTTAAAAGTATGAATGACAAAGCCACAAGATGCTACCTACTTCTCTCTCTCAAAAAAATAATAAAATACTGAAAAATATAATTGATGTAAGACTGTTTCTTTAAATTTTAAATTAAATACTTTAACACTTGCCAACAATGTGTAAATGCCTGCTGTTATAAAGGTAAAAATGTCCGTGTTTAGTTGTAAGAAAAAAAAAAAAAAGACTGCTCTTTTTAATTAATTCATTGTTACTCCTTCTACTTTCACAACTATTATAACAGATTATTTTTAAATGACTGATTTTTTTTAAATATGAGAAACATATATATGTAAAATGTCTGTTTCTTCTTATATTGAGACAGCCAACAGTAATTAAGGTATAAGTTTACTATAAGATAAAGATCCACAAAGCTGGTGCTAACAAGTGGACAACAATGCAATTATAAGTGAGATTATTGGGTAGGCCAGTATGGAATTATTTACTTTTAACTTAATAGGCAATCAAGTTTTAACGTAATTTTTAAAAGAAACTGAGTATTAAGGGTTAATATCATAAAGGATTTTTCCTAGCTGTTAAAGGAATGATTAGCGTAGATGAACACTACAGCCTCTTCCATTCAAAAGTATCTAATTCTTTAGTCCATGCTTCAGAAGACAATGGTTTAAAAAATTAGTGTCCAATTTCTTTTGATTTCCACTGTAGAATTTACAGGTTCCTCAGGAAACTATCAAAAGTTTTCTACAGCCCTAGTTGGTTTTCCTCAGAGCATCGGCCCGTGGACTGAATGATCACAGGTTCGATTCCAGTCAAGGGCATGTACCTTGGTACATGCCTGGTTGGGGCATGCAAGGGAAGCAACCAATTGATGTTTCTCTGTGTCTCCCTTTTCCTTCCACTCTCTCTCTCTCTAAAAAAAAAAAATCAATGGGAAAAATATATCCTAGGGCAGTGATGGCGAACCTTTTGAGCTCGGCATGTCAGCATTTTGAAAAACCCTAACTTAACTCTGGTGCCGTGTCACATATAAAAATTTTTTGATATTTGCAACCATAGTAAAACAAAGACTTATATTTTTTATAGTTATTTTATATATTTAAATGCCATTTAACAAAGAAAAATCAACCAAAAAAATGAGTTCGCGTGTCATAGGTTCGCCATCACTGTCCTAGGGTGAGGATCAACAACAACAACAAAAAGAAATCTACATTTGAGGCTAGAAACATTTCTTTCCATACATGTCTGTATATTTTTAAATCATAGGCCTGACTAGCATGTCTGAATCCACTTCCAAAGATTATATGAAAATAATTAAGTACAATTAACCATTCCTAAATATTATAACACAGTTAATTTTCACATACCTGGCTTCATAACTGCAAGATGCAATTTCAGCCTTCGACAAAACAGAATCAATTCCATTAGTATGTGCAGAATCTTGATTCTCCCACAGTGATGAATCTGGTATATCTGCTTTAAAAATAATAAAATTTAATGATTATATGTTAAAAACTGGTTTTCCTTAACTTCCATTCAAGAAATGTATTTTTCATTCCTTTCTTATACATATAAATTTATAAATAAAAAATAAATGTATATATAAGTTGAGCAACCTCCAAATATAGTTTATCCCCATTGGTATTTATCTTATTTAATAAAAGGAAATCTATAATTCTAAAATGGTTTGTTTCCATTAAGTTTTCTACTAGCAGACAGATAAAAACTTGGAATAAATGGAAAGTATTCTGTTTTAATAATACTTTGGAAAAAATGATCAAAAGCTAAATATGAAATATCCCCTGAACCCAGTCTCTTGGATGGACAAGGATGAAAGGTGATCAGGATGATGAACCCCTCCTATAGCCTCAGAGGATTAAGTAGTGCTCTCTCATGGGAAACAGTTAAGGGAAAATATAAACCACTCTAAATGTTCTTTGCTGTTTCCTAAAAGAACTGCAATACTTAAAACTAATTAACATGTTCAACAAAGATCAAATTCCTACAAGACATTTGATCAAACAATAATTTAGTAAGTCATATACCATAAAAAAATTTCACCCTAAATTTAAGACTTTTCTTTTGCACATATGTCAGGTAAAAGAGCTTCACATTATCCACCCTTCCAGAAAATTCTACTTTTGATTTAACAATGCAGGTTCAATTAAACATTAAGTGTGGTCAGAATACCAACTGCTTCATGGAAGGCAACTCTAGCCTAAATAGTACAGCTCACCAAACCAAACTGCCTGCTTCACACACAAGTGTAAGAGTCTGCGAACTACAGGCACTTCACTTCCTTTGGGCCACCTTCGGCCTCCCTCATAACTGAGAAACAGATGAAAATGCAGCTTCAGTTACAGTCTTGGATAATGCTACAGGCTCCAAGAAGAATATGCTCTAAAAACATAATTTTAAAAACAGTCTCAGCTATAGTTCTATTATGAACAAAAATACCATTAGTTAGTAAAACCAGACCAATATACACCACTTCAGCTAATTCTAGACAAACCTATTCTGAGTATATTGTAGCAATGCAACTCAAAACTCAGCATTTCTCTTCGACTTTTTTCAGAGACATAATTTCCATAAAAAAAATCAGCCAAGTTAAAGCACTACCAGAAAAACATGGCTAGGTGTCTGGCTTTCTGGGCTAAAACAACTGTTCCTAGTTTGACTCCAGTAGTCTACATATTTTTACAAACTATGCAACCCATATAAGCATTTCTGGATTCGGCACCCATACACGCAAAGCATAAATGCAAACCAAACTCTGAGGACTGGCATCTTAATGAGGTCATATCCCACTTATATAAAAAACAAAAACAGCAGAGTATATAATTAGAGCTATGATTTCTGATATATTGTGACTAATATGTGTTAGAGTATGACAAATTAAGGACAGAATGCAAAACAGACTACTTCTGAAGCGTCTTAGAAGACTACATAGCAGCTTTAATAGTCCATTACTCTAAGCTGAAAATCCTTGAGAATTTCAGGATTGTATCACAGTTCAAGAGGCTACAACTAAACAACAATAACAAAAAGTTGAAGCTTGAACAGCCACAACCAGCTGCTTTTCAAATGTATAACCATGAGTTATGCATTAAAAGTTGGGGAGTTAGATGACTTATATTTGAAAGGCTAGTTAAATAGTCTAAGACACCCGTCTTAAGAATTACAGAAACCATGCTTAAGGTGAGAACAGTATCTGAGGTCCCTGCGCTACCAAGGCCCTGCCTGAGAGGCAGCGCCTGGGGTTCCCCTTGGCTGGGCTGGCTGACCTTTTCCACAGTGCAGCAGAGTGCGTGGATCCCTCCACCAGCGGAGTGAGTTGCTTCAAGGGAGATTCGGGGAAATGCAGGGACACACTGTCCTCACTGGAGGGCAAAGTAGAGAACTGCTCATCAAAACTTGACAAACTAGACGGGCACATGGAGAATGTGGAGGAACGGTTGGAGAAATCAGAGGCCAGGACCCAAGTCTGTGAAAAAGAAATCGCTGAGAATAAATCTATGGCTAGTACGAATTTTAAAACTGTTGTTCTTTAGAATGAACACTGAAGTTGCTGAAAGGACAGGAAACACTGCATCATGGAATCCCGGGAGGGATAAAAAGGCCCAACCATGATATCTCGAGTATAAAGGGATTCCAGATATTGAGGGTCATCAATGAGAAGTGGCATCACTGAGCATCGCTCAGGAGGCAGCTAACCAAAGGAAGCCACGATGGAGAGTCCTGCTTACACTGTTAGACAAGAGTTTCTGAAAATGACCAATAAGAAAATAAAGCTTTTACAAAGGGCTAAAGATGCTACTTGGTCTAATGCTCTGCCTAGACATACAAGTCAAAACATTAGAAATGAATTTATTTTTAAGGTTAGTGTGCAGAAGCCAAAGATTCTAATTCCTAACTTTATCCTCAAAATTTTACAATTTGGTATCATATCTAATAAGGACCCAGAGAAAGATAAGAAATAAAAAGGAAAGAGGAACAAGGGCATTGATAAAACAAGTCCTAAGTAACAAGTTCTAAGTGCAAACTTAGTTGCAACCAAACTTTATAACAAAGGGCAATCTATCCATTTTATATGTGACAAATATTTTGGTAAGTGCTTACTGGGTCAAAAGGCTTAGAACACAAAAGTGAATGACATGAAGTTAAGAGAAAGAATATAAAGTACAAAGTATCATATTCATCTCTTCTAGTGACAAAAATATCTATTTTTGACAGTTTTCAAAGGCAAGTGAAATTTCAATATTTCTCCTAATATTTACCTTCCAGTTTACCATCCACACAAGAGGTGGAGGGATGTGAATTAGAAAAGGTCATTACAATGCCATGAAAATCCAGTGGCTAAACTGATGAAGACCAATAACAGTAAGTTTTGTTAACAAACTGTTTATGGTCAGATCATTTGTGAATGAAAGGAAAGAGGAAGAGGACTGGCTCTCAGCTACTCCTAAGAAAAGCTTGCTTGACAAGGTCAAAATTCCAGATGCAAACTGGAAATAAGAATGCGTGTGACAAACACATTTTTACCCAGAAACTGAGCACTGAGTACCTGAGAGATGTTACTGACTAGTATGCACATAATATTTTCTCCTTCTTTCAACGTTCATTCAGTAAGTTTTTACTAATGTCCAATATGTGACAAGTGTTGCGCATTTCCTTAAGCTACTTGGTTTCTAATACCACACAGAAAATACAGAAAGAAAACCACAAAACCATACGACCAATACTTATGAAACTGCCCATATTGTCAAATACCACAATACAACTAAATCTCAATAAGCTCAAAATATTCACTACCTCAATATCTACTCGTGACACTCAAAATATTAGAACCTTAAAAATCTCTTAAAAGATTTAAAGACCGAGAAAAGCTTTAGGTAATCTGGAAAGTACAGACACACATGAAGCATAAAGATGTACTAGTATGTATCTACAATTATTTTCTCTTATACCTGTACCATGTAAACAGATCACAACCAACAAAAAGATTAATCCAAAAAAAAGGCCTTAGTGATGTCAACTAGCTTTCCTATAGCCTTAATTTCATTGAGATCATTGCTAAAACAAACCTAAGGTTTCATAACTGAAAATTTAGGGGCCTGAAATAATTGGGATGAAATTTAACTGCACAATTTCCATTCCACTGTATAGCTAATTTCTGACTACTTTCTCATTAGCATTTTTCTGACAAACAAAAAATTTTTTGACAAACTAAAACACTTTTTGGTTTTGCAAACATCCACGAAGAAACTGATTAATGTTAAAGAATTTAATTTCTAAGCAAATACTTCTCAGGGAATATACTCAGGAGAAAAAAAAACCCACAAGAAAATCTTAATAGTATTTTGATAAATTTATGATTTTCATTTTATTAATAGCCAAAATTTAAAAGCCAGAGAGATAAGAAAATGTTTCTAATATGAAATAGGTTCAACAAAGATATGAGGAATGATTGCTGATATTTATCTTCTTATTCCAGTAAACTAAAGCCCTACTCTATATTACTCCACTGCCTCATACAAGTCTTTAGCATTAACTTTAGCGTCTTTACTGTAATCAGTGATCAAACAACTAGCAATTAACTTGCGAGTCTAGAAGCTTCCACAAAATAATGCCCATGATTTTTATCCCCAATCTAAATTTATACAAAGCAAACTAATCACAACTTTTAAAACATTTTTCACTCTCTGTCCCAGGAAAATATCATCATCCAATTCAACCAAGCAAAACTATAAATCAGTTGTAGATATTATTACATTTCAATTTTGCTTTAAGGTATCACTGACACCTTAGAACACCTGAATGAAAAAGCTAATTAATTCAACTGCTTTTGCTGCTGTAACGACAATACCAACAGCAAAAGCCAGAAATCTTCAACAGGAGCACAATGACTTCAAAGAGAGCTCATGATTTGTACCTGCTTTGCCTTTCAGGATTTTATTCTGGTAATACTGCCACTCCAACTGGGGGTTAGCTCCAGGACGCAGAGGTGCCCTTCCTGTGCCTCTGTTACTTGTAACAGCCACGGGTTTTCCTGAGAGGAAAAGAATAAAATTATTTTAAAATCTAAGTACAGGGAAGTGAAGAACACTAACAATATGTAAAGGAAAAATTTTTAAAAAATTTAAAAAACATGACATTTTTTCTTTAGCTTTATTTAGGCATTAATCCATAAAGGAGCTATTATTATCTTTGAATATTATCAATCACCATGTACAAATCATTTAAGTTTCTCAGCACACCCCAAAAAAGTAAACTACTGACAATTTGGATGCATTTATTCAACTTTAAAACAACATTATCACCTAGCTTTCCATGGTTTTTGTTTGGTTTCTTACAGCTGGAAAACAGACAACTCAGATCCTAGGTTCAGACTGGAGGGGCTAAGGAGAGAAGGAACTAACTAATCTAGATTTTTAATATTTCCGGTATCAGAAAAATAGAGCAATACCAAAACAAAACTATTTTACAGCAAGAGACACAACATATATGCAGAGGAATCACAACCTCACCTCTATTTAATCAAATGTTCAGTATATAGTCCTATTTTGGTTTATTTATAAAAATATTTCAGTATCACTTCTGCCTGTGTGTGTTAAGTTATGAGATAACGGTAACTTCTAAAGCTACAGCATAATTACTTCACACATATTTTACTGGACGCATTTGTTGTGAGAACAAAAATTAATAAACAATAATAAAGAAGTCACTAATGGGCTAAATCAATTTTTTAACATTTAAATAATCCTTTCAGAGGTAAAGAGCAACTACTTGTGACAAAAATAAAGCTCTGGTATTAATCCCAGTAGCTCTGTGCTGTCCATAAGGGAAGAACTGACTCTCCGAAGAAAATGTTACATCTCTCAGACACAGAAGGAACCACTGAAAAATCCAGAATAAGTATATTTTTAAGTACCGGTTAGCTAACAAATATCTGAAATTCAATTAAAACAAAGACTCATAGATGACAACATATTTTAGTGATATTCAGTAACACAAAATTACAATTAAAAAATTGGTATGTTCACTATGTACAGAATAGTTATTTATTCAAGAGGAAGTATAGCAACCCAAGTCATAAAAACATACGCTACCATAAAAACTCCCATTTACTAACAAAGTAATAGTAAATATAAATAAAAATATGGACAATGCCCAATGCAAGTCCCTGCCTACATTAGTCTAAGACAGGGGTGGGCAAACTTTTTAACTCGGGGGCCACAATGGGTTCTTAAACTGGACCAGAGGGCCGGAACAAAAGCATGGATGGAGTGTTTATGTGAACTAATATAAATTCAAAGTAAACATCATTACATAAAAGGGTACGTTCTTTTTTGTTTGTTTGTTTTAGTCATTTCAAACGGGCCGGATCCGGCCTGAGGGCCGTAGTTTGCCCACGGCTGGTCTACGAAGACAGAGCCTTCAGTTGAAGAGTTCTTCCCTAAAGACCTGATTTCTACAGGCAGAAAAACATATTTCTCATGATAACAGAGTCCAGAAAATTTAGAAGCAGGAATTGATTCTGCCAAGGAAAATTAGAAATACTTCTTAAAAAATACTTTATGGCCCAGCATGGCTCAGTGGTTGAGCATCGACCTATAAACCAGGAGGTCATGGTTCCATTCCCGGTCAGGGCACATGCCCGGGCTGCAAGCTTGATCCCTGGTGGGGGCGTGCAGGAAGCAGCCAATCAATAATTTTCTCTCATGGTTGATATTTCTATTTTTCTCTCCCTCTCCCTTCCTCTCTGAAATCAATGAAAATATATTTAAAAGTAGATATTTTGTGATCCTTAGAATATATATTTATTTATAATAACATATGAAGTTTCTGAAAACATAGAAAAGAATACAGACCTTTGAGATCTGGCCTATTTCGTATACCCACTGATACAAAGAAGCAATCCATATCAACATGCATTATACAGCTCTGATGTCTGGGTGAACTCAATACTGACATATTTCCTAGAAGGAAAAAGAGAATGTTCAAAACCCAAACTAATTTTTAATATAAAAGTAACAGGTCTAGTTAATTTTACAAATTATATTTTTAAGTGCTTACAAGTAGGAGTCTAAAAAAATATAGAATCTATTATAGATTATTTCTATCACCTCAAGGAAAGGCAAATCTCAGTTTCTTTAGCTCTAAAAGTAGTTCAGATACAGACTGAGCTTCCCAATAATTAAAATCAATTGTGAAAATACCATGTTCTCTTCCTAGCGTATATTCTAATAAAGTCTCAAATTAATAGTTTGTCTAATGCTTAACATTTCTATGTGCTATTTTATAAAATTGTATGAAGGTGTTTTCATATACTTAGTTGCATAGAGCTCAGTAACTTCAAATGTAGCCTACAAACATTCTTTGATAAAATAAAAATTGCTGCTATTAATGAGTGCTTGGTAGGTGTCAACCACTGTTGTAGGAGGTTTACATGTGAGAATTTCAACACTATGAGACAGGCAATCTTGTTATCCTTATTTTACAGATAATAACTTGCTTATTGAGTCACACAGCCAGTAAGAGACTAAGCTGGCATTTAATCCCATGCAGTCTGATTTCAGAGCCCTCAAGCTACGATAAAGTTGTTCTAAACAGACACACTTAAAAAAATAAAGAAGCAAAATCTATGTATAAATTCTCCTCATGCATTTAAACACTATCAAAAGTCAGCTCTAACGCTTATATGAGTGTTCTCTCCTAAGGTCTCTGGCTTCTAATCATCCTGAGCAACAGGGAGGCCATCGGGTTAGTTTAACCCTAATCCAGCCACAACCAGAGCTTTCCTCCATATCAGTCTCACCCTACCCTTTCCCCTAGCCCTTCAGGGTGGACAGCCTTGGAAATATGACCCCTGAGATTATATAAAGTTCTGGCCTCATAAAGGAGTTTTCCTCTGGTGGATTAAAGAATACTAGTACTGAAGGTTTCTCTTCACAACAGGCTTCCAAAAACTTACATCTACTGCCCAAAAGGTTTAGGCCACTCCATTTACTAAATTCTGACTGCAACGCATTTACCTAGTTTTGTATCAGCAGTTCTCAACCTGTGGGTCTCGACCCCTTTGGCAGTCGAATGACCCTTTCACAGGGGTCACCTAAGACCATCCTGCATATCAGATATTTACATTACAATTCATAACAGTAGCAACATTACAGTTATGAAGTAGCAACGAAAATTATTTTATGGTTGGGTCACAACATGAGGAACTGTATTTAAAGGGCCAGAAGGTTGAGAACCACTGTTCTATATGCAAGGCACTGAGCCTTTGTTCATGTTATCTTCCTTAAATTCCCAATCCCATCAGGTGAGCATGATGGAATAGCATTCCACTGCAGGGAGGAAACTGAGACTCAGAGAGGGGACTGATGTGCCCATGGTCTTGCTTCATGAGAGTAAAAGAGTTAGGGTTTGCGTCAGAGTATGTCATCTAACTCCAAAGCCACACAATTCCTTACTACCTTCTATATTACCTTCAAAATTGACTTATCAATCTTAACAATATTAATTCTGCTGCATTAAAGTATTATATAAACAATGTAAACAACCCAAAATAATGGTCTTAAATATTCAAGTAGTACAGAATGCATATATCAAATACCTATTGAGTACTTTCACACAAAATTTCCCAATTTATTCCCATTCAATATGAATTCTTTGAAGCTTTCAAAATTAAATGACCTTTAGGTTACAAGGCCAAGGCACAATGTCAAGATAATCTAATACCTGTAACATTATTCTGAAATATTTCAGAAATAACAAAAAGCATTTAAGAATATATCAACCAGCAAAACACATTAAAAAAAAAGTTTTCCCTCATTTTCTAGGGCAGAACCATGAGCTTCTCTCTGTACCTCAGTTTCCACAGCTATAAATTAAAGGGTAATACAGTGGGGCCTTGACTTATAAGTGTCCCGACTGAGTTTTTTGAGATACCAGCTGTCTCTCTGCTGATTTTTTGCATTGAGTTGACAGAGTAATTTGAGTTAACAAGATCCTTAATGAGCTCCTTAACGAGCTTGGTCTCGGAACAAATTAAACTCTTAAGTCAAGGCCCCACTGTAGATGTTCTCAGAGATCCCTTCCCCTTGGGGGGTGGGGGGGTGATGTATAATCTGTAAAAAGCAACTAAAACCTCAAACCAGATACTAATTTATAATAACTGGTACAGAAATATAGCTTATTATTTTTGGTTTTGTTATTTTGATAAGTAAAAAAATTACAATTAACCGATCTACTTATATGTGAAAATACTTAATCCTTCTAAAAGTTCACCACTGCAATTATAACAACTATGTCAAAGTTATTTAATTATTTAAAAATCATTATGATGCAAGCTTTTAGAAATTAACAGTTACTCTTACCAAACCAATTCATTCGTACAGGACTTTAAGCACTCAATATAATACGTTATCTTTTACATAGTTCAAAACTTAAACAACTGGTAAGGTCTACATGATGAATGAATGTTGAAAACCTTGTTACTGTTTAAATTAGCTAGAAAATATCAGCGACACTAAAACCTAATTTTGTAAAAATTATTCCAATAAGTAAGTTTTCTATAATGTTATTATTCTTTCTGTAAACTATGTAACTTGCTGTTGCCAAAGACTTTTAAGCTTAGTATTGATCAGCATAGCAATGATAGCTTAAGAACAAAATGATCAAGAAAAGCTGTTGATTAAGTAAACAATTTTAGTATCTACCTGTGTCAGTTACAACAAGGGCAGACCTGCCTGTTTTCATTTTTTTTAACTTTTCCCTTCCTGGGAAGATACCATTACTTTGTCTTTGTAGGGTATTGACAAACTCAGTCAATTCACACTTCCACGTTGATATGTGATGCAGTCTTGAACGAGAATAGAAGTCTGAAATAAAACTGCAGTCTGAGGGTCTGGATGGCACTGAAGGTGCTGCCTTGCTAAGAGTAGGTCCTGAAGTGCTTTTTGTGCTTGAAGGCCCCTGAACAGTGGAGTACTGAGCACCATTTATTTTAGTGTTAGTGTGCAAAGATGATAATGAGAAGGAATTAGTTCTGTGTGGATTCCGCACGGCATCTGTGTTCCTGGTGCTTTGTTGCAACAGCTGCACACTGCAGTCTCTGAAGTCGGTGCTGCTATTCTCAGCCTTCTCCTCCCTCTGGGTAGAGTCTGGAGAAAGCCTGCTGGCAACACTGTTGCCTACAGGCACCCAGCAATCCTGTATCTTTAAGGCACCATTAGAGCTATGAGTGTGGCCATTGAAAATGGCAGGGCTGTCTCTGTGAGGCGGAATCCCGTTTTGTTTCCTTTCTGGAAAGATCTGCTCCAGCTCCGCAAAACTAAAATCACTACTTGCATCTTCTTCATTCCAACTGTTCATTCCATTGGCTTTGATTTCTTTTTCTGTCTCAAGCTCCTTAATTATGTGATTTCTAAAGCAGGGAAAAAGTGTTCTTAAATTAATAATGTCTTACTTTCAAGCTAAAATAATTTTTCATTAAACATTGTCTTAGTGATACACACTTTGATACCTCCCACCCCCACTCCAAAAACTGAAAAATTAAGCCACAAGTTTTATATTCTTTTTCTTCCAACAAAGGATAATTTTTGCTAAACCAAAGTAGCAAGAAAACTAGGAAAAATCTAGAACATTCACAGCCTTTTAGTTTTTATTAAGCTTTAGATACCACCAAAGAAGACATACAATGGATTCTTATAAGGTTAAGAAAAATCCAAAAAACTATTTTCAACTACTCTTCCTACCAAAAATTAACTGGAATCTGTAAGCTCTAAATACCCAGTTTGTAACAGTGTCTGGCCCGGGGGTGGGCAAACTTTTTGACTCGAGGGCCACAATGGGTTCTTAAACTGGACCGGAGGGCCGGACAAAAGCATGGATGGAGTGTTTATGTGAACTAATATAAATTCAAAGTAAACATCATTACATAAAAGGGTACGGTCTTTTTTTTTTTTTTTTTTTTTTTTTAGTTTTATTCATTTCAAAGGGGCGTAGTTTGCCCATGGCTATACTAAGCAGTCAATAAATATTCCCTTAATTATTGTAACATGAATAACTCCCATAAAATAGGTAAGAAAGTTTGAGTTCTTAATTCCTCCTTTTAATTCCAGTTTATGTAAGGCATTTTTTCAGCAAATTAAATCCAATATGCTACAACACTGAGGACAAGCCTGACAGACCATATTCATTAATCCATTAATGGGGCCAACTGTTGTACAAATGGATAAAAAAGAAAGAACCAGGTCAATGTGCATGGCTAGCTCAGTAAGATTTATACCTAGAAAAATGAGGACACTTGCCCTAGTAATGAGGAAAATGGCATTTCATTTATAAAAAAGCATATTTAGATACCAAGGTGGTCCAAGGTAATCTGGACCAAGTCTCCTGATAACAAGTTTATAAATGCAGGACCAATGACAAATGTTATGCTAAATTTACATCCTGGCTCCTCTAATGTTTGCTTGGTAATGCTCTATAATAAAGACAAAATTCATTTGCATTCAAGAATCACCTAAGTAAAAAAACCCAAAAACCTGAATTATGGAGCAATAATTCATTCTTAGAAACAACCAAAGTGTTAATCTAATTACATTTCAGATTTCAGATGAGGGAGCCATAGTCATAGGTGAGATTACCACAGAATTACCAGGTTTAATCTAAAGTCCCTCATCCTAATACCAACATGGTATATCAGTAATGACAGTCTGAATACACAGAAAAACCACATGCATCAGAACATTACCACCCATTTCTGGGTTGGTTCAGGCTCAGGCTGATCATCTCATGGAATAGGACAGCCAACTCTGAGTACGTCCAACCTCACAAATGATCATGCCAGTGGCAAGGGGAAAAGAAAACCAACTGAAAACAATTAAAAGAGGAAGGAAAGAAAGTCTAATTTTGTTACATGTCAGAGAAAGTCTGCCTTTGAGATAAAGAGAAAGCTATGGAGCAAAATGTCACACAAAAGAATTACAAAGAAATTTGTAAAATGTATTGCACATACCGAAAAACAAAGATTATAGTAAGTAACAAAAGTGAAGTTAGAAAAGTCTTAACATCTATTTTTCTGTGTCACAAATAAGATTCTTCATATGTTTACTAGCAACACATGCAACAAAAATGCATATATTAGCAGAAAACACCTTGCAAATACACATTCTTTTTGTTTTTCAGTCTAGACAAGTGGATATTTACAAAGTAGCTATACAGGAAATATATAATCAGTAAAGATACATTTAGTAGGCAATAGTGTAAAAGTATTAAGAAGTAAAATCTAATAGGTAAATTTTTCCTAAAATTGACACAAAGAATTTCAAAAAACACATATAGGCCCCCTTATCTGCAGTTTCACTTTCCGCAGTTTCAGTTACCCGCAATCAGCTGTGGTCTGAAAATATGAGATATACAATTCCAGAAAGAATTCGTAAGTTTTAAATTGTGCACCTTCCTGAGTAGCCTCATTACTGAGGCATTTTATCATCTCATATCATAAGCAGGGTGTGTACAGTGAAATAAGGTATTTTAGAGAGACTTTATTCATTTAACTTTTACTACAATTTATTATTATAACTGTTCTATTTTACATTTAGTTATTATTGTCAATCTCTTACTGTGCCTAATTTATAAATTAAACTTTTATCATACGTGTGTATGCACGGGAAAAAACATTGTATATATGATATTTGTACTATCCACGGTTTCAGTCATCTACTGGGAGTCTTGGAACATAATCCCCTGTGAATAAGGGGGAACTACTGTATCTATTTTTCTACTTTTATTAGTGTGAGAAAAAAATATGGAGTTATGTTTTCAAATGTTTTCTGGTATTACTTGTACACCTTCATGGTACTAAAAAAATTAAAAGTTTTAGGTAACGTGAAAATATCTGAATATGCTTATAAATGAATACATGTTAAATAACAACAAAAACTACAGAAGGCAGTGATATTGGATACTCCCAGGTTAGATTCCTGGTCTTTGAGAAAAGATATATCCAATTCCCAAAGCAAGCAACTTAATAAATGAGAAGGCTGATGGTAATAATGAACCACCTGATATACAAGTTAAGGTAACACATCAATTAATTTAAAATCAACTTACCCAGGATTATTGCAATTAAAGCTTAAACCAATATATGTGTAAAAACCAGTCACATGGGATAAACTCTAGAGTCACCTTTTGACTCTATAACATTTAGGGTCACCAACTAAATTTTTATTAATATTAAATATTTACATATTTAGAACTGTTATGAATTTGGAATTTTTCAAAAATAACCTGGAAATATTAACATTTTTGTTAATTGGCTTTTTATGCATGACACATAACAAAAGTATAACTGGCATAGTTAATTCAGTTTTTGAGAAAGCAACATTCTTAGCAAATTTCTTGTAAGGAAATAATTACATTCAGAAAAATCTATAGAAAATTTTACTTCTAATAATTTAAGATCCATTAGTTTAACATTGGAATTTAAAACAACTGAAAAAGCCTTCCTGTTTACATTTTATTTATGAAACTTTCATGATAAAAACAATTTCTTGGTAAGACACCCACACACCTATTTCTGCATGTGTAGCATAGGTGAATGGCCAGGTTATACAGCTATTTCTATCTTCAGCAGACCAGGAACCACACCCAGTGCTAAAAGCAAGCTTTGCAGCGTTACCACCCTAGATAAACTTACACCCTGTTGTTAAGCTGTTTGGCTCCATTGCTTGGACCAGGCACCGGGTCCTCAGGTTTGCATACAGGATTGAAGTTGAGACTTTTCTGCACAGTGGACTGCTTGCTGTACAGCTGATAGGGAATGTAGGACAGGAGTCGTCCAGCTTTGATGCTGCAACAAAAAGTAATAGCAACGTAAGAGTTCAATAGTTGGGGGAAATGAGCTTTCCATGAAAAAGCAATGTTCTTAATGATGGGAGTATTTCACTAGCAAGCCCTCTTTCCTATTAGTCCTTTCCCTCTGTGTTTGTGATTCTAATATACTTTGAAGAATGACATTCCATCCATGAAAAGACACACATCTGAGATTTTAAAAATCAGTAGCCAACAATCCTATATGAGGCAAAACAACAACAACTACAGAGTAAGATGAGAAAAGCACGAGTTGGACTAGCTAAAATTTTTATCTTGACTTTAACATTGACCACAATTTCCCCTCAAATAATTGTACAATCATCAATACTTTCTCAAATCCCATCTCACATATTAAGTTTTCCCAGAATAAGTAAATTAGATGAGGATTCCCAATTTCCACAATTCATGTTAGGTTTATTAAATGTGAAAATTCTAAAAGAGCCCTGGCCGGCATGGCTCAGTGGTTAGTGTCAGCCTACACACCAAGGATCTCCCGGTACGATTTCTGGTTAAGGGCACTTACCTGAGTTGCAGGTTTGCTCCCTGCCTCCAGGTGGGCATGTGCAGGATCCCCTTTCTACCTCCCCTTCCCCAAACCTCTCCCTTCCACTCTCTCTCTAAAAAAAAAAAAAAAAAAAAAAAAAATCAATGGAAAAAATATTCCTCTGTGGGTGAGGATTAAAAAAAAGGGACAAAATCAAAATGAAGGACCTCAACTTTAAGAGTAATAAAGAATTTGTACTATTTTAATGGAAAAGTGACTGAGACACGGCCATTTGAGGATATGAACTCTATGAGGGCAGAAGCTATTTGTAATATCCTCTTTCAAATGTTCATTACCTACTAAACATAACCAGTAAAAACCAGAGTAACACCAGTATTATTATAATACTGGGTAGTACTAGCATATTAACTGACACTCCCAAACAACTATTCTTTTGTTCTGCATAACTAAAACTAATTTGATTGCCATCTTAAAATCTGATTTTTTTATAAATTATTAAATTATTAAAATAAATTAAATTATATATGGTTACTATGCCATTTAAAATATTTTCAATTTAAAATAGCCAACCAATATACTGTACTTATGCTAACATCCAAATTTTACAACAGGTCTTTAAGTATCAGAAAATGTTTCTAGAAACATTTCTGGCTTTAAACCTAAAATGAATACTAAGAAAGTCATATTTTAATTATTTAGAAAAAAATTAATAAGTAACAGACTAAATATACTTTATTATGTCATAAATCCAAGAGCTTGACATCTAATTTTCTCAAAGGACACTACAAAACATGTAAGAAATGACTGAATTAGCTAACAAAAAAAATAATTTAAAATATTGAGTCAACTCTGAACATAGAAAAAGGTGATGATATATGCTAAAAATGAACTACAAAATGTTAGTCTATATGTCCTTTATGTAATTATATCAACATGTATCTAGTAATTCTACCTAAAGCACCTACTGTATCCAAATGCTTTAAGGACTACATTATGATGGGAAAGAACATACCAGACATTTCAATTTTCATTTACCTAAATACTTATTATCAGGCTAAGTTATTTTTGTTTTATTTTTTAATTTACTTTTATCAAATTTAAAGATTTCATCCAAATATCAGAATAAAAATCCTAAAATTAGGTGATGTATTAAATTACTATTCTTTTTTTATAAGCTGTTTATATTGTTTTATTTTATTTTATAAATCTTTATTGTTAAAAGTATTACATATGTCCCGCTTTTTTCTCCATTAATCCCCTCCAGTCCGCCCCCACCCCCCTTAATTTACTATTCTTTATCAAACTTTTTGCTTCCTTTAACAGTTGGTCTCAACTGCCTATGGATCGCTCTAATTATAATATCATCTATTTCACCTGCTTCCCCCACGCCAGATGTAGAGGTACTTAATACATGAAGTAGAACCCTAACCTTAGCCTCCAACTTTTCCTTACATATAGCTGTAACTAAGGGATAAGTAGCGAGTGGGCGCTCAACCACTGAGCCACATCAGCCAGGCTTCTTTGAGGAGTCATAATATATTTTTTTTTAATTTGAGGAGTCTTAATTCTTGCTTTGTCCTATAGCCCAGCCCCACTGAAGTTATCTCTAAAACAGAACTTTGTATCTAATAGTTCTCGAAATCATTTCCTATTTCTATCAATTGACAATGACTTTACACTGACAGTTATAACCAGATTTGGGGAAATTTTACAAAAATTAATATACAACAAAATTATCACTACATAATTGCTATTCTGAACTTTTTCTTCTAGCTTATAGTATCAGCACTTTCTTTATATGAAATAATTCTGCACATCAAATGTGTTTATGGTTCCAGTCAATGTGTCTGTTACCCTGTATTACAGAAACAGTATCTAACACTGGTCTACACACCCACCCATGGATTCAGGCTTCTGTCTTTTCCTTATTCAAAAGTGGATTTAAAGCAAGAAAGGATCTAATGATGTGCTAAGGAAAAACTGAGCTGCTTTTGCCCATTCTGCCATTAAACAAAAATCATCTTTATGGCCGAAACCAGTTTGGCTCAGTGGATAGAGCATCGGCCTGCAGACTGAAAGGTCCCGGGTTCGATTCCGGTCAAGGGCATGTACCTGGGTTGCAGGCACATCCCCAGTGGGAGATGTGCAGGAGGCAGCTGATCGATGTTTCTCTCTCATCGATGTTTCTAACTCTCTATCTCTCTCCCTTCCTCTCTGTAAAAAATCAATAAAATATATATTTTAAAAAATCATCTTTATGCACCAAAATTAAAATTCCCTTTGCCCCACGCCCACTAAACTTCCCAACCATTTACTAAGACACTACGAGCTAAGAAAAGGAAATAAACAGGTATAAAAATATGTATAAGATTTCTTGCCCTTACACTGATACTGAAAGTTAGGCTATTCATTCTTTTTTGGGGGGGTGGGGGGAGGGAGCTAATCATTTTTTAGCTCCTAAGGACTGAGAATACATTTTCTAATAAAATATTACCTACAACAAGTCAGTGGGGTGTAGTCTGAAATGTGTGTGTTGGCTAGTTAGCCAAATAAAAATAATATTAGAAGAATTCTGTAGTGATGTGAGATAAAAATGTAAATGACACCAAGATAAAATTTTTTAAAAAGCCAAATATACACCAGAAACTAGAGTCATGCACATTTTCTATAAAGAATAAATTAAAGCAAGACACAAAACCACAAGGAAAATGAAAATATCATGAGAGATAGTGTTGCAATCAAGTTTTATTTGAGATTAAATAAACACTCTGATATTTACATTGAATATAATTAGAAACAAAGTTTTAGCCCATATGAAGTATGAGATCTTTGGAGCCTCTGAGTAAATGACAGATGTGCTAACATATCAGAATTTGGGAGCTTAAAAATAAAGGACAAATTCTACTGAGCATCAGTCACTCCCACTAGAAGGGGTATGAACTGGAACAATGGAGATGACACTCTCCACTCACAACAGAGCCATGAGAACCTAACCACAGGAGGGAGGCAGGTTTCCATGCTAAAAAGGCTCAAGATACAATAAGCAACAACAAAAACTACATTGACCTGCAATGACTTAGGACAATGCTTTGCAAGTGTGTTCCATGGGATTCACTGCTTAGTGAGGAGCGGGGTGGATCACAGCGGCTTTTCATGAACTATTCCAAACTTCAAATCTCAATATAAAACCGTCTGAAGAAAAGAAACAGGCAAAATTTTGAAAATCACTGACTTCTTCTATATGCAAGCAAGTGTGGGATTTTCAAGGCCGAGGCTTCAGTAAAATAATCTCAGATCTTACATTCATGCACAAAGGCGTCTCATTAAGGGACTTTCCAGCCCCTTGGCAGTCCTGGCTCCATAATCATGTGTATGTACAATGACTCAGGTTTCATGATACAGACACAGAGACCAGGGAATTCTAATCAAAGCCCAGTAGTCACCCCATACACTTAGAAGTGGTAGCTGCTATTTAAACTGCCCAAACTAAAAACAAGAAAGCTAATTATAGAAGAGAATATCATGTAGCAGCCATTAAATAGCTAATACAATGTTTAAAATTTTAAGTATAATAAAATATCATTAAAACACCACCAAGGAGTAGCCCTGGCTGGGTAGTTCAGTTAATTAGTGTGTCATCCGATACAACCAAGTTGAGGGTTCGATTCCCGGTCAGAGCACATACAAGATATAAGAAACAACCAATTAGTGCATAAATAAGTGGAACAGCAAAACGATGTTTCCTTCCCTCCCTCCCTCTCTCCCCCGTCCCTCCCTCTAAAGTCAATAAATAAAATAAATACACCAACACTGAGGAGGGAAAGAGATCAACAAGATTGGGATTAGAGTGTAAAAGGAAACAGTAGTGTGCTTTAAGCAAAAGAATTCCATCCTATGATACAATAGATACTGACATTTATTTTATATATTAAGACATGTGCCAACACTGATCCATTTCCACATGGGCCAATTCACCTATAACAAGCTTAATTAAATGGCAAACAGCAGACCCAAATAGGAGTCAGAAAATCTGGACTGAATCCTGCTGTTCTCAGGCAAAGTAGTTAACCTTATTAGCCTGCCTTCTCATATGTAAAATGAAGCAAACACACCCTAGCCAGTTGCTCAATGGTTAGAGGGTTGGCCTTAGGATGGGGGTCAAGGATTTGATTCTGGTCAAGGGCACATACCTCGGTTGTGGGCTCGATTCCTGGCCCAGTTAGGGCAAGCTCAGTAGGCAACCAGTTGATGTGTTTCTCTCTCTCACACATAGATGTTTCTCACCACACATTCCACTCTCTCTAAAAAATCAATGGAAAAAATATGCCAGGGTGAGGATTACCAAAAGCAAAACAAAATGAAGTAAACAGGCCACATAATCATGGTATCCAAAGTCAATTTAATCATTTAAAAGCAGATGATTAGGCTTGACTTCAAAATAAAATGCTATCCATAAAAGTGAACTTTAAAACTTACAACGGCCACAGTTACTTTTTCTATTTTACTACCTCTAGCTGCATTCAAGGCAAGAAAGAGCAGGCATAAAGAAAACAGCTGTAGCCAGAACCGGTTTGGCTCAGTGGATAGAGCGAAGGTTCAATTCCGGTCAAGGGCATGTACCTTGGTTGCGGGCACATCCCCAGTGGGGGGCGTGCAGGAGGCGGCTGATGGGTGTTTCTCTCTCATCGATGTTTCTAACTCTCTATGCCTCTCCCTTCCTCTCTGTAGAAAATCAATAAAACATGTTAAAAAAAAACCAAAAAACAGCTGTCATGAACCCCACCATTTTCTCAGCAAATCAACTCCTACCTGCTAAGAACCCTTTTCACCTCCACTCTCTTACTGTCCATGGAGTTACCCCATACCCTCCAAAGCCAGACTAAATATCCCTAGATCAAAATTTTAGCCCTAGCACAAGGACAGGACTGGAATGTCTGTATGCAACAACACACGCCTGATTCTGGAATGATCCTAACTTCTCATACTGAAAACTTCATAATTCCTTTTTGAGACACACAGCTAAAGGCCATGTTCATTAACCTTATATAATGAACAGATAGTGACTGTCATGAGAACACAGCACAAAGAACCAGTGAGAAGTTCTAGGAATGGACCTTCAGCAATCCTCAAAGATTTAAAAAATGCTTAATTTATAAAATACTAGTACACTTGGCTTTCTGGAAGCTAAATAGACTTTAAAATACACAGACACACACACACACACACACATACACACACATATATTTTATTGATTTCAGAGAGGAAGGCAGAGGGACAGAGAAACATCAATGACAAGGAAGAATCACTGATCAGCTGCCTCCTGCATGCTCCACACTGAGAATTGAGCCCACAACCTGGGCATTTGCCCCGACTGGGTATTGCATGATCATTTCCTGGTTCATAGGTCAATTCTCAACCACTGATTAGGCCAGCCTGGCTAAATGCACTTTTTTAAAAAAATGCTCTTTTAGCCGAAACCGGTTTGGCTCAATGGATGGAGCGTCGGCCTATGGACTGAAAGGTCCCGGGTTCGATTCCGGTCAAGGACATGTACCTGGGTTGTGGGCACATCCCCAGTAGGAGATGTGCAGGAGGCAGCTGATCAATGTTTCTCTCTCATCGATGTTTCTAACTCTCTATCTCTCTCCCTTCCCCTCTGTAAAAAAATCAATAAAATATATTTTTAAAAAAAAAATGCTCTTTTAACTTTTTGGACTTTATTAAGTAGAAGCCCAGCACACGAAATTGTGCGGCCCCACCAACCCACACGTGCCTCGCTGTGCCCACCCACCCGCCTGCCAGCCTTGCTGCGATGGGAGTCTGTGGGCCGCAGGGGAGGGACCGAGAGGTGCTCCATACACTTCATAGTGACCAGTTGTTTGGTCGTTACAGCATTACAACCACAGCCTTTTTATAATATAGACTAGAGGCCCGGTGCACAAAAATTTGTGCACTGGGGGGGGGGGGGGGGGTCCCTCAGCCTGGCCTGTGCCCTTTCGAAGTCTGGGACCCCTGTCAACTTAGGCCCACTCCCCAGGGGATCAGGCCTAAGCTTGCAGTCAGACATCCTTCTAGCAGCCAAGGAGCCCTCGGGAATGTCCGACTAAAGGCTTAGGCCCCCAAGGGATCAGGTCTAAACTGTTAGTTGGACATTCTTAGTGCTGCCATGGAGGTGGGAGAGGCTCCTGCCACCACCACTGTGCTGGCCAGCCATGAGCCAGCTTCTGGCTGAGTGGCACTCTCCATATGGAATTGCACTGACCACCAGGGGGCAGCTCCTGCATTGAGCATCTGCCCCCTGGTGGCAGTGCACATCAGAGCAACCGGTCATTCTGCCATTCAGTCAATGTGCATATTAGCCTTTTATTATTATTATACTAGAGGCCCGGTGCACAAAAATTTGTGCACTCGGTGGGGCGGGGGGGGGGGGGGGGGGGGGTCCCCCAGCCCGGCCTGTGCCCTCTCACAGTCTGGGACCCCTCGGGAGATAACGACCTGCTGGCTTAGGCCTGCTCCCGGGTGGCACAGGGCAGGCCCAATCCCTAGGTGCAGCCCCTGGTCAGGCTCAGAGCAGGGCCGATTGGGGAGTTGGGGCGCCGCCCCGTCATGCACAGAGCAGGGCGGATCGGGAAGTTGCAACACCACCCTCAGTCACGCTCAGGATAGACTGATTGGGGGTTGGGGCACCGCCCCGTTACACTCAAGGCAGGGTCAATGGGGAGGTTGCGGCACCACCCCGTCACGCACAGAGCAGGGCCGATCAGGGGGTTGGGGCGCTGCCCCCTGTCACTCACAGAGCAGGGCCAATCAGGGGGTTGGGGCGCTGCCCCCTGTCACTAACAGAGCAAGGGTCCATCAGGGGGGTTGGGGCGCTGCCCCCTGTCACTCACAGAGCAGGGCCCATCAGGGGGTTGAGGAGCTCCCCGCTGTCACTCACAGAGTAGGGCCGATAAGGGAGCTGGGACACCGCCCCCTGTCACACACAGAGCAGGGCGGATCAAGGGGTTGGGACGCTGCACCTTGTCACACTCAGGGCAGGGCCAATGGGGAGGTTATGGCTCTACCCTGTCACACACAGAGCAAGGCCCGTGGAGGGGGATTGGGGCGCCACCCTCTATTACCCACAGAACAGGGCCGATCAGGGGGTTGGGGCGCCACCACTGTCACACTCAGGGCAGGGCCGATGGAGAGGTTATGGTTCTACCCTGTCACACACAGAGCAGGGCCCGTGGGGGCAGGGGGTTGGGGCGCCTCACCCTGTCACACACAGAGCAGGGCTGATCAGGGGGTTGGTGCGCTGCACCCTGTCACACACAGAGCCGCAGGGCAATCGGGGGATTGGGGAGCTCCCCCCTATCAGGCACAGAGCAGGGCTGATCAGGAGGTCTGGGCGCTGCCCCCTGTCACGCTGATCCCGGTGCCGGGAGCCTTGCTGCTCCGCTGATCCCAGTGCCGGGAGCCTTGCTGCTCCGCTGATCCCGGTGCCGGGAGGCATATTACCCTTTTACTATATAGGATAGAGGCCTGGTGCACAGGTAGGGGCCGGCTGGTTTGCCCTGAAGGGTGTCCTGGATCAGGGTGGGGGTCCCCACTGGGGTGCCTGGCCAGGCTGGCTGAGGGGCTGAGGGCTGTTTTCCCGCTGGCAGTTGACTAAAAGCTCCCAACTGCTCCTTGTTTTCTTTTTTTTATTCTGGGCCAGCTTTAGCTCTGAGGCCTCGCTGCTGAAAACATGGATACAATGTTGCGGTCCGGGGCTGACTGAAAGCCGGTTTTGTTTAGCTTCTTATTTGCAACATAGTAATAGTTGCTTAGAGTTGCAGTTGAGAGGCCGGCAAGTGAGGCGGGGAACGTTGGAGTCCGCAGTTCCTGGAGGAAGCAAGTCTCCCTGCTCGCTTCAGTGCATGGCTGCCGGCCGCCATCTTGGCTGAGTTAATTTGCATAAGGATACGCTGATTAGCCAATGGGAAGGGTAGCGGTCGTACGCCAATTACCATGTTTCTCTTTTATTAGTGTAGATAGGATGTCCCTATTTTCCCCCTTTTGCCCCCTCTACCCAGCTCTTGCCCCCCACTTCTCTCTGGCCATCACCATACTGTTGTTTGTGTCCATGGGTTGTGCATATATTTTCTTTGGCTAATCCCTTCTTTAAATTCACTTCTTTAAATTTGTATTTTCAGATAAGTGCTTATAACTGCACTATTATATATTTTCTATTATATCATTTAGAATTAAGATATTTTGTAATTGAACCCTTGTAAATTTTAGCGCAATAAATTATGCTAAAAGCAATTAGGAGATTTTTCATGTAATGCAGATACATTTCAATTAATATTTTATTTTTAATTTTTAAATATTTTAATTTGAAATAATCTCATACATGTAAAAAAACTATAAAATACTACAGCATATTATATGTACCCTTCACCCAATTTCTTAGGTGTTAATAATTTAAACATAACCATTATACAACTAACAAATTTTTTTTGTTAGTTGCATTATGAGAATATATTTTTCTTATAATCTCTTTAATGTTACTTAATCCATTTACTTTGTTTTTGTTAATCTTCACCCAAGGATATTTTTCCATTGAATTTTAGAGAGAGTGAAGGGAAAGGGAGACACATTGATTGATTGCCTCCTGCACATGCTCTGATAGGGACTGGGGATCAAGCCAGCAACTGAGGTCCATGTCCTTGACTGGAATCGAACCTGGGACCCTTCAGTCCACGGGCTAATGCTCTATCCACTGAGCAAAACAGGCTGAAGCTTAATTCATTTACTTTTAATCTATATGTGTCTTTATATTTAAAGTGGGTTTTGTTTTTGATTCACCCTCATAATCTGTCCTTTAATTGGTACATTTATGCCACTGACTTTAAGAGTGCTTACTGATAGAGTTACTACCATATCAGGCAGCTTCTGGGTCTTCTGGGTCTTGCCCTGCCTTGCCTTTTTTTTCTTTTTTTCTAAGACATTTCAATTCATTTAAAAGAAGCCAATATACAGGATATAAAGGGTATGATATTTACAACAGTACAGTAAATAGGTTGGTTTCCCGGTAGGATCAGTAGTCTTTCAGTGATTATTAACCTCCCTTCCCCTTGATGCTCGACCCAGCTGGCAGACAAACAGCAACAATGGGGTGGGATGGGACTGCAGGATAGAAAGTCTCCCTGAAGGGATTAAAAAGCACGTAGATGCTAAAATGTCCACAAAGGGGTCTTGGGGGTGAGGGGTGCCTCTGCCTCATTCCTTTGCGGGCTTGGCAGCAGGAATGCTGAGGGATTTGCCCCAAACTAACACACGGCCCACCCTGAGCCTGTAAATCTTTCACCCAGCCAGGGCCTGGAGGAGCAGCCCAGGCCGTGGGCACAGCCAGGACTGTGGACATTTCATGGCCTTTCCACTCCCACTCCAGCTGCCTCACAACTCTGCACTGCTCCCCTCGCCCACCTCCCCCGTCACCCCATCAGGTCGCCGTGCACAGCAGGGGACACTGGTTTTCCCATGCCCATTGGGAACTGGCTGTTTCTGTCTTCTGGAATAAAAAGGTTCCTGTGGGTCGGGTAAGGTCTCTGTTTGGCAGGAAGTTCTGAAACAGAGCTACTGACCACACCCACGTCCTCTGGGCATGGAACAGATTGGGGCCCTGGGAGATCATCTCTCCAGCAGAACTGAAGGGAAGACAGTGTGTACCCTTCTGTCCCTCACCCTTCACATGCCCAGAACCATCAGTGTCACACTTCCTAATTCCTATCACTGTATTTCATTAGTTCCATACTGTTTTACTAATCATGAATCTAAACAGATTGGTTCAAAAGGAGATCCTTCTATTTTTAAAGTAGCTGGGGCTTCTGGGGGAAGGCCTTGCCTTGTAGCTTGGACCCACTGATGGGCAGTTCCGGGCCTCAAGGCAAGACCCGCTGCTGGGGACGGGCTTTGCCTTGCAGCCCGGACCCCTGATGGTCGGTTTCAAGGTGCAAGGCAAGACCCACTGCTGGGGGCAGGCTTTGCCTTGCAGACTGGACCCGCTGATGGGCGATTCTTGGGCCTCAAGGCAAGACCCGCTGCTGGGGGCAGGCTTTGCCTAACAGCCCGACCCCCACTGATGGGGGTCCCCACTGGGATGCCTGGCCAGTCTGGGTGAGGGACTGAGGGCCGTTTTCAGGCTGGTGGGTGACTGAAGCTCCCAACATCTCCTTTTTTTCTTTTTTTTTTATTCTGGGATTTATTTACCTTGTACAGCTATCACTGGAGCTGAGAGCCGGCTTTAGCTCTGAGGCTCGGCTTTAGCTCTGAGGCTCGGCTCCAGCTCTGAGACCTCAGCTGCTCAAAGCAGGTATCTGGGCTTTGATTAGCTTCTATAATTGAAACACTGTTGCAACTCCAGCTCTGAGGCCCTGCTGGCTGAAAGAAGGTTTCTGGGGATTGTTTAGCTTCTATAATTGCAACACAGTTGCTTAGAGTGCAGCTCAGAGCTGGGCAGCAGCAGGTGGGGAACGGTGGCTTCCTCCATCACTGGAGCAAGCAAGCCTCCTGTTCGCTTCAGCTGCCTGGCTGCTGGCCGCCATCTTGGTTGGCAGTTAATTTGCATATCGCCCTGATTAGCCAATGGGAAGAGTGTTGGAAGTACGGTTAATTACCATGTTTGTCTATTATTAGATATAATACTTGCTAATGTTTTTCGAATTAAAAACAAAACAAAACAGTTTCTCCTTATATATTATGCCTTTACAATGTGCCAGGCATTGTGCTAGTTTACATAAATTATTTCTAGTTCTCACATAACCATAGCAGGCAAGTATCAGCCTTCTTTTACAAGTGAGAAACTCAAGTTCAGAATGACTACAGAATTCTTCCCCAAGTCACACAAGATGACAGGCATGCCAATTCCTGTGTTCAGATGTGAACCCAGGTGTGTCTCCAGAGCCCAGGCACAGGCTTTCCCACTATGCTATGCTGCCTCCCACTGAATCTGTGCTGTTACATCTGCTACACAAAGGAACTGAGCACAACTCAATCTGCTGAATACATTTATGGAAAGTGTCAAAACTAGTGAAGCTTAGGATTTTTTTAAAAGCTTGGAATTGACTGAAAAAAACAAAGTTTGTTTCATTAGAACTCCATAATTTAATCTGACCATTCTTTTATATAATAACTAGAGGCCCAGTGCATGAAATTCATGCACGGGTGGGGTCCCTAGGCCTGGCCGGCGATCAGGGCTTATAAGGGTTGTCTTGTCCAGTCCCAATTGGGGCCAGGCTGGCCGGGGCCTGCTGGATGGGGTATGCCGAACGGGGGAAGAGACTGGGGGAGGGACCACAGGAGGTTTGTCAGATGGGGGGAGGTTAGCTGGCTGTGGAAGGTTGGCTGTGGGAGCACACTGACCACCAGGGGAAAGCTCCTTCGTTGAGTGTCTGCCCCCTGGTGGTCAGTGCGCATCATAGCAACTGGTTGACCAGTCGTTCAGTCGTAACAGTCGCTTAGGCTTTTATATATATAGACTAGAGGCCCAGCACGTGAAATCGCGCCAGTCGTTATGGCCACAGGCCTTTTATAATATGGACTAGAGGCCCAATGCACGAAATTCATGCAAGGGGCTCAGCCCTCGCAGCCAAGGTGGCTTGCCTCGGCCCTCACAGCCCCGGCTTCATCCGGAATGTCATCCGGAAGGTCGTTCAGCTGTCCAGTCTAATTAGCATTATTACGCTTTCATTATTATAGATAGATTATAATCTATTCATACATAAAGTTATTATTTTAATCCTTTAACTTTCAACTTTCATAAATCTAGCAATCACTCATATATAATATTATAGTTTTAAAATATAAATCACCTAAGTATGGCTCATTACCAAAGTTCCAAATGACATATTTAAACTTAAGAAGTTAATATGAATAGCCATCACTGATTTACAGCACACCAATTCCAAACAGGGAACACTGCCTAGCCCATAATAGGTGCATAAATATTTGCCAGTGAATAACTTGCTTAGTCAACCTTCTCCTATCACCACCTCCTGCTGCTTACTGGCTGATTGCCCCTAATTCCTGGTAGCTGAGGTTCCAAGAACATGAATGTAGTACTTTTAATAGGATGTCAAATCCTAGGCCACCTGAATTATCAACGTGAAGTTAGAGTATAGTAGTGTTCTTTAAGACATTAATTACTTTTCACACTTAAGAGGCAATGTAAATATCTATAAGAGAAATAAAATGTATTCCAATTTTTAAACCTTATTAAAAATTACACTTACCTTTCCACAATCCATTCTGGCCGAATTACTTTTTCCCCCTTCAATTCTTTAATTTTGGCAGTAGGAAGATTTGTGGCAATAATGTGTGTTGTTTTGGACCTGGAATAATACACATGGTACTGTCCTCCATGCAACATCATTAGCCTTCTCAATTCCTCAGCAGAAGGATCTGTAAAGTTAATATTAATATATTATGAGGTTTATATATAAGAAAATAGAGTCCTAGCTGAATAAATCCTAGAACAAGCCATTCAGAGAGTATATGACTGGTTCACTTTCTCCTTGGCTGTGTTGCCAGTAAACAAACTTGGGAGGTAAATCACAAGGTGATAAAGCTATTTTGCCTTAGCACATCCTCTTCCCCTGGTTGCTAGAGACGGTCAATCAACACAAAAACATCTACTGCTAAGAGGTGCCTAGAAGAGCAAATAGGGACCTCACGTAATAATCAAATAATAATAATAGAGCAAATATTTTTAAACTTTTGATCACATTTAGCTGTATGACCTTGATATTGGTATCTTGTTTTTTTAAAAAACTGACAACTATAAAGTCATTTATGAATCAATTTATAGAAATTCCAATTAATCTTACAGCTCTTTCAGAACACAACAGGTCCTCGAATAGCAACATTTTGTTATGGCATTAATGAGATGCCATAAGAACTGAAATTTCGTTTCTATCAATCAGTACATTGTAAAATTGGTTATATGTCATTTCACTGAAAGTCAACAGAACCTATTGATTACATTCAGTGATGACTTACTATAACACAATAGTCAGCTATACAGAAGATAAATTAAACACTGCAGACCGAGAAACAGTGCATATTTTTCAACTGTTTCAAAATATTTTATTCAATACAACTATTAAAAATATCTTAAAACAAAAATGAATGTAGTTTACGTTTTCCTACTAAAAAAATGTCTGACTCACTAGTCTGTTATAATGGGCATTTAATACTAGCAATTAAACTAATTATTTTCAATAGCTTTTCTATTTCTTTCACCTATTATCCTAATGAAAGCTCTAAATCACACCTCCCCTAGCAACAGCTGTGCCCTGGGTGGTGGTGTGTAGGGGAGGGTGGGGGGAGAGTCACAGGAGGCTTATGTATCTACTTTGTTGTTCAAGCAACAGATTTTCCATTAGCCCAAATAATATAGGTCCAAGTATTTAGATGAATACCTTTCTTTTATATATGTGTGTGTGTGTGTGTGTGTGTGTGTGTATGTATTTATTGATTTCAGAGAGGAAGGGAGAGGAAGAGAGAGATAGAAACATCAGCTTAACCGGTTTGGCTCAGAGGATAGAGTGTCGGCCTTCGGACTCAAGGGTCCCAGGTTTGATTCCGGTCAAGGGCATGTACCTTGGTTGCGGGCACATCCCCAGTGGGAGATGTGCAGGAGGCAGCTGATCGATGTTTCTCTCTCATCGATGTTTCTAACTCTCTCTCTCTCCCCCTTCCTCTCTGTAAAAAATCAATAGGATGTGTTTGGAAAAAAAAAATCTTCTTACAAATTAATCTATACTTTTTCTAAACCAACTGAGTTAAATGACTGAAACAGCAGGGGGCTGCCAGGAACACATTGTCTTTGCATACACATGCTTGAAACACACTCTTCCCTCTACTAGTTGCTCTTTGAAATCTAATTACTACATTAATTTGAAACTGGAAAACCTGGAGAGTTCATTGTCCTTGTTTTTTTCATTGTTCTTTTATGGGATGAAGTTAAGGGGGCTCATTAAATTTCAATATATGCCTTGAGACTCTTTCCCTAAACTCTAAAAAAAATGGTGGGAGAAGACAATACATATGCTGATACATGGTGGCTCGAACTTGCAAACAAAACTGGAACTACCCATAGCGCACGATGGACAGCAGCCAGCAACCACTCCATCAACCCAAACAGCCTGTTATGCAGCTGGTGGCCACCCTTAAGACTGTTTTTTGAAACTTTTAAAATAGTATCTCTCTTTGACTCTATTTCTTCAGCAACCGAACATACTCCCAAATTATAAGTTCAAAAGAATATAAATAATAGCTCTAAACATTTGCCTAATAAATTTAACACCCTTCTTTAATTCAGATGTATGTTAGAGAAAAATGTTTATGAGATAGTACTGAACAGTATGAAATCTATATGACACTAAAAGTTGTGTGACAGCCAAGCCGGTGTGGCTCAGTGATTGAGAATCGACCTCTGAACCACAAAGTCACAGTTGATTCCCAGTCAGGGCACATGCCCAGGTTGCGGGCTCGATGTGCAGAAGGTAGCTGATCAATGATTTTCTCTCATCATTAATGTTTCTATCTCTTTCCCTCTCCTTTCCTCCCTGAAATAAAAAAAAAAAATTGTTAAAGTTGTGTGACATACACAAGGAACCCTATCCCTGCAATCTACTACACCAGTTACTTTTCTTCATAGTACTGATAATCTAAAATTACCTTGTCTATTTATTTACTTATTGTCAGGTTTCACCCCAGAACATATGCTCCTTGAGGACAGGAACCTTGTCTTACTTCCATGTATCTGGCACAAAGCAGGTGCTCAGTAAATATCTACTGAATTCACTGAGATCCACAATGCTTCACAGACTCTCGCCTGAAATATTTACTCAGTCTCTTAACCCCTAGAGTGCCGGGGAGTGCGATCGCGCTCCTCCTGTCTTTCACCAAAAGTGCCGGGAGCCCTATCGCGCTCCTCCTGCAGTGTCACTATTAGATGCTAGTAGTTCACTCTTTATTGACAAATGGCACCTAAGTGCAGATTACTTATGATGCTGAATGTCTGTAGTTCTAAAATTGACCACTGGCATTTATCTGCCTAATTTTTTACAGGTACTATGATTTTATGAAGTTTACTCAGATTTTGTAGCCCTAAAGCTTCAAAATGGCGACCAGTTCTAAGTCTGCTTTTATTAGTGATGATGATATTGCTAAATATGTCAATTCTTGCTGTGAAGATGATGATTTTGTGGAAGATATTGGAGAAGGGTGTCCCTCTATTTTAACATATGTTTTGTTCAAATTTTTTTCTAGTATTTCATAATACAATCAGCAAACAATATATGTCAAAGATGAAAACAAATGTAGTAAAAGTTTCCTTAAGTTTTTGAATATGTAACTTCATTTACTTGCGATTGATAATTTTTTTCCTAAACTGCTGTAAAATCAGCAAAAATGCCTTGGCAATTTTAGCATAGTTCCTAGGATATTGGTTGGCACTCAAAGGGTTAAAAATTAGGCCAGACAGCAGACTCCAAAGTGAGACTGACTGAATTAAAATCCTAGCTATGGACCTCAGGCAAGTTACTTAACTTCCTAGTTACTTAACTTCCTAGGCCCCAGTTTTCTCATATGTAAACTGGGGATAGAAACAGCTGTTGTGGGATCTAAAAGAGCCAAAAATTATCAATTGCTAAAAAAGGGCCATACACATAGTAAGAACAGCATGTCAGCTATCACCAGTATTATTATTATTACTAGTGGCCCGATGCACGAAATCCGTGGACATTAAAAGGGAATTAATTAGAGGATATATTTTAATATTGCTATTTTGTTTCCCTCTCTCCATCCCAGTATCTCCCAGTCTCCTTGTTTTTCTCAACAGTCCTCCAGGCCTCCCTGCCTCCCTCTTCTTCTTTCCCGGCTGGGAGGGGGTGGGGCCAGTGGGGGCAGCTCCACCCTCTGCCCATCCAAGGGCCTCATTCTCAGAGAGGCTCTGAGAGCAAACTGGGAGGGAGGGAAAGAAAGGGAGAAAAGGCTGTGAGCTAGTGAGCACTGTGTGTGTCTGTGTGTATTTGGTTGTGAGTGGGAGAGCCGGCCCCGCCTCCCCCAGCCCCCGCCTCGCTGCCACAAGTCCCAAACCACCAGAGCCTGCTGTGGGTGCAGCCTGGGCATTGGGACAAGCCTTCGGTCATTTTTGGTGTGATGGACCCTGGCTCTTTATATATATATACACTAGAGGCCAGGTGCATGGAATTCGTGAACTGGGGGGTGGGGAGGAATGTGTCCCTCAGCCCAGCCTGCACCCTCTCCAATCTGGAACCCCTTGAGAGATGTCCAACTGCCCATTTAGGGATGAGCAGTCGGACATCCCTCTCACAATCCAGGACTGCTGGTTCCCAACCGCTCACCTGCCTGCCAGCCTGATCAATGTCTAACTGCTCCCCTGCGGGCCCAATTGCCCCTAACTGCCCTCCCCTGCTTGCCTGGTCGCCCCTAACTGCCCTCCCTTGCCAGCCTGGTCCCCCTCAACTGCCCTCCCCTGCAGGCCTGGTCCCTCCCAACTGCCCTCCCCTGCTGGCCTGATTGCCCACAACTGCCCTCCCCTGATGGCCATCTTGTGTCCACATGGGGGCAGCCATTTTGACCACAAGGTGGCAGCCATCTTGTGTGTTGGAGTGATGGTCAATGTTCGTATTACCTCTTTCTTAGATAGGATAGATAACTAGAGGCCCGGTGCACGAATTTGTGCATGGGTGGGGTCCCTTGGCCTGGCCAGCGATTGAGGCCTATCAGAGGGGCCGGCCAGCCAGGGGGATGGACCCCAAGACGTTGGTCGGTTGGGGGCGTGGTAGGGGCCACGGGAGTTTGGCCGGCTGGGGTTGGCTGTGGGAGCACACTGACCACCAGAGGGCAGTTCTGCATTAAGCATCTGCCCCCTGGTGATCAGTGCGTGTCATAGCGACTGGTCGACCGGTAATTCTGGTCATTCAGTTGTAACGGTCACCTAGGCTTTTATATATATAGATTACTATTATTATTATCTCTTATTCCAAAGCAGGAAGATAGTAGGAACTTCAGGGCTGCTCTCTTTTTTTTTCAATCCAAATCTCACCTACAAGTCCTTCTCTTGATGCCCACCCTTGCGTACATTTTCCTTCTAGAATGTCCTGAATGTACTATATTGGCAACCATAAGAGAATAAAAAACCAATTCAGGGAAATTCTATATTCTCTAAATCTTTACAATCTTTACACTAGAGAATTTCACAACTAAAAAAACTTTTTGAGATCTAATAAATATTTCATTTCCCACACTGGTAATATATGAGATTAATCAAGTTAAACCAATTCAAATAAAAATTAACATTCCTCAAACCTCATTCCACATTCTCACTATACATACTATCTTTAAATACATTAGAGTATAAAAAAGGTAACTGCATCACCAAAAAAAAAATCACCACCACAGATTATCACTGACATTTTGGTGAAGATCCTTTAAGTAAAACAGTGATTCTGTGGCTCCCAAAGATGATTTTATAGTGGTGGGGTGGAGTGGGCCTGGGGTGGGGTGGGGATATAACATTGGTTCTAAAATAGAATATTAAAGGGACTTGTGGCAATCAAATTTTTTCCTTGCAGCTCTACTAAATTTTTAAACATGTAAATTATTGTTTATTAGTAAAGTTTCTTATAAATGGCATCAATTTTAGTTACATTAACAAGTCAAAACCTGGAGAGATTAAGGTAACTTTCCAAAGTCACACACAGCTAGTGGGCCAGCCACAATTCAGGTGCCGGTCTATCTCCCCCAAAACTTATACTTGATCAGCCTTAACATGATGCAACTCTGAATGCAATGTCTGCTTTCCAGTTGCAGGTTAACAATGAAAAGTCTTTGGGGATATGACTCATCTCACTTAGCCTGTTTCCAAATTGACTAAATGAAAGGCTAGACTAGGTATTTAAGATCCTTTACACAGCTGTTGTACAATTTCTATGCACTAAAAATATTATCTCCAGCAAACAAAATTTGCAGACTATTTCAAAAGTTTGTGAGAGAAAGCAAAGCAAGTCACATCACACCCAATTTTACTGGTAAACAAAAGCAGGAAAAAAAAGGAAATGAGGAAAAAAATACACACACACATAACTCATATATTTTGATTACCTAATAAACTACAATGTCTTACACACATAACAGATACAAAATTCAAGAAGTTTAAAGTCATGAAATGCAAAGTACTTAAAGCAAATAATGTTTCTGTTATGGCCAATATAAAACATGTGGTATAAGGGAAAACACAGTGAACTGAAGACCAAAAGTCCTGATTTTAGTTTGGCTCTGCCATAATTAACTGGGTGACATTAAGGAGGTTTTAGCCCTAGCTGGTTTGGCTCAGTGGATAGAGCGTCAGCTTATGGACTGAAGGGTCCCAGGTTCGATTCCAGTCAAGGGCACACACCTGGGTTGCAGGCTCCATCCCCACTGGGGGGTGTGCAGGAGGTAGCCAATCAATGATTCATCATTGATGTTTCTATCTCTCCCTTGCTCTCTGAAATCAATAAAAACATATTTTAAAAAAAGTTTTCTACTATCCAGCCAGCATGGCTCAGTGGTTGAGCTTCGACCTATGAACTGGAGGTCACGGTTTAATTCCCAGTGGTTCGAACCCAGTGTGGGCTCTGCAGGGGCAGCAGATCAATGATTCTCTGTCATCATTGATGTTTCCATCTCTCTCTCTCTGAAATCAATAATATATATATGTGTGTGTGTGTGTGTGTGTGTGTGTGTGTAGAGAAGTTTTCTATAGAAACATAAGATCCAGAGAAAACAACTGATTAATACTTTTCACCTAAAACTGTGTTTATCACTGAACAGAACTGTACAATTTAAAAGACTTACAAATATCTTAGAAAGCTTTACAAACATTATACAATATGTTTCCTAAGGAAAACCAGTGGTAACTCAGGCGTCCCATTTTCATTAAAATGTTCAACCAGCACCTGCTCCACTGGTGTCGGCAGGCCCAGGGGCAGACAGTGATCCTAGAGGCACTCACCGCCCCCGCCAGAGTTCAGCCATGATGGTATGGGGTGAGACAGCCCCATGAGGCCCCATGGCTGCAACTTGGACCTGCTTCCTTAACCAGGAACCTGGCGTGGGGCGGGCAGCAGTGACACTTCCTCCCCAGCCCGTGCTTGCAGCAGGTCCCTGCGGTTTCAGAACCGAACTCCGAGGGCCTCCCCGGGCAGCAGTGGCCCTGAGCCTGACTGCTCTCCCTCGATCCCGCCAAGGCTTGCTTCTCACACTTGCTGAAAACCTTCTCGGTCCACTTGCCATAGTAATCAGTTTGGGCTGAAAGGATTGGGGGACTTCGGCCGCCTCCCCCCCAACCCCGTGGGGCAGGCTGAAAAGACTGGGGGACTCCGGCGGGGCTGAGAGGACTGGGGGACTCCATCTTGTGGCTATGGGCGCTGCCATATTTGTGAGGGTGTGACGGTCAATTTGCATATTCTGTCTTTATTAGATAGGGTTATATTTAGCTTTACCTGCTCTTTCCTTAAAAAAAATTTTTATTTTATTGTTTAAAGTATTACAAATAGTGGTACATATGTCTCCTTTTTTTTCCCCCCTATTGACCTTCCCCTGGCCTCCCCTACCCCACAGCACATGCCCTCACCCCACCTCCCCAGTGTCTTGTGTCCATTGGTTAGGCTTATATGCATGCATACAAGACCTTCGGTTGATCTCTCACCCCCGCCCCCAACCCTCCCAGGCCTTCCCGCTGTACTTTGACAGTCTGTTTGATGCTTCTCTGCCTCTGTATCTTTTGTTCATCAGTTTATAATGTTCTTTATTCTCCATAAATGAGTGAGTTCATGTGGTATTTTCTTTCACTGCCTGGCTTATTTCACTTAACATAATGCTCTCCAGTTCCATCCATGCTGCTGCAAATGGTAAGAAAGAATTCCTTCTTTTTTATAGCAGTGCAGTATTCCATTGTGTACATGTACCATAGTTTTCTAATTCACTCATCTACTGATGGGCATTTAGGCTGTTTCCAAATCTTAGCTATTGCAAATTGTGCTGCTATGAACATAGGGGTGTATATATCCTGATTGGTGTTTCTGTTTTCTTGGGATATATTCCTAGAAGTGGTATTATTGGGTCAAATGGCAGTTCCATTTTTAAGTTTTTGAGAAAACGCCACACTGTTTTCCACAATGACTCCTCTTTTCTTTTGTTTTCTTTTCTTTTTAATATATTTTTATTGATTTCAGAGAGGAAGGGAGGGGGTGAGAGAGATAGAAACATCAGAGATGAGAAAGAATCACTGATTGACTGCCTCTTGCACGCACCCTACTGGGGATCAAGCCCGCAACCCAGGCATGTGCCCTTGACCGGAATCAAACCCAGAGACCCTTCAGTACCCAGGCTGACACTCTATACACTGAAACAAACCAGCTAGGGCTCTACCTCCTCTCTTCCCTCAAAGCAGCTGCCTCAAATGACACACAAGTATGGAAAGTGGGGACAGTTCTGCTCCACTTCATGTAGGTCACACTATGCATCTCAAGTATTTGATTCCATTTATGATTAAATATATGCCAGACCCTGACCAACTTCATTAGAGAAGCACAGTAAAATTAAACCAGGATCAATCCTCTATAGAGCTCAAGCCAAGTCATGCTGGCTAATAAACATTTACTAATGTTCAGTCATGTACAAAACACCAAAGGAAACAAATTAAGAAACTGCTCTGCCTTAATGAAGAAGACAGATGGAGAGACATTTAAACCAAGGATTTTCAATGTTTTTAAAGAGCAGGATCCTTATTTCAAATGAGCCCTTACAATAAATCCCCCAAAATACCAAGCAAATAAAAGTAGTAGTGTAAAGTTTATTATGAAAGTTCAATTAGTAACATATACTCATTGCCATTTTGCATTTCAGCGTAGTACTGACGAAATCCTGATTCACACACATTAGAACTATTAACATTTGCAACTATTTAAAAGATAGTAAGTATCTTCTCAATCCAGTTTAAGATCATATTCCACAATACTACTACTGTGAATTTCATAGAACATTCTTTGAGATTCTGGATTCCATGAAATTTCAGGATTACCTGAAACAAACTACAGCAAATAAGAGATAATTAAGCATAGTAAAAGTAAAAGGCACATATCCAACACAGGGCCACACTTTAGGCCTAAAGCTCTCCAAGTGAAATTGTAGCAAGCAAAGGCCATTGCATCACACCAAAGAGCCACATGAAGACCACTTTCACATCAAAGACAGACTACATGTTATAACATAAGCTAAGTCTCTTCAAATTCAAAAAGACTGAAATGATATCAAGCATCTTCTCAGACCACAATAGAATGAATCAATGAAAAACAATCAAACACTTGGAAGCTAAATAGCATGCTATTAAATGATTGGACCCCAGCCAGTTTGGCTCAGTGGATAGAGCATTGGCCTGCGGACTGAAGGGTCCCAGGTTCTATTCTGGCCAAGGGTACATGCCTGGGTTGCGGGTTTGATCCCCACTAGGGGGCGTGCAGGAGGCAACCGATCAATGATTCTCTCTCATCATTGATGTTTTTATCTCTATCCCTTCCTCTCTAAAATCAATAAAAATGTATTAAAAACAAAATACAAAACAAAACAAATAAACAATGATTGAGTTACCAAAGAGATCAAAGAAGAAATAACAAACATCCTGGAAACAAATGACAATGAAAACACAACAATCCAAAATCTATGGGACACGGTAAAAGCAGTCCTGAGAGGGAAGTTCATAGCACTACAGACCTACTTAAAAAACAAAACAAAACAAAAAACACACAAGAAACATTGGTAATTATCTAACCCTACAACTTAAAAAAATTACAAAGAGAGTACAAAGAAAAACCTAGAGGAAGTAGAAGGAAGGAAATAATAAAGATCAGAGCAGAAACAAATGACATAGAGACCAAAAAGAACAATACAAATGATCAATAGAACCAAGAACTGATTCTTTGAAAAGATAAACAAGATTGCCGAAACCGGTTTGGCTCAGTGGATAGAGTATCGGCCTGCAGACTGAAAGGTCCCAGGTTCGATACCGGTCAAGGGCATGTACCTGGGTTGCAGGCACATCCCCAGTAGGAGATGTGCAGGAGGCAGCTGATCGATGTTTCTCTCTCATCAATGTTTCTAACTCTCTCTCTTCCTTCCTCTCTGTAAAAAATCAATAAAATATACTTAAAAAAAAAAAGATAAACAAGATTGATGAACCTCTAGCCAGGCTCACCAAGAAGCAAAGAGGGAGGACCCAAATAAACAAAACTAGAAATGAAAGAGGTGAAGTTAACAACGGACCCCGATCCTAGAAATAAAAAAGATTATAAAAAGAAAATACTTCGAACACCTCTATTCCAACAAAATGAACAACCTAGACAAAACGAACATATTCCTAGAAAATAAAATCTTCCAAAAATGAATTAGAAAGAATAAAAAAATCTGAATAGGCTGATAACTACTGATGAAATTGAAGCAGTAGTTTAAAACTCCAAGCAAACAAAAGCCCTGGTCCAGAGGGATTCACAGGGGAGTTTTACCAAATACTCAGAGAAGAACTAACGCCTCTACTCCTCAAACTATTCCAAAAAATTCAAGAGGCAGAAACACTTCAAAACTCTATGAGGCTAGCATTACCCTAATTCCAAAAACAGATAGACATGGCAAAGAAAGAGAATTACAGGCCAATATACCTGATGAACATAGATGCTAAAATCCTCAACAAAATTTTAGCAAATCAGATCCAGCAATACATTAAAAAGATCATACATCATTACCAAGTGAGATTTATTCAGAGGATGCAAGGTTGGTACAATATCCTCAAATCAATAAATGTGATACAGCACATAAACAGATGCAAGATAAAAATCACACGATCATATTAATCAATGTACAAAAAGCATTCGACAAAATCCAACACCCTTTTTTGATAAAAACTCTCAGCAAAGTGGGACTAGCGGGGAATATACCTCAACATAATAAAGGTCATATATGAAAATCCTACAGCCAACATCATACTCAATGGGCAAAAACTAAAACCATTTCCCCTAAGAATACTAACAAGACAGGGATGCCCTCTTTCACTCTTGCTCAACATAGGTCTGGAAGTGTTGGCCATAGGGAACAGATAAGAAGAAATAAAAGGCATCCAATTAGAAAGGAAGAAGTAAGACTCATTATTTGCAGATGGCATGATACTATACACAGGAAACCCTAAAGACTCCCTCAAAAAACTACTAGAATTAATAAATAAATTTGGAAATGTAGGATACAAAATTAACGCCCAAAAATCCATAGCATTTTTATATACTGTGAACTCTCACAAAGAGAAACTAAAAAAAAATCCCATTTACCATTGCAACAACAACAAAAAAAATTTAAGATACTTAGGATTGAACTTAATCAAGGAGGTAAAAGACTTGTACTTTGAAAAATACAGTACTGTAGAGCGTGCCTGGGAAGGCACATGAGCATTTCTTTAAATATTGTCAGCTGAATCCAGTGCAGTCCTGGAAACCCGCTTTGCCAGAGGCAGAAGTGTTGTCAGCTTGACCTTCAGCCCAGGTGCCAGGGGGTGGGTTTTGTTATTTAAATCCAGCCAACCACCAGGAAAGAATATGACTCAGGCCCACCCAAGAATACGCATAATCTCCTTTGTCTTGACCTTTAGTAAAATGTCCTGGTTTTTGCTGTATAAAATAATTACACTGTATTGACTCTGGGTCCCTGTCTCTCCATCAGAGGACAGTGGTCTCACCAAGCCCCAGCTTTTTCCTTCCATCTCTGTGTCTGTTTGTTTCATTTTCTCAATCCCCAGCAGCCCCTACTCAGGAACCGGACCACTCTCTAGCTGAGCTGGACACGGAAAAAAGAGAAATATTCACACAGTACATTAATAAAAAGAGGAATATATATTAACAAATCGAAGAATATACCATGTTCATGGATTAGTAAAATCAACAACATTAAAATTTCCCGATTATCCAAAGCAATCTAGATTCAGTGCAATCTCTATTAAAATACAAAAGGCTTATCTCACAGACTTAGAAGACTCCAAAACTTTATATGGGATCAAAAAAGACGCCAAATAGCTGCAGCAATCTTGAGAAAGAAGAACAAAGTTGGAGGAATCACAATACCAGGTATCAAGTTATACTACAAAGCCACTGTCCTCAAAAAAAGCCTGGTATTAGCACAAGAATAGGCATACAGATCAATGGAACAGAATAAAGAACCTAGAAATCGACCTAAGCCATTATGCTCAATTAATATTTGACAGAGGAGGCAAAAGCATACATTGGAGCACAGGCAGTTTCTTTAGTAAATGGTGTTGGGAAAATTGGGTAGATACATACAAAAATATGAAACCAGACCACCAACTTACACCATACAGAAGAATAAACTCAAAATGGATAAAAGACTTAAATGTAAGTTGTGAAACCATAAAAGACCTAGAAGAAACTATAGGCAGCAAAATCTCAGACATCCTTCACAGTGATATGTTTATGGATACATCTCCTATGACAATGAAAATGAAGGAGAAAATAAACAAATGGAATTACATGAAAATAAAAAGCTTCTGCACAGCAAAAGAAACCATCATCAAAATAACAAGAGTCCACTACATCGGAGAACATATTTGGCAATGAAACATCTGTTAAGGGGTTAATCTCTAAAATATATAGGGAACTCATACAACATAACAAAATTAATACAAATAATCCAATTAAAAAATGGGCAAAGGACCTAAATAGACACTTCTCCAAAGTGGACATACAGAAAGCAAAGAAACATATGAAAAAATGCTCAAAGTCACTAATCATCCGAGAAATGTAAATTAAAACGAGATATAATTTCACACCTGTCAAAATGGCTATCATCAACAAATCAACAAAAGACAAGTACTGGCGTGGTTGTAGAGAAAAGGGAACCCTCGTGCACTGCTGGTGGGAATGCAGACTGGTACAGCCACTGTGGAACAGTATGAAGTTTCCTCAAAACATTAAAAATGGAACTCCCATTTGACCCACTGATCCCACTTCTAGGAATAAATAAATCCTAAGAAACCTGAAACACTCATCAGAAAGAATATATGCTCCCCTATGTTCATAGCAGCACAAATTACAATAGCTAAGACTTGGAACAGCGTAAGTGCCCATCAGTAGATGAGTAGATAAAAAAACTATGGTATATTTACAAAATGGACTATGCAGCAATAAGAAAGAACTCTTACCATTTACAACAGCATGGATGGACCTGGAGAGTATTATGCTGAGCAAAATAAGCCAGTCAGAGAAAGATAAGTATCACATGATATCACTCATATGTAGAATCTAATGAACCAAATAAACTGATGATCAAAAATAGACCCAGAGTCACAGAAGCATGAACAGACTGTTGAACCTCAGAGGGAAGTCAGGGGAGGGTGGGGAGGAAGAGATCAACCAGCACGTTGATCAAAATTAAAGAATGTAAAGGTGAAAATGTAGGTTAGAATTAGGACAAGAATGTCTTTAGCCATTTTCATTAGAAAACACTTATTTATCCAAGACCCAAGTAAAAAAGTCAATTCCTCTTTAAAGGATGCATTCCCTTTTTTAAAAAAATATATATTTTATTGATTTTTTTTATAAAGAGGAAGGGAGAGGGATAGAGAGTTAGAAACATCAATGAGAGAGAAACATCGATCAGCTGCCTCCTGCACACCTCCTACTGGGTATGTGCCTGCAACAAAGGTACATGCCCCTGACCAGAATAGAACCTGGGACCTTTCAGTCCGCAGGCTGACGCTCTATCCACTGAGCCAAACCGGTTAGGGCCATTCTAACTCTTGAAGGCAATTACCACTCTTCTGTATTGCCACCCACCCATTTCCTCTCTTCATGTCTAACTCCCAGAGATTATTCATCACAAAATCCACATTTTCCATGAACCACCATCTTGGTTCAAACACAGTTCCTAACACATAAGCAGCATACAAAATGTATTTGTTCAATCAACTACAGTAAAGTAAAATGAGACGGAAGATCCATAGACTGAAAAACTCAACATTATAAAGATATCAATTCTCCCTAAATTGATCTATAGGTTAAAGTAATTCCTATCAAAATCCCAGCTAGGTATTTATTCTATAGACAAAGACAAGCTTATTCTAAAATATATATGGGAAGGAACAGGCTCTAGAATAGCTAATATAATCTTGACAAAGAATAAAATGGAAAAAATCACTCTACCTGATGTTTAGGCTTACTATGTAGATACAATGAGTCAAGACCACATGATATTGGTGAAGAGATAGACAGACATATGTCAATGGAATAAAACAGAGAACCTAGCAAGAGACCCACCCAAATATGCCCCACTGATTTCTGACAAAAGTGAAAAAGTAATTCAATGGAAAAAGCACAGTTTTTTCAAAAAATGGTGCTATAGCAACTGGATATCCATAGGCCATGCACACAAAAAGTTAACTCAAAATGGATCATAAACTTAAATGTAAAACATAAAACTATCAAATTTTTAGAAAAAAAAATTTTTTTTAAATCTAGCGCTAAGTAGACTTTTAACCTGAAAGCACACTCTAATATAAGGAAAGATTGACAAACTGGACCTAATCAATGAAAAACTTTGTTCTGCAAAAGACCACATGAAGAGACTGAAAGACAAACTACAGACTGGAAGAAAATATTTGAGAACCACATATCTGACAAAGTAGTAGTACCTAAACTACATAAAGAACTTATAAAACTCAACAGTAAAGAAACAAATAATCCAATAAGAAAATAGGCAAAAGACGTGTATAGATATTTTACTGAAGAGGATATAAAGATGGCAAATAAACAACACTAGCCATCAGGCAAATGCAAATTAAAACCGCAATGAGATACTACTACTTAACTGTATTGAGGATGCATAGCAATCCTATCCTATATAATAAGACCCTAATATGCAAATCAACCGAATGGCAGAAGAACCTGTGGAATGCTGTCGCTATGGCACGCACTGACCACCAGGGAGCAGACACTCAATGCAGTAGCTGCCCCCTAGTGGTCAGTGCACTCCACAGGGAGAGTGCTGCTCAGCCAGAAGCTGGGCTCACAGCTGGCAAGCGCAGCGGTGGTGGCAGGAGCCTCTTCTGCCTCTGCTGCAGGCAGGCAGTAAAGAGCGAGGGGACCTGGGCTGCAAGAGCCCCAGACTGTGGGAGGGCGCAGGCCGGGCTGAGGGACCCTCTACCCCAGTAGGCCTCAAGTTGTTATACAAAATAAAACCACTATGAGAAATGACCACTACAGTGTTTAAAATACAATACACAAACACTGTGGATGCACAGAAACTGGATCACTCAAATTGCTAATGGGAATATAAAATAGTATAGCCCTTTTGAACTCGAGGGCCAAAACAATGGGTTCTTAAACTGGACCGGAGGGCCGGAACAAAAGCATGGATGGAGTGTTTGTGTGAACTAATATAAATTCAAAGTAAACATCATTACAGAAAAGGGTACGGTCTTTTTTTTTGTTGTTTTATTCATTTCAAATGGGCCGGATCTGGCCTGTGGGCCGTAGTTTGCCCACGGCTGGCTATAGCCACTTGAGAAAGTTTGTCAATTTCTTTTAAAAAAAAAAAGTGAACATGCAACCACCATGACCCAGCAATTGCACTCTTACGTACACAAGTGTTCATAGCCAAAACCAGGATATAACCCAGATGTTCTTAAACAGGTGAATGATTAACAAATTGTGGAATACCCAAAGGATATAAGACAATTCAGCAATAAAAAAGAAAACCCTGGAAACCAAGATGCCAGCATAGGTAAACACCTGAAATTGCTGCCTCACACAACCACTTAAAAAATACAACTAAAAGACAAAACGGACATTATCCAGAACCAGAGGAAGGCTGGCTGAGTGGAAATTCTACACCTAGAAGGAAAGAGAAAAGCACACTGAGACTCAGAGGAGGTGCGGAAGTAAAGTGCAGAGGTATGGAGGCGCACTCGGAAAGGGCTGGTAGCCGAGGACGAGGTTGTCTTTTTCTTTTCTTTTCTTTTCTTTTTTGAGGTTGTCTTTTTTAATCGGGAGGGAGTCTCAAGCTCCCAACTGCTCTGAACTCCAGTTCTGGGTGAGTCTCTGGGGACCCAGACTCATACCGGAGAAACTGGACTGTCTGGCATCTGTCGGAACTCAAGGGCAGCTTTCTCTCAGAGGTGCTTGCAGCGATTACCGGGACACTGAGAAGCGAGGCCCCTTAGGGCAGGACTGAGGAGCAGCCATAGCTGCTTGTCCTGCCCTGTTGATTCCCTGAGACCCCACCCCACCCAAGCTGTGCACAGAGGCTTTTGCATATGAAAGGCCTGGCCCTATGCAATCTGAAAATTACCTAACAAACTGCAGCTGGGTCAGAGAAACCCAGAACTTGCAAAAGAAGGCCCAAGGCCCCACAGCAGCTTGCATTGCTTAACAGCTGGGCTCCTGCTGGGTAGCCTCAGGAAGAGGCTAAATTAGCACCTCCTTAGAGATCCAAGAGCCAGTGTGCCCAGTGGTCAGAGTGGGACCATCCAGATTACAATTCCTCAGATCCATAAGGGACACACTCAGGGGGCAGACTCAGTGAGCACCAAAGCCCCACTGAAGCAAGTCTTGCCCCAGAAGGGTATCTTCAGCACAGAAGTTCTCCCACCGTAGACACAGCTGATTCTCACAGAAAATTGGCCTGGAGGTCAATTCCTCCCAGTGATACCAACTACAATCAAGGCTTAACTACAAGAGTGTGCATACAGCCCACAGAGGGGTGCACCAAGAGTGTCTATCTCAGGTAATTGGGGAGGCTGAACCACTGGGCCCTATAGGACACCTAGCACAAAAGCCACTCTATCAACACAGGGAAGCATAAAAAATGCACAAAGAAACAGGTCACAAATGACAGAAATGGAGGAAAGCAAACTAATGGATATAGAGTTCAAAACCACGGTTATAAGGTTTTTCAAGAATTTTTTAAAAACCGCCAATAAATTTAGTGAGACCCTGGAGGATATGAAAAAGGACCAACTAGAAATTAAGCATACACTGACTGAAATAAAGAATAATATACAGAGATCCAACAGCAGACAAGAGGATCCCATGAATCGAATCAAAGATGTGATATACAAAGAAGCAAAAAATACCCAACCAGAAAAGCAAAAAGATAAAAGAATCCAAAAATATGAAGATAATGTAAGGAGCCTCTGGGACAACTTCAAGCGAACCAACATCCGAATTATAGGGGTGCCAGAAGAAGAAGAGAGAGAGCAAGATATTGAAAACCTATTTGAAGAAATAATGACAGAAAACTTCCCCTATCTGGTGAAAGAAATAGACTTACAAGTCCAGGATGCGCAGAGAACCCCAAACAAAAGGAGTTCAAAGAGGACCACACCAAGACACATCATCATTAAAATGCCAAGAGCAAAAGACAAAGAGAAAATCTTAAAAGCAGCATGAGAAAAACAGTTACCTACAAGGGAGTACCCATAAGATTGTCAGCTGATTTCTCAACAGAAACTATGCAGGCCAGAAGGGAGTGGCAAGAAATATTCAAAGTGATGAATAACAAGAACCTACAACCAAGATTACTTTACCCAGCAAAGCTATCATTCAAAATTGAAGGTCAGATAAAGAGCTTCACAGATAAGAAAAAGCTAACGGAGTTCATCACCACCAAACCAGTATTATATGAAATGCTGAAAGGTATTCTTTAAGAAGAGGAAGAAGAAGAAAAAGGTAAAGATAAAAATTATGAACAACAAGTATGCATCTATCAACAAGTGAATCTAAGAATCAAGTGAATAAAAAATCTGATGAACAGAGTAAACTGGTGAATATAATAGAATCAGGAGCATCGAAAGGGAGTGGATTGACAATTCTTGGGGGGAAAGGGGTGTGGGGGGTGCAGGAAGAGACTGGACAAAAATCGTACACCTATGGATTAGGACAATGAGAGGGGTAAGGGCAGAGGGTGGGGTGGGAACTGGGTGGAGGGGAGCTATGGGGGGGGGGGGGAAGAGGAACAACTGTAATAATCTGAACAATAAAGATTTATTAAAAATAAAAAAGAAAAACCTACTGATACAATAATGACTTGGATAACTCTTCAGAGTATTATGCTCAGTAAAAAAAGCCAATCCCAAAAGATTACATATTTACATAACATTCTTGAAATGAAAATGTACAGAAATGGAGCCCAAGGAAAACAAAGTTGGAGGAATCACAATACCAGATTTCAAGTTTTACTACAAAGCCACCATAATCAAAACAGCCTTGTACTGGCACAAGAGGCACACAGATCAATGGAACAGAACAGAGAATCCAGAAATCAACCCAAGCCATTATGCTCAATTAATATTTGAAAAAGGAGGCAAGAGCATACAATGGAGTTAAGAGAGTCTATTCAATAAATGGTGTTGGGAAAATTGGACAGATATATGCAAATAAATGAAACTAGACCACCAACTTACACCATACACAAGAATAAACTCAAACATATTTGGCAATGATACATCTGGTAAAGGGTTAACATCCAAATATGTAAGGAACTCATACAACTTAAAATTAAGACAAACAATCCAATTAAAAAATGGGCAAAGGACCTAAATAGACACTTCTCCAAAGAGGACATACAGATCGCCAAGAGACATTATGAAAAAATGCTCAGTCACTGATCATCAGAGAGATGCACATTGAAATGACAATGAGATTATCACCTCACACCTGTCAGAATGGCTACCATCAACAAATCAACAAGTGCTGGCAAGGATGTGGAGAAAAGGGAGCCCTAGTACATTATTGGTGGGAATGCAGACTGGTACAATCAATATGGAAAACAGTATGGAGTTTCCTCAAAAAATTAAATATGGAACTGCCATTTGAACCAGTGATCCCACTTTTAGGAATATATCCTATGAAACCTGAAGCACCAATCAGAAAGAATGTACACAGCGGCACAATTTACAATAACTAAAATCTTGAAACAGCCCAAGTGCCCATCAGTAGATGAGTGGATAAAAAAGCTGTGGTACATTTATATCATGGAATACTATGCAGTAATAAAAAGGAAGAATCTCTTACACTTTGAGACATCATGGAAGGACCTAGAGAGTATCATGCTAAGTGAAATAAGTCAAAGAAAGACAATTATCACATGATTGCATTCATATATGGAATCTAAGTAACAAAATAAACTGATAAACGGAGTGGATCCAGAGATATAGAAGCATGGAACATAGTGGGAAATCTCAGAGGGAAGGTGGGGGAGGGTGGGTGGGTGGGAGGTAATCAACCAAAGACCTTGTATGCATCTATGCATAACCCACGGACATAGACAATAGGGTGCTAAAGGCCTGGGGCATGGGAGAGGGGAGGGTTGCAGGGGCAGGCTGGAGGGGGAAAAAGGGGACATATGTAAGACTTTCAACAATAAACAATTATAAAAATAAATAAAATTAAAAAAAAAGAAAAGGAAACAAAAAAAAGAAATGGAGCCCAGATTAGCAGTTGCCAGGGGATAAGAGGGACTGAGAGCAGAAGAGAAGGAAGTAGGTTTGGCTATAAAAGGGCAGCATGAAGGATCCTTGTGGCATGAAAATATTCTGTATTTTGACTGTATCATTGTCAATTTTCTGATTGATATTGTACTATGGGTTTATAAGATGTTTCTATTGGGAGAAACTGGGCAAAAGGTTCATGAGTTCTGTATTATTCCTTAAAACTGAATGTGATTCTACAGCTATCTCAAAATAATTTTTTAAAAAGATATATTTTATTTATTTCAGAGAGAGGCAGGGAGAGGGAGAGAGAGATAGAAACATCAATGATGAGAGAGAATCACTGATCGGCTGTCTCCTACACTCCCCATACTGGGGATGGAGCCCACAAATCAAGCATGTGCCCTGACCGGAAACTGAACCATGAACTCCTGGTTCATAGGTCAATGCTCAACCACTGACCCACATCAGCAGGGCTCAAAATAATTTTTAATTAAAAAAAAAAAAAAAAAAGGATGGAAGACAAAGGAATTAACCTTAACAAGAAGATGTTTTTTTGGGGGAATAAAGGGGCAAAAAGAAGAGAGAATGGATTGACAGAGGCAGAGTATCCAAAAGGCAGAGGATCTCTCTCAGCTCAAGTTCAGTGCTAACTGGGTTGGGAGAAATAAGAGTTATCAAGGAGAAGTTCAGATGGCAGAACTGAAGCTTTAAAAGAATCAAGAAAACTTGGAATATTAAAGTCTGCAAGGATCATAATTAAGAATTAACAATAAAACAGCATTCCCTACTAGTCTTCCTGCATCTAAAGCACTATTTTTCACTTGCTAATTCATTACATGGGTGTTGATTCTGTATTATCTATAAAGCTGCAAAGTTTTCACTAAAACATTATTTTTCTAAAGAATTCTATCACCACAATTTGCATATCCTATGAAATTCTGCATAATGGAACTTCACTTGTAGAATTATAATGTAACAACAAGAGTAAAAATTAATATTATCTCTACCCTAAAGAAAAAGGGATAGTGATAATAATGGGTCCAAAATAAATAGGTTCAAAGAGAAAATGTCTTATGGTCACACAAAAATCAGTGACAAAAGTGGTTAGAATTCCAGACTTTCAACCATGGTAGTGATTACTACAATACTAATTTTTCCCTCTCACAGTCTCTTTTTCTTCCTCTAACTTGAATAAGGTGCCATTGCAAACTGAGGACTCCCATAACTGGCTAATGTAACAAGCATTGTTTATTTCTTTTTGTTAACATTTTTAATCTTTTATAATACATCTCAGGAAGGCCTGTGGAGCTTCAATGTTCCAGAATACCTAAGTAGAAAAGTTGCATGTGAATTTTTCCAAAGCTGCACCAGCAAATCATTTTAAGAATTTATTGTCAAGAATGCCTGATAAAATTCAATCAGCCAACTGTATCAGTTAATTAAAACATAACTGTAAAATTCAACAAATATTTCCTGAGAGGTTACACCCAGTCACTGTAGAGGTATCAAAAATATAGTAGTAGATAAAACCGAAAAAGGAATCGAAGATGGCGGCATAGGTAAACACCGGAGACTGCCGCCGTGGACAACCACTTCAAAAATACAACTAAAAGTCGGAGCGGACATCAACCAGAACCACGGGAAGGCTGGCTGAGGAGAGTCTCTTCAACTAGAAGCAAAAACAACAGCATTCCGACACTCAGCGGAGGCGCAGTGTGGAAAATTTAAAGGTACGGCGGTGCGGTGGTGAGGGTGCGCGCGCAAAGCGGGCTGGCGGCTGAGGGCGCGATTGTCGTTTTCAATTAGGAGCGAATCTCAGACTCTGGGCTACAGATCCGGGCGAGTCTCTAGGGACCCAGACTCAAACGGGAGAAGCGGGACTGTCTGGCTACGGCTCCTCCGAGGTTTGCAGCGATTGCTGGGACAGAGAGGCAGAGCCCCTGGGGACGGACTGAGAGCGGCCATAGCTGCTCCCTCCTCCCCCCCCCCCCCCGTTGAGCCCGCCCCGCCCAAAACCCCCCCCCCCCCCCCCCCCCCCGCGCACAACCATTTGCCGACCGCCTCAGGCAAGGGCTGGACTAGCACCTCCCCTGAGGACTGAAGTTTTCCCACAGCTGATTTCCACCGCCAGTCGGCCTGATGGTCAAATCCCTCTAGTGTTAACTACAACAATTAAGGCTTCGCTAGAACAAGACTGCGCACAGAGACCACAAGGGGGTGCACCAAGAAAGCATAAAAGATGTGGAGACAAAAAAACATGACAGAAATGGAGGATATGAAGCTAAGAATCGCAATTTTGAGGGCTTGCCATAAATTCGTGCAGAGCCTCACGAAAACTAATGAGACCCTCGATGCTACGATAAAGAAATTAGAAAGTAAGCATACACGGACTGAAATAAAGAATATTATACCCAATAGCAGACCAGAGGAGTGCAAGAATCAAACCAAAGATTCGACAAAAAACACCCAATTGGAAAAGCATAATGAAAAAAGAATCCGAAAGTGTGAAGATAGTGTAAGGAGCCTCTGGGACAGCTTTAAGCGGACTAATATCAGAGTCATTGGAGTCCCAGAAGATGAGAGACAGCAAGATATTGAAAACCTATTTCAAGAAATAATGGCAGAAAACTTCCCCCACCTGGAGAAAGAAATGGACTTACAGGTCCAAGAAGCGCAGAGAACCCCAAACAAAAGGAATCCAAAGAGGACCACACCAAGACACATCATCATTAAAATGCCAAGAGCAAAAGACAAAGAGAAAATCTTAAAAGCAGCAAGAGAAAGAGGCTCAATTACCTACAAGGGAATACCCATACGACTGTCAGCTGATTTCTCAACAGAAACTTTGCAGGCCAGAGGGAATGGCAAGAAATATTCAAAGTGCTGAATACCAAGAACCTACAACCAAGATTACTTTATCCAGCAAAGCTATCATTCAGAATTGAAGGTCAGATAAAGAGCTTCACAGATAAGGAAAAACTAAAGGAGTTCATCACCGCCAAACCAGTATTATATGAAATGCTGAAAGGTATCCTTTAAGAAGAGGAAGAAGAAGAAAAAGGTAAAGATACAAATTATGAACAACAAATATGCATCTATCAACAAATGAATCTAAGAATCAAGTGAATAAATAACCTGATGTACAGAATGAACTGGTGACTATAATGAATCAGGGACATAGAAAGGGAATGGACTGACTATTCTTGGGGGGGAAAGGGGAATGGGAGATTCGGGAAGAGACTGGACAAAAATCATGCACCTATGGATGAACTCAGTGGGTGGGGAGTGAGGGTGGAGGGTGGGGTGGGAGCTGGAAGGAGGGGAGTTATGGGGGGAAAAAAGAGGAACAAATGTAATAATCTGAACAATAAAGATTAAAAAAAATATATATATAGTAGTAATGAAAATATATCTCCTGTTCTTGTCTATAGTAAGATCTTAAAAATGCTAAGGTGCAGACAAATACAAGGTCCCACATAGGAGCATGAGAAGTCAGCCATGCCAGTAAGAAGACAATCAGACAACCAAAGGGAAGTTATATATAAAGAGTCTTAAAGATAAGCAGGTATCAGCCAGTTGAGAAGTGGAGAGGAAAAAGTATAAGAGGTTGATACAAATATTTGCAGCCATTCATGTCAAAATACACTTAAATTATCTTAATAGGAAAGAAATCCTAAAGAGAATGAAGAGAAACTTTAGCAGAAACATCTGACAGCCAGTAGACAAGGGGTAACTGTCCTTGCAGATGAGAGAAAGCTAAAATCTAAGTTGGCTGTGTGGAAATCCAGAAGAGGTTGCTTAGTGCCAGTGAAACCAAGAGAAATGCATGAAATAGGGGTACAAGGCACCTCTCAAAGTAGACCTGTGGACAGGTGGTAAAACAAGAAGTCCACAGTTGAAATTCTGTGTAACAGAGTGATTAGAATTCCACATCTCCCCCCACCTCCCCCTAGACTCACAAAGAAGACTATCCAGTCCCTTCCAGGTACCAGACTCAATGACAATAGGCATAGCAAGAGGGGAGAAGTGATGTAGAAAATGAAAAAAATAATAGGAAGATTAAATAAAACTCTACTTTCTCAGAGTTATGGCACATTGCTTCCCCCTTGGCCACCAAAATGCTGACAGTTGGATTTATACGCTTCTCTAAGCAAGAGTCTGGGAAATCTTACATATATACCACCCTCCTCCTCCACCAGCCCCCAAATCTATAGGTAATTACAGTGGGAGATTTACCAGTGAAGTGACCTTATAAGATCCTCCTATATTGAAGTTCACAGTTTACAAGTACCACACGCATGTGATGAGCTTCCAATTAGCTGTTTAATCAAGATCACTACTGTTTTTAATTTTAAACCTCATCTGACTTTTTAAAAAATATGTTTTTATTGACTTTAGAGCAGTGGTTCTCAACCTGTGGGTCCAGACCCCTTTGGCGGTCGAACGACCCTTTCACAGGGGTCACCTAAGACCATCCTGCATATCAGATATTTACATTACAATTCACAACAGTAGCAACATTACAGTTATGAAGTAGCAACGAAAATAATCTTATGGTTGGGGGGGTCACAACATGAGGAACTGTTTTAAAGGGCCAGAAGGTTGAGAACCACTGCTTTAGAGAGAGAGGAAGGGAGAGATAGAAACATCCATGATTGGCTGCCTCCTGTAAGCTCCTTACTAGGGATGGAGTGCGGGCATGTACCCTGACCAGTAATCCAACTGGAGAACACTTGGTGCATTGGATGAAACTCAACCTAATTGAGGCCACACCAGCCGGGCTCATTTGACTTTTTAAAAACTAAGTACTTTAGCCCTAGCTAAATGGCAGGTATAGGTTTGGCTCAGTGGATAGAGCGTCAGCCTGGGGTTTGATTCCTGCCAAGGGCACATGCAGGAGGCAGCCAATCAATGATTCCCTCTCATCATTGATGTTTCTATCTCTCTCTTCCTCACCCTTCCTCTCTGAAATCAATAAAGATATATTAAAACACTCACACACACACACAAAACTCTAAGTACTTTAATAAAAATTAAAATAAAAGACAATGGCAAGCCCAGCCAGTACTGTTCAGTGGTTGAGCGCTGACCCATAAACCAGGAGGTCATGGTTCCATTCCCAGTCAGGGCACATGTCCAGGTTGTAGGCTTGATCCCAGTGGGGACTGTGCAAGAGGCAGCTGATGGATGATTCTCCCTCATCAGTGATGTTTCTATCTCTCTCTCCCTCTCCCTGAAATCAATAAAAACATATTAATTTTTAAAAAAGAGACAATGGCAGGTATAGGTGGAATAGCAGTAAAAGTGAAGGAGTACCTAACCAAAGGATTTTACTTTTATAATTTTTATATACAAGACTTGAGGCCCGATGCAAGAAAATTCGTGCAAGAGTAGGCTTTCTTTCCCCTGGCTGCGGGCACCGGCTTCCTCCGGTCTAATTAGCATATTACCCTTTTATTATTATAGATAATTTTTAAAAAGTCACTCTCAATCCTAATAATAATGCATGCCAAAAGAGTACCTAAAAAGTAAAAAGTACTCAACCTGTATATCCATTAACATAGATGGCAACTCCACTAAAAATTGTAGATGAAGTTCCATCCTTCTGCATTTCAGCATCTGATCGAAACTGTTCCTCCAATTTCTGGACCTTGGCAGCCATATATCCACCCTAGAATTAAAGAAAAGGTAAACACTAGTCAAAAAAAGTTATACTTTTACCCCCATACTCCTTTTCTTAAAGAAACTTCTATTTAAAAAGATTTTATTCTGTGCCAATGACCAAAGTATAATGATGATAAAGGTGTAATGCTAAACATGAACCAGAGCCAAGGCAATAAAACAGGCAGGTCAAAAGAGACTTTTCCCTCTTTTGACTCAATTTTTAATAATTCTTTAACATTTTTATAATAATAAGTTATTTCAAAATATCAGAAATAAACAAAAATAAGAATATATAAAATGTCAGAAATAATAAATTTAATGCCACATATTGTTCTTATCTATAAAATCAAGCAAAAGTTACATCAAAGTTTAAATCAATTCAAATTTAACACGTGGTCAATAAGTGTATATTTTAAATGGGCTTCCACTATCTTCTGTATATAGAAAGCTTAAAAAAACTTCATGTAAAATGAAGCAGCTTGAAAAAACAGTATAGTCCTCTATACATGTAGACAAGAATACAATAAAGAATTCGGTGGCTAAATTCTGGATCTAATCAACCTACGACAAATTTTCATTAGATAACAGGAACCTAAAAAAATATATAAAAACATTATCATTTTTCCTACAGACATTTACAAATCTAAAAAGCATGACTGAATTCAGCTACATTTCCCCCAAATATTTAAATAATTAAGCTTAATGATTTAAATTATCAATTAAGTTTTTATTGATTTATCTAGATCAATTAAGAGTATCAATTAGGTCTTTAAAAGAAAGCAGTAGGTATGCAGAAGTGGTACACATTTTTTTCAAAATGGAAATGACTTCATTGTTTTTGATTATTCAAATATTGAATGCTCACTGCCAATTTTTTAAATATAAAGAAGAAACTTTAAATTAGCTATGATCCCATTCATTGTTAACATTTTAGGATATTATTTTCAAAGTTTATATCTATGCCTCAGAGCATAGCAGCTTTACAAAAACAGAATCATATAATATTCCTTTATAACACAACACCCTTTTAAGTCAAGACCATCTGCCACTTTAAGAAATATAAAGCTAAATAATGACTGCAGTGTTCCACTGTATAAAAATAATTTATTTAACCAATTCCCTATTCTTGGATAGCTAAGTTTTCCTGTTTCTCAGTATTTTTAGCAATGCTGCAATAAAATTATCACACAATAAATTGTGTGCACTATAATATTTATTTTCTCAGGATAAAATTCCTGCAAGTTTAGGGGTTCAAGTTGAGCTTTCTACACATTGTGAAAACTCAGAGTTGATATCTAAAGTGATTTATAATTTAAAAAATGGCTTAAATCACATTATAAGCTATAAAAAGAATGAAAAATACCTAGACAGTTCAATATAATTTTTATTCTTTTAAAACACACCCATTTTCCCCAGCCATCATTTTCAGCTCGCCTCCTCCATCCACCTCGTCTCATGGTGGAGTTTCTGTATTAGGGAGAAAAAATAAAATCAATCTTACAACATAATATACTAGTTGATATTTTACTTCAGTATCAAGAAAAATAAAAAATTAAAATACAAATGTTTAATTCATAAAAGTTGAAAGTATAATACCAAGTGAAGAAACTTTTTCCAAATTTTCACAAGTGACATTTGTTCCTAAAAACACCCTCCTTCAGGTGAGTATCAGGTTTTAATTACAAATACTTTAAATTTAAACAGGAAAATCTTTTAGACATTCCTGAGCAACAATCCCAACACCTACTTATGTAAAACATCACCAAATCTGACTAACATGGTCGTGATTACTTGTTAAGGATTAATCAGTGTTAACAGAACTTAAGAAAACACATTCCTTTATGAAATGACCTATAATATGGCTCTTAAACTCTGTCTTTGCTATTGCATACTGGGCACTTAAGAGTGCACTCACAGTGTAATTCATCTATTACACAAAAAGCCCTTTAAAAAAATCAAGTAAAATAACACATCTACTAAGGCAGTGATTTTCAAGTGTGCTGCACACAAAAGAAATTTTTTTAATCATCACCGGAGGACATGCTTAGAGAGGAAGGAAGAAAGGGAGGGAGGGGGATAGAGATAGAGACAGAGACAGAGACAGAGACAGAGACAGAGAAGCATTGATAAGAGAAAGAAACCTCAATGGGTTGCCTTCCACACATGCCCTGACCAGGAATCAAACTGGCAACCTTTCAGTGCACAGGACAATGCTTCAGTTATTACTTCTCTCAAGATGAGGCCAACCAACTGAGCCACTCCAGTCAGGCCACAAGAATTTTTAAAACATGCAATACCTGACTATTTAGTCAGGGGCACTCACCTCTTTTCCCTTAGATTGTCAAATTAAAAAACGACAATGGCCAACACAATAGCTGTCTGGTGTGAATGAATCAAAGTTGTACCTATTTTTTTGGTTACACTGGCAAAATATGTATTGGTTGGTATGCCATGGAATTTTGGTAATTAGTTTATGTGTACCATGAGATGAAAAGGTTGAAAAGTGCTGATCTAGGGATTTGACGCAGAAAGATTACACTGATAAACTAGAAAATCTGGCATTTTCCTTAAGGCAACACTTGACCATCTGTACTATAAAATTACCAAAATGACCAAATGATAGCTTAGTGGCTAGCAAGGTATAAAATGACTCCTAAGCCTGGCTGTTGTGGCTCAGTGGTTGAGCGTCAACTCATGCACCAAGAGGTCACTGGTTCAATTCCCAGTCAGGGTAAATGCCTGGGTTGCAGGCTGGATCCCCAGAAGAGGGCATGTAGGAGGCAGTCAATTGATGTTTCTCTCTTATCGATGTTTCTATCTCTCTCTCCCTCTTCCTTCCTCACCCTCTAAAATTCAATAAAAAACATTTTTAAAATATTTTAAAAAAATAAAATGACTTCTACATGAAAACATAAGGCTAACCCCTAAATGGCTACATCTTGAGACATGACTGCATTATCCTTCATAAAATTAACATGATTTCCATTTAGGCATTTTTTTCTTCTAGTAACTATATGTAGGTTAATATCAAATGGCTCCCCTATGTTACTGGAGAAACCTTATACATTATCCAAGTCAAATCAGCTTTGATATGGTTTTTAAGGTTTTGTTATTGAGTAACATCTTAGAACATGACAGCATATATTTTCTTTCAAATATTTCTATTCTTGGTATATTGTGGGATGTAGTTTCTCCTTTCTGACATTTATGTTAATTATAAATTTTTACTGTCTACCTTTGAAGGGTGCCTAAAAGATGTGTGGAGATATGCTCAAAGAGTTTAAGTCCAACAGAGCAACAAAGTGTAGTGATTAACCCTGATTAGGGGCTGCTGGTGCTGAGGGAGAAGAGTTTTGTTTTTTCAAGTTTGATGAAGGCAGGGGCATGGCTACCTCAGGTTCTTCATGAATCTCAGAACTGCCATATTTGCTTTGCTGAATACTTGTTTTCATGAGGCTTACTTTGTCCAGCCCCTCAAGATTTTTCCCCTTATCTTAAAGGAGTCTTGGGAAATTTGTTAACACACAGTCCTTGACTTCATATAACCTGAATCCATATATCTGCTCTAACAAGTAAAGAGAGTTTGGGAGTTCTGGCTATTAGATTATGGATGCATACCCACAAAAAGCAAATGCAACAATCTGATAAATGAGGCAAATTTTAAAAATACAATATATTTTTAGTTTAATTCATTTGCCCAATCATTTAAGAGCCTCTTATTTAAGATGTATTGTGTATCCACTGAGAAAGGCCAATACGAAAATCCTTATAGACAAGTACGAAACACAGCTGTAATAAAAAAAAACAAACAAACAAAACACATTTTAAAGGTTCTTTACCCATTCCAGAGTAATATAACTATCCCAGACAAATGTTTAAAGCTTTGAAAAGTAAAAGAAATGAGAATAAAGGAATTAAAATTGTAATTTCATCATTTCCACTAATTTGACCCATGTACAGCAAACTCCTAGTGGTCCAGGATTCAAAGAATAAGAAAGACCCCAAAAAGGGGAAAAGGAAACAAGAAACATATTTCATTTTATACATTCAAATTCAACTTGAGAAAATTCCATAACAAATAGTAAACTAAACAATATGGACCAAACTTCCTGCTGAGGAAGAGGAAAGCTACACAAAACATTGATTTTAAAAAATTGCCTCAAGGCATACAAGGTCCAGCAAATAATGAATTACTGGGCCAAGATTTAGAAGATGACAAAGAGGACACCTGCCATCTCATGTTACCTTTCCCCACACAAACTGGGACAGCTTTTCTCACTGAGGGCATTTGGCAACTCTAGAAGAGTGGCTGAGAAGATGGACAATGTTTTTGAAAACAGAAATCACAGTATTAAGCAAACAGAAGTTGCAGTTCAAAGGTCTTCCAAGGATATAAATCTGCACACTTGGGATGAAGATCCTAAGAATAAGAGTACGCTGAAAGTAGGCAGATCGTACTTTGTAGAACATGTATCCTGCCACAGATTATTTGTCTCTGAAAGCAAATTAAGGTGATTTTGGATTGTTAGTGCTGGAGTATCTGGTGAAGCAAATGTAAATCCTCAGTGGAGAACATCCTAAACACCACATACTTGTACAATCTTGCAAATATAATGTCTGGCACACAAACAAAACTAACCAGGAATACAAGATCACATGAGTGAGAACCAACAGAAACAACATCGATGTTTCTGTCTGTCTCAATCTCTTTTTCTCTCTTCCCATGTTCTCCTCACTCTCCTTCTACTCTCCAAAAAAACCAATGGAAAAAATATCCTCAGGTGAGGATAGATCTTCTCTATATCTACACTAATAAAAGAGAAACATGGTAATTAGCGTACAACCGCTACCCTTCCCATTGGCTAATCAGCATATCCTTATGCAAATCAACTGCCAATTAAGATGGCGGTTAACCGTCAACAAAGATGGCGGCTAATTTGCATACGCCCAATGATGGGAGGCGAAAGGGGAAGGACTGAAGAATGGTGATCGGCAACCCAGGAGGCAGGCAAGAGCTAGGGGGTGGGCAAAGGCCACCTTTCCCCACCCCCCAGCCAGCCATAGCCATTGGAAAGCCGGGCAGCAAACCCGACCCCAGGGCCCGGGGTTGCCGGCTGGCCTGCGCCCAGGATCGCCATGGCATCGGAGGGCAGGAGGGCCCGAGCACAGGCCAGGCAGCAACCCTGGACCCAGTGGGGCCCGGGGTTGCTGGCTGGCCTGCGCGGAGCGATTCCATGGCAATCGGAGGGCGGGAGGGCCCAGGCGCAGGCCAGGAGGCAACCCCGGACCCCACTGGGGCCGGAGTTGTCGGCTGGCCTGCGCCCAGGATCGCCATGGCATCGGAGGGTGGGAGGGCCTGCGCGGAGCAATGCCATGGCAATTGGAGGGCGGGAGGGCTGGGGGGCACACCCGACTGTGTGGTCTGAGTTTGCTGCTGCCTATAAACTGAGAAAAAGTTGTAAAATAAAGTACTAATCTCTAGGGTTTAGGTCAGACCAAGGAGTAGTGCCACTCAGCCAGAAGCTGGCTCATGGCTGGCCAGTGCGGAGGTGGTGGCAGGAGCCTCTCCCACCTCCATGGCAGCACTAAGAATGTCTAACAGTTTAGTTACGATCCCTTGGGGACCTAAGCCTTTAGTGAGACATCCCCTGAGGGCTCTCTGGCTACCAGAAGGATGTCTGACTGCAAGCTTAAGCCTGATCCCCCGGGGAGTGGGCCTAAGTCAACAGGTGGACATCCCCCAAGGGGTCCTGGACTGCAAATGGGCGCAGGCCGGGCTGAGGGACGCAACCACCACCACCACCCCCCACCCCCCCCGCCGACCGAGTGCACAAATTTTGTGCACCGGGCCTCTAGTACACGTATAAAAGCCTAATATGCAACATGTCATCTCGGGAGTTTGACTTAGAGATCAGGAGGTTGATCGCTAACTATAACATGCACTGACCACCGGGGGCAGCGTGGAACAAAGGAAGGCCCTGGCCTAGGGCCCTTACCCATGTACGAAATCTCGTGCACCGGGCCTCTAGTAGATAGATAAAAAAGGCTAATCAAAACCCACTAAAAAAGAACATCATTTTGACTTTTTTACTGATTGTTGGTGGATACTGATTACCTCCCCACAGAATGATGTTAATCACCAGGAGCAATCATTTTCATGCAAAAGTAGTATTTCATCCATTTTCTAAAGAATTATCAACATTATAAGTTTCCAAATAGTTTGTAACACACCAGCAAAATTCCAACTACATATTCAGAAAATGTCCAAATACATATTCATCAGCGTTAATTTATTGGCTACATATTTGTAACTCTATAAAGTATAATAACTATTAAATAATGCAATTGATTTTGAGTGGCTTTTATTCAGTCTCATTATTCTAGTTATACTTGACTTACAAGTTTAATTCGTTCCGTGACAGAGCTCATAACTCAAATCACTCGTATGTCAAATCAAAAAGTAAATGAGTGAGACACGTGATGCTGTATGTGCATGTATGGGGTTTATCCTCAACTTAAATAGTTGTTGGGTAGGCGCAGCTACTGCTGCTCATCTGCCAGTCCATCTACCAGCAGCATGACTGGCCTGCATGTCTACAGCATGTTGGTCACTGGGTCACTCAAAATCAAATCCCAGCAGAGTGAGGTAACCTGCACCCTGGATGAGAAGTGCATCCAGTACCAGCTAATAGACATCTCCCAGGACAACACCCTGAGGGATGAGATGGGAGCCTTGGCAGGCAACCCACTGTCAGTGGGAATGAAAAATGATGTAGCTACTATGGAAATCAGTATGACAATTCCTTAAAAAAATATAGAATTACCATATGACACAGAAATTCCACTTCTGGGTATATACCCAAAATAATTGAAAATAGGGTCTAGAAATGGTATTTGTACACTCATGTTAATAACAGCATTATTCACAACAGCCAAAAGGTAGAAGCATCCAAAGTGTCCAGTGACTGATGAATGGATAAGCAAAATGTGGTATATACATGACAATGGTGTATTTTCAGCCTTAAAAAGGAAGAAAATTCTGATACATCCTACAAGGATGAATCTTGAGGACATTATGCTAGGTGAAAATAAGCCAGCCATAAAAAGATAAATACTGTGTGATTTTACTTATATGAGTTATCTAGAGTAGTCAAATTCATAAAGACAGAAAGTAGAATGGTGGTTGCCAGGGGCTTGGAAAGGGGGAAACAGGAAGTTGTTTAATGGGTTAAAGTTTCAGTTTTGCAAGATGAAAAAGCTCTGGAGGTTGGTTGCACAAGATGAATATACTTTACATTACTGAACTATATGCTTAAAAATGGTTAAAATGGTATATTTTATGTTTATATGTATTTTATTACAATTAAAATTTAAAAAATAAAACATTTTTAAAAAGAAGCAAAAATGAAAAAAAAAGACTTTTGACACTGGAAACACTCCACAGGCATCTGGGTTCACAGAGACCAACTAGCAAGCTACAGGGAAGGGGTGACTGGGAGTTCAGTTGGTAGTACAAAGCTAGGAAAGAGACTACTTCCCTAAGAAATCTGTATAGCAGATTTTTTAAAATCTTTTAGAGGAGGGCAGTGGGAACGGGTTTGCAGAATTAATTTACCAGGACCAACTACTGTCCTTATAAGTAACTAAGTAAATGAAGTACTGGCACATAGTCACTAACAAGGTCTGTCAATACCTGCTCAAATGTGCTCTTATTTGGTCTTATGTGAAAAGGCTTTACCACCAGATAAACAGCTTTTTATATAACATTTAGATACGAAAATACAGCTGTTTTGATTCAACCACAGACACCATCATGGTTCTCAGACTGCTGAAGTTATAAGGGCACAAGACAGATTCTTGAATTTCATATCCCAAGGAAGTAGAACCTTCTTCCAGCCCCATCCCACACACTATAGTCAGGATTTTACTTTGAAGAGACCCTCGCCAATCTATTTAAAACAAAAACACCTAGATGAAGAATATTGAGCCCTTGTAACAATTTCCAAGAAGCACAACTACTGGCTCTAGTCTTTAGCATATACTCACTTGTAGGGATTCTAAACCAAGATGAAAATTTACATCCTAAGAATCATAACTGTGTATTTATTATCCTAAATAACTGTGTATTTCATATATTTAAAATACTTTTCAAAAACATATAAAAATAAAAAGGCAAGATATTTAGACCAGATATTATTCCTAACCTGATAAATCCTTAAAATTTTTCATTTATTTTAAACTGGTTTTCCCCCTTCAGTATATTGACACATTTTCCTATTACCAATTTTTTTCTGCTCCAATAAAACAATTCCTGTACTATATTAGGTACCATCTTGATCAGTACCAATTAAACATAGCATTCAAAAACTTTAATCTACCAAATAAAAGTGGCTATACATAGCGCTCTCTCAACAAATTCCAGACTTGGATACATAAGCCTTTCCTTGAGACATTCACTGCTATCGTCACAATTACTGATTTGTTGTTTTTGTTTTTTTCAAAGTTATGCATTATTTTTATTGAAAATACTAGTTCACACATTTTAAAACTCAAAACAGAACTGGCTATCCACATTACATATTTTACAATATAGCCACCTAAAGACTTCCTTTGTGAGATGTAGAAGAAAGACAAGATTCAGTCAAAAGTTCCTAGTACTTAGGAAATAAATTCCTTACTCAGATCACTACTATTATGCATACAACCGCCTCCTCAGAGCAATGTGAGGAATAAAAGGGACAGTGCATGGTGATAGCAAACTACCCATAGATCTCATTTCCCTGTCTCGGACAACATCGTGGTCTTGGTTTCACAGAAGCCCTAAACAAATAATCGATGCAAAACAATTTTGCCGGCCGAAACCGGTTTGGCTCAGTGGATGGAGCATCGGCCTGCGGACTGAGGGGTCCCGGGTTCGATTCCGGTCAAGGGCATGTACCTGGGTTGCGGGCACATCCCCAGTGGGAGATGTGCAGGAGGTAGCTGATCGATGTTTCTCTCATCGATGTTTCTAACTCTCTATCTCTCTCCCTTCCTCTCTGTAAAAAATCAATAAAAAAATATGAAAAAAAAAAAAATTTTGCCAAACTAAAGTGGTCACACCAATGTAAAAGTCAACATGCAAGCTCTTAAGCCTTTCTAAATCATCCCAATGATGTTATACTGTTATGTGAAGAACAAATCTAATTACACATAATCTGATCAGAGTCTCCAGCTATATTGCCTGTTTCATCACAGTATGTTATTTACCAGAAATGCAATGCATCAATGATGCACAAGTAAGAGAGGCTTAAGGTTTGCTAGAAGTTTTCAATGTATTTTTAAATTATACTGTAAACCAGTAAGCTCTTACAAGGATGTTTTATGATTACATCACAGCAAGCAACTGTCTATTGGGACAAAAAAGATATGTTAAAAGGCAAATAAATTGCTATAATTAAATATGCACAGCTTATTGATATTTTTCTTAAAACAAAAATTAGGGTTCATCCAGTGAAGCATAGGCATTCTGCCACCACCTCTGTTAGCAAATGGAATCCAGTTCTAAAAATTTCTGTGATCTTGAATGTCTTGTTAAGTGTTACAGGGCTTCTGTTTTTCTTTTAGCCACTAAATTTTTCAGGAAAAATTCACCTGCTTTATATGAAGAACGCACCAGAAGGCCACTTGCCATATTATGAAATCCAAGGTCATTTCCTACTTTTTCCCAATATTTGAACTTTTCAGGAGTAATGTATTCTTCAACCTTGAGGTGGCGCTTTGTTGGCTGCATATACTGTCCCATAAAGTCAAACAGTCCACATCTGCCTCACAAAGTGCTTTCATTGTTGCATATACTTGCTCGTCATCTTCGCCTAAATCCAACATTATAGATGTTTTAGAAATGACATCAGGCTGAACCTCCTTGGCGTGCTTCAGGACCCGCAGAGATTGGTCGAAATTGGCCCTGGGATCACGAACTTTCCTCTGTAATTCTGGAACTGTTTCTACATTATGTGCATATACATCTAATCCTGACAGAGCGAATTTTTCTATTGCTTTAAGATGTCATCAGAAATCAGGAGTGAGACATTCCACAAGAATTTTTGGATTCCTTTCCTTTAAGTATGATACAGTCTTTGCAAAGTGTTCAGCTCCTCCATCAGGCAAATCATCTCGATCCACAGATGTCAGGACAACATAATCCAGACCCCACTCTGCTATTGCCTTTGCAGTATTGTAGGGCTTATTGGCATCCAGTGGAGGTGGCTTTCTTGCAGTCTTAACAGAACAAAATCTGCAACCTCTTGTACATATGTCACCCATCAACATGATTGTGGCTGTAGCAGTAGCATATTCTCCACCTCCCCCAACACTCTCCAATATTGGGACATGGAGCTTCCTCACACACTGTATGGAGATTTAAATTCCGCAAAGTATTTTTCAGCTTATTGTAATTTTTCCCCATAGGAATCTCTGTCTTTAGCCATGGAGGTAGTCTTAACTTTTCTCCTTTCTGGCGCTTTAAGTTTCCTTTATATTCATCCCAGGTGCTCTTGTCTGCAAGATCACCAGACACAAAATCTTGAAGGTCTGGTCCATTTTGTAAAAATTCCTTTTCTTTATCTGGCAAGGAACTTACTGCTCTGACTGGGCTGCATAAATATTTTCCAAATACCTGTGGTCTCACGGTGCGGACCACTACCCCACATCGTAGAGACATCTCCCATTTCCGTCTTCCAGCAGGGTCCCGGGGTCTAGTTACCAGGACAAGCCAATTACTGATTTGTGTTTATGCACTGCTTTTCCATGCAGCCAGTACTCAGTTTGGCTAGGTATTTTCAAAGTTTACTCTGCTCTAGTTATAAAAGCACCACATGTTATTGTAGAAAACTGAGATAATACATAAAATGGAAAAAGGGAGAATTACCCATATTCCCAGAATCTTTTAAAAAATGCATCTGTTGACTGACACTTTGTATTTCCTTCTAGTATTCCTTAACTTTTAACATTTAAATTTAAATTCTTTAAACTTAAACACACCAATAGTAATATCTTACATTTCCACAGTGCTTTTATTTTTTAAAGGGGTCTTAATAACTATATATCTTTACATCTGTGGAGCAGGTAGGCCAGGTACTAGTAATTTTGTACACAGCTGCCTTCTAGAGCAAAATGTTTGATAAAGCTACACTGCTGGTTTGTGGTACAAAATCACATTTAGCTTTTATGAAACAATGTCTCCAAATTTTCAAGGGAGAAATTAACAATGCAAATTACAAGCAGTCAGATCTTAGTTCTTTTATTTGTGGCTAGAATTGTAACAGAAATTCTAGTCTTGCAATTTTTTAAATGTTTATGATTCTATCCACTTACAAAAAGGCTTTTAAGATGAAAAGCTTACTTACTATGCAACTCTGTCTATACTTCCAAAAAATAAGATGTGCCTAATCAATGTGGCTGTATAGTAAAATATTAATCTTTACTATAGAGGTCTAGTCTTTTTCCTTCATTCCTAGAAGGTGAACTCTTAAGTCCTTGGAATGTCCTGTCTAATAAATGTCTTTGTTTACCAAGGAACTGAACTAGGAGCCACTCACATAGTCTGATTCATGGTGGAGGCTTCTGGCCATAAAAATCAACCTACTGAGGCAAGCATGTCAAACTCAAAGGCTAACACGGGCCAAATAAATGAGGCACGTGGCCTGCTGCGAGTTTGACATGCTTGTTCTGAGGGAATGGAGACGAAAGGTCAACCACATGAGCAGTCAACCATATCTATATGACCAAACTGTAAGGTCTGATCAAATAATCAAATCGATATCCCCTCCCCTGGGAATGGACCTTTAGGCCACTTCACAATGGACATTCCACTTGCTTAGACCACACACCACTTGCTAAGACCATTACTCTTACCTCCGGAATTTCCTAGAATCCAGACCTGCACAGAGAATGCTCTACCCAGAAAAAGCCAGCCTAAAGTCCTTTAAAAACTTCTGACTCCCCGTCTTTGGGTGCTAGTAACATTTGGGGGCTCAGCCCATCTGGTATTCAGATGACCTAATAAATTTATAATCCTTCACCCCTTTTGGCCTCGTGTGTTCCTCCTTCGGTGACCCTAACACAAACTCTAATAAAAACTCTGGACACTAAGCCTGGTTGGCAATACTTGGTGTATCTTGTCACTCATCATTGCCAGAAGTTAGCCCTATACCAGACAGACTTCAGTGGGAGAGGACAACCCAACTGCCACACATGAACTACCCTGTGCTCTCATGCACCCTTTCCCTTAGCCATTTTTTTTACTTCTTCCTCTTTTATTTTTTAAATTGAATCTTTATTGTTCAGATTATTACAGTTGTTCCTCTCCCCCCCCCATAGCTCCCGTCCACCCAATTCCCTCCCCACCCTCTGCCCTTACCCCCCCACACACACTGTCATCAACCACAGATGTAAGATTTTTGTCCAGTCTCTTCCCGCACCCACCACACCCCTTTCCCCCCAAGAATTGTCAGTCCACTCCCTTTCGATGCTCCTGATTCTATTATATTCACCAGTTTACTCTGTTCATCAGATTTTTTATTCACTTGATTTTTAGATTCACTTGTTGATAGATATATATTTGTTGTTCATAATTTGTATCTTTACCTTTTTCTTCTTCTTCCTCTTCTTAAAGAATACCTTTCAGCATTTCATATAATACTGGTTTGGTGGTGATGAACTCCTTTAGCTTTTTCTTATCTGTGAAGCTCTTTTCTGACCTTCAATTCTGAATGATAGCTTTGCTGGGTAAAGTAATCTTGGTTGTAGGTTCTTGCTATTCATCACTTTGAATATTTCTTGCCACTCCCTTCTGGCCTGCATAGTTTCTGTTGAGAAATCAGCTGACTATCTTATGGGTACTCCCTTGTAGGTAACTGTTTTTCTCATGCTGCTTTTAAGATTCTGTCTTTTGCTCTTGGCATTTTAATGATGATGTGTCTTGGTGTGGTCCTCTTTGAACTCCTTTTGTTTGGGGTTCTCTGTGCATCCTGGACTTGTAAGTCTATTTCTTTCACCAGATAGAAACATTCTGTCATTATTTCTTCAAATAGGTTTTCAATATCTTGCTCTCTCTTCTTCTGGCACCCCCATAATTCGGATGTTGGTTCGCTTGAAGTAGTCCCAGAGGCTCCTTACACTATCTTCATATTTTTGGATTCTTTCTTTTTGTTTTTCTGGTTGGGTGTTTTTTATTTTTTCGTATTTCAAATCTTTGACTTGATTCTTGGGATCCTCTTGTCTGCTGTTGGATCTCTGTATAATATTCATTATTTCAGTCAGTGTATGCTTAATTTCTAGTTGGTCCTTTTTCATATCCTCCAGGGTCTCACTAGACTTATTGAGGGTCTTACTAAATTTATTGGCGGTTTCTAGAAAATTCTTGAAAAACCTTATAACCGTGGTTTTGAACTCTATATACAGTAGTTTGCTTTCCTCCATTTCTGTCATTTATGATCTGTTTCTTTGTCCCCATATTGTGGCTGCTTCCCTGTGTTGATAGAGTGGCTTTCTGTGCTAGGTGTCCTATAGGGCCCAGTGGCTCAGCCTCCCCAATTACCTGAGGTGGACACTCTTGGTGCACCCCTTTGTGGGCTGTGTGCACAGTCTTGTTGTAGGTTAAGCCTTGATTGTAGTTGGTATCACTGAGAGGAATTGACCTCCAGGCCAACTGTCTGTGAGAATCAGCTGTGTCTATGGTGGGAGAACTTCTGTGCTGGAGACACCCTTATGGGGCAAGACTTGCTTCAGTGGGGCTTTGGTGCTCACTGAGTCTGCCCCCTAAGTGTGTCCCTTATGGACCTGAGGAGTTGTAATCTGGATGGTCCCACTCTGACCACTGGGTACACTGGCACTTGGATCTCTAAGGAGGTGTTAATTTAGCCTCTGCCTGAGGCTACCCAGCAGGAGCTACAGAGAGATATCTGCAGATTCCTCTTCTTTATTTGGGGTTTGGAGGTGTCCAGATGAGGCCCAGTTGTGAAGCAATGCAAGCTGCTGTGGGGCCTTGGGCCTTCCTTTGGATGTTCTGGGTCTCTCTGACCCAGTAGCAGTTTGTTAGGTAATTTTAGATTGCAAAGGGCCAGGTCATTCATATGCTAAAGCCTCTGCACACAGCTTGGGTGGGGTGGGGTCTCAGGGAATCAACAGGGGGGAGCAAACAGCTATGGCTGATCCTCAGTCCTGCCCTAAGAGGTCCAGGGTCTCAGTGTCCCACAGTAATTGCTGCAAGCACCTCTGAGAAAGCCGCCCTTGAGTTCTTCCCAATGCCAGACAGTCCAGTTTCTCCCAGTATGAGTCTGGGTCCCCAGAGACTCGCCCGGAACTGGAGTCAGGGCTGTGGGGAGCTTGTGTCTCCCTCCCAAATGAAAAAGACAACCACGTCCTCAGTTGCCAGCCTTTTCCAAGCACCTCCGTACCTCTGCACTTTACTTCCACACCTCCTCTGAGTCTCAGCGTGCTTTTCTCTTTCCTTCTAGTTGTAGAATTTCCACTCAGCCAGCCTTCCTGTGGTTCTGGATGATGTCTGTTTTGTCTTTTATTTGTAGTTTTGAAGTGGTTGTGCGAGGCAGCAATTTCAGGCGTTCACCTATGCCGCCATCTTGGTTTCTCTGTCCCATTTTTACTCTTTACTCTTTTAATGTAATAAATCATAACTGTAAGCTTAACCACTTTCGGGAGTTCTGAGTCCTAGTTAATCACTGAACTTGAGGGCAGTTTGGGGGCCATCCAAACTTGCAGTTGGTATCAGAAGTAAGAACCGTCTTGGAACTCCCAAACTACTGGGTGGCAGAATGACAACTGTCCTCCAGTATAGTATTCATTACTCATTCTCCCTTTCTTTTTTAGTAATGAAACACCTTTTCCACCCTCTCTTAGTAGGAAGCAAGGGAGCCAACTAAAGAGTACACTTCTAGACTCCTTTAAAATCAAGCCTGGCCATGAGCAGAGTAATATATACACAAATCTGTGCCATATTCTTTGTTATTGTTGTTAATCTTCAACTGAGAATATTTTTCCACTGATTTTTTAGAGAGTGGAAGGCCAGAGTAAAAGCCAGTGATCTTCACTGAGGAGGAATGTTTTATCTTCACAGGAAAGCCCAATGATTGCAGTAAATCAAGGATTCCCAAGGCTGCTGTAGAAGCTTCGTATTAGGAACAGAACTTAGCTGGAGAATAAAGGAGTTGATATCAAAGAGGGGACTGTGTCCTCAACAGTGGTCTCACATTGAGCAAGCATCAGAATCACGTGGAGGGCCTGTCAAGATGCAGACTGCTGGGCCCCAACCCCACAGCTTCTCACCCAGTAGGTCAGGAGTGGGGCCGGTAATCTGCATTTCTAAAAAAAACATTCCTAGGAAATGCTGATGCTGCTAGTCTGAGGCATATACTTTGAGAATCACTGATTCTGCCTAAAGTGTATCTAGAGTGGTCAGTGAGAACAGAGACAAGTACAGAAGTTCACAGGTAATGAGACAGAGCATATAAATAGAATGCTGCCACAATGTGCACTAAGTAGAAGGAACTAACAAAACTAAATACAATTTACCTTCAATGTAATTGAAGGTTTTTATTAGATTACAGATGACAAGATCTCTCCTATTCTGACTTTAATTCCCTCTCCCCCCCCCCAATTCCAGGTATAATCTAAAAATTTACTCCATATTTACAGAGCATTTACCATAATTTGCAATTTTCAGGTGAGTAAAAAGTATAAACCACAATGCAAAGTTAACTATTAGAGAAAAAAAGACTTGCATGCAACTACAAAACAGCAATGAACCTCCTCTTGGGGGAGATCCAAGAAGGCCTCTCTGAAAAAGTGCATCTAAGCTGTGAATAATAAGTAGGATTTAAATAGGTAGAAGGGGATTTCAGGAAGAAGCAAAATTCACGATCAAAATCAAAAGAAAAAAGATTAAGTTTAAGCAACATTAGGGTATTGGCTGCTATTCAGGGCACATGGCCAGAGGTAATGACAAATGAACTAATAAGGTAGGTTGAGGTAATAGAACAGAAGGTCCTGATCTTACCAAGAAGTTTGAACCTTACTGTGTATAAGTTAGGAAAGGAAGTGTAAATTTGTGCCTGTAAATGGTGGGGATTGGGCTGGTTGCAGAGACAGAGGTTCTGGCTCTTGAAGTTTTCACCTTGTGTATTGTACCCACACATGCCTAAGATCTCACAAAATAAATTGGCACACACAACACTCAACTAAAAACCAATCCCTCTGCAGAACTGCAATTCAAAAATATGGTCAAATTCACTCTTTTCTAGCTCTGCTACATTCCATCTTGAACAAATCTCTCTTCTCATAAATCCTAATATTAAATGTAATTGCAAGTGAACATAAAGGGAGTAGAATGTTTAAGAAACTGCCACTCCTTTACTTTCTGGCCTCTTCTCCCTGGCTTCCTGACAAGTAGCCCCTATTATACATGAAAAACAACAAAACCCCCTACCTTTTAAGATGATATGACATTCTAAGGAAATGCTACATTGTTCAAAAGACACTAGAATTAGTAGTCTTACTCAATGTAACAGTTTTTTGTGCACTTTATACCTTAAAACTAATAGTTTATTTCTGAGAAACATTCAGTGAGTTCCAAGAGAATGTAATACACTCTTTCAGTGACAATTAGAAATTTTTTGTTGGACATAAACAATATGCAAAAGAACATTAACCTGTACCTGCAACATTATAAAATTGAACAGCTAGCAACTTCCACTCAAGTCTGAACATTTAAAAGGGCAATTAATTCGACAAATAAGTTACTAAAACATTTTACAATTCTAACAAATACATTATCAATACCTCCACCTCTCCAACAAAAATCTCACTTCATAGGTTCTTTTCACTTAACAGTAATAACCTAAGTCTAAAATTACAAATTCAAAAAGAAATTCTAAAAATTAAAGTTTTCACAGCCAAAATTATTGAGCTTTTTAAAATATCAAAAAGTCTGCCCTAGCCGGTTGAGCTCATGGATAGGGCATCGGCCTCGGGACTGAAGGGTCCTGGCTTCGATTCCAGTCAAGGGTGCATGCCCAGGTTGAGGGCTCAATCCCCAGTAGGGGGTGTGCAGGAGGCAGCTGATCAATGATTCTCTCTCATCATTGATGTTTCTCTCTCTCCTTTCCCTGAAATCAATAAAAAAAAATATTTTTTAAAAGTCTGTATTCATAACCCAACCTACAATACAATTTATATAAATAAAATATTCGGCTTAAACAAACATCATCAGCCCAGGTTTTAAATACTCTTGTATCAATTGAAAAGAAAATGTCAACAGAAGTCAATCTTTCCATATTCAAAGGTAATCTGTTCCAATTTTTAGTATAATGGATATCACCAGGCTAGTAATACAGAGATGTGTTCCAGTTTCAATTGTCACAAATTGGCCAAATGTCTGTTCTCACTTGGGTTACTGCTATATAATAACTTGGCATGCCTTTCTCCCTGGTTCCCGGGTGGGAGACTATAAACTCTTGGAATTTCACAACTGGTTAGTGTTTCTGTTAACCATAGTGGATCCCCGGGACCACATCTATATATATAAAAATCCAGCAACCGGAATGCTGTAACGACCAGAATGACCAGTCACTATAACGCCCACTGCTGCCAGCGAACCGGCCTGATCCAGGGTTAGGCCAGTGGCCAACCTCCCATGTCCCTTCCTCCCGGCCACCCCTGATCACCCTCACACCCCAATTGGGGGTGGGGCCCGCCAGCCAATTGCCCATGGCCCCTCCCCCCAGCTGGCCCAGCTCCGATCTGCCAATTGGGGCCGGGATGGCCAGACCCCACCTGTGCACGAATTTGTGCACTAGGCCTCTAGTATTTTATATTAACAGGTGACTCCAAGTGCACACTTAGTTTCAAGATGGGGTGGGCCATGCTAGAAAGGCCAACCATGTGATGAAAGTTGGGGCTCTGAGCCACAGAAAGCCTGACATCCCAGAAGAGGAGAGGGACTAGTGGCTGAATTAAACTCTGTGACCAATGATTCAATCATGCATATGTACTAAGAACTGTACAGTAAGGCTTGGTTGAGCTTCCCTGGCTTGTAATCCTGTATGGATGTGGTGGGAAAATGACTTTCTGAAGATACAGAAACTTCTTCTATGGGACTCTCCCAGGCTTTTCTCTGTGTATCTCTTGATTTGGCAGGTCCTGATTGGTATCCTTTACAATAAAACCATAACTGCAAGTACAGCACCTTCCTGAGTTCTGAGAGTCATTTTAGCAAATTATGAAACCTGAGCAGGTGGTAGGAACTTCCAAATTTGTAGCCAGTTGATCAGAAGTACAGGTGGTCAGGTTGGTATCTGAAGTGGAGTTTGTGGGCTGTGCCCTTAACCGGTGATGTCGGCCCTAACTCTGGGTAGTTGGTGCCAGAACTGCATTACAGCTATAAAACAGGAAATACTGCCTTACCTCTCTTCTCAGGACTCTTAGGGGAATCAAATGAGAGAAAGTCAAATGAAAGTACTTTTTAAAACACAAAGCATTCCAAAAAGTAAAGGGCTTTTTCAGTTAGGCTCTCAATATTGCCAATAGTCACCAAGCAATAGAGCTTATTACAAGATAAAATTCAGAATTTGGTGAAAAGCATTTAAAAGAACAAGGAATCAGCCCTGGCCGGGTGGCTCAGTTGGTTGGGAGTGTCACCCAGTACACCCAAAGACTGAAGGTTCGATTCCCAGTCAGGGCACATACCTAGATTGCAGGTTCGGTGCATACAGAAGGCAACCAAGTGGTCAATGTTTCTCTCTTAAAAAAAAAAAAAATCAATAAAATTTGTTTAAAAACAAACAGAAAAACATACCCTCAGGTGAGGATTTTTAAAAAATCATAATTTTAATTACATAATTCAGACTTATGCCGAAATGATAAAAGTATATTAAGTCCATTCTCAAGTGTAGAAATGGGAGTTTAGAAAATGTAGGGTTCAGCTATTTTCTAACTCTACCTCCAAAAAAGGTAATTTTAGCCTCAGTTTTTATCAGGAATGATTAAAGCTAATATGCAACACTTTGGTTACTCAAGATACTGGCTTCAAATAAAAAGTATTCGTATCACAACCAATTTTTTGCCCATCCTTAACTAGACTTTTAATTCAAGCATAAAACCAAGAGACCAGATTGGTCTTTCAAAGATTTCTCTAACTATCCTACGTGCATAAGGAGAAAGCATATTTCTAATTGCATTACAGAGCACAAGAACTTTCCTGTTACTTTAAAGCCAGTGATTTTGTTTTATTTTTGATTTCAGAGAGGAAGGGAGAGGGAGAGATAGAAACATCAATGATGAGAATCACTGATCAGCTGCCTCCTGCACACCCGCTACTGGGGATGGAGCCCGAAAGTGCCCTGGACTGGAATCGAACCCAGGACCCTTCAGTCCACAGGCCGACACTCTTTCCACTGAGCCAAACCAGCTAGGGCAAAGCTGGTTTTTTTAAAAAAACTCTCAAAGTTCTCTACCCTCTTGAAAATCAGATACTAAGTATACCTTGGTCTTTCCCTGGGTGACAAAGGGGGCAACTTGTTATTGTAGCAGAAAAAATGGTCTTAGAGAAAACAAAAACAAAAGCCCCCTAGGTTCTAGTCCTATTTCTCCTCTTCATTAGTCAAATGAGTCTATGGATCTCATTTTCCTCCAGGAAAATATAAAGGTATGGTCTATAGAAAGCATGTCAAACTCGGGGGGGGGGGGGGGGGGGGGGGCATGCCTCTTTTCAATAAGAGGCATGTGGCCCACTGGCCACAAGTTTCACATGCTTGGTCTACAGAATCTGTAAGGTTCAATCTAACACCAGCATTCTGAATCTAAAGTGTTGAGAAGTCAAAAACTCACATCTCCAATATTCTTCAAATTTTAAGTCTTGCATATATATGTCAAAAATCATTAAGGCTTACCATGGTGCAAAACATTCTATCATATGTTCCTCCTCACTTACTAAAAACAGAGATAACAAAAATTTGCTCCACATCAGCATCATTAATTTCTGTTAAGTATTTACTTACTACCTGAAATTTATTTCAGCCTTAAGTAAATTTAAAGATATTCATGTTTTCTTAAATCTGGAACATTATATCATTATATACAAAACCTTTTCAAACTATTTACAAAGCTGACCTAATGACACATGATGCTTTTGACTCATTTTTTAAAATATATTTTTTTATTGATTTTCAGAGAGGAAGGGAGAGGAAGAGGAAAAAACATAGATGAAAGAGAATTATTGAGAGAAACCAAGATGGCGGCATAGGTAAACAAAGGAGTTTGCTGCCTCGAACAACCACTTCAAAAATACAACTAAAAGACGGAACGGACATCATCCAGAACCACAGGAAGGCTGGCTGAGTGGAAGTTCTACAACTAGGAGGAAAGAGAAAAGCATACCGAGGCTCAGAGGAGGCGCAGTGCTGAAGTAAAATACTAAGGTGCTGAGTGCATGCGGAGCGGGCTGGAGGCTGAGGGCGCGGTTGTTGTTTTCAATCGGGAGTCTCAGGCTCTGAGCTCCAGTTCCGGGTGAGTCTCTAGGGACCCACACTCATACGGGAGAAGCGGGACTGTCTGGCATCGCTCAGAACCCTAGGGCAGCTTTCTCTCCGAGGGGCTTGCAGCGACTACTGGGACACTGAGAAGCAGAGCCTCTGAGGGCAATACTGAGAGCAGCCATAATTGCTAACCCAGCCCTGTTGATCCTGTGGGACCCGCCCTGCCCAAGCCCTGCAGGGAGGCTTTTGCTGGATAGCCTCAGGCAAAGGCTAGATTAGCACCTCCCTAGAGATCCAGGAGCCAGGAAGCCCAGAGGTCAGAGTGGGACCATCCAGTTTGCAGCTCCATGGAACCATAAAAGACACACTCAGGGGGCAGACTCAGTGAGCACCAAAGCCCAACCGAAGCAAGTCTAGCTCCAGAGGGGTGTCTCCAGCACAGAAGTTCTCCCACCACAGACATAGCTGATTCTCACAGCCAATTGGCCTGGAGGTCAATTCCTCACAGTGATAACTACAACAATCAAGGCTTAACCACAACAAGACTGTGCACAAACCCCACAAGGGGGTGCACCAAGAGTGTCTACCTCAGGTAATTGGGACACTTAGCACAGAAAGTCACTCTATCGACACAGCGAAGCATAAAAATGCCAAGACAAAGAAACAGGACACAAATGACAGAATCGGAGGAAAGCAAACTATTAGATATAGAGTTCAAAACCACACTTTTAAAGTCTTTAAAGAACTGTTTAGAAGCCGCCGATAAATTGAGTAAGGCCCTCGAAAAGACTGGTGAGACCGCCGATAAATGTAGTGAGATCCTCGAAAAGAATGGTAAAACCGCCGATAAATGTAGTGAGATCCTCAAGAAATCTAATGAGACCCTCGATGTTGTGATAAAGGACCAACTAGAAATTAAGCATACACTGACTGAAATAAAGAATATTATACAGACTCCCAACAGCAGACCAGAGGGTCGCAAGGATCAAGTCAAAGATTTGAAATACGAAGAAGCAAAAAACACCCAACGGGAAAAGGAAAATGAAAAAAGAATCCGAAAATATGAAGATAGTGTAAGGAGCCTCTGGGACAGCTTCAAGCGTACCAACATCCGAATTATAGGGGTGCCAGAAGATGAGAGAGAGCAAGATATTGAAAACCTATTTGAAGAAATGATGACAGAAAACTTCCCCTACATGGTGAAAGAAATAGGCTTACATGTCCAGGAAGCGCAGAGAACCCCAAACAAAAGGAATCCAAAGAGGACCACACCAAGACACATCATAATTAAAATGCCAAGAACAAAAGACAAAGAGAGAATCCTAAAAGCAGCAAGAGAAAGAAAATCAGTTACCTACAAGGGAGTACCCATACGACTGTCAGCTGATTTCTCAACAGAAACTTTGCAGGCCAGAAAGGAATGGCAAGAAATATTCAAAGTAAAGAATACCAAGAACCTACAACCAAACTGCTTTATCCAGCAAAGCTATCATTCAGAAGTGAAGGCCAGATAAAGAGCTTCACAGGTAAGGAAAAGCTAAAGGAGTTCATCACCACCAAACCAGTATTATATGAAATGCTGAAAGGTATCCTGTAAGAAGAGGAAGAAGAAAAAGGTAAAGATACAAATTATGAACAACAAATACATATCTATCAACAAGTGAATCTAAAAATCAAGTGAATAAATAACCTGATGAACAGTATGAACTGGTGATTGCAATAGAATCAGGGACATAGAAAGAGAATGGACTGACTATTCTTGGGGGGGGGGGGGGGAGAAAGGGGTGTGGGGGTGAGTGAAGAGATTAGACAATAATCGTGCACCTATGGATGAGGACAGTGGGTGGGGAGTGAGGGCAGAGGGTGGGGTTGGAACTGGGTGGAGGGGAGTTATGGTGGGAAAAAAGAGTAACTAATAATCTGAACAATAAAGATTAAAAAAAAAGAGAGAGAGAATTATTGATCGGCTGCCTCTTGCACACCCCCCACTGGGGATTGAGCCCGCAACCCAGGCATGCGCTCCTGACTGAAATCAAACCTGGGACCCTTCAGTCCGCAGGCTGACTCTATCCACTGAACCAAACCAGTCAGGGCTTGACTCATTTTTAATGACTTTAATTAGGAAAAAGAAATGATTTTGCATATCATCAGCCTATTAAAATGTTTCACACTTATAGAATATACTAGAGGCCTGGTGCACGAAAATGTGTGCACTGGGGGTGGTGGGAGAGAGGTCCCTCAGCCCGGCCTGCGCCCTCTCGCAGTCCAGGAGCCCTCGGGGTCTGTCTGACTGACGGCTAAGGCCCTGCGCCCTCCCTTCCCTCCCACATCGCCCTTCTGCCGCTGGTTGCCACCGCCCCCCAATCACTGTCCCCTCCCTCTGCCCGCTGGCACACGCCTTAGTTGGCTCCGCCCCCCCCCACCGAGTGGTTGCTCCACCGTTCAATTTGCACATTACACTTTTTTAAAAATCAATATTCTATTGATTTCCTACAGAGAAGAAGGGAGAGGGATAGAGAGTTAGAAACACCAATGAGAGAGAAACATCGATCAGCTGCCTCCTGCACACTCCCCACTGGGGATGTGCCCGCAACCAAGGTACATGCCCTTGACTGGAATCGAACCTGGGACCCCCGAGTCCGCAGGCTGACGCTCCATCCATTGAGCCAAACCGGTTCTGGCTGCACATTACACTTTTATTATATAAGATAGGCATCTAAGTATAGCAGTAGTTAAATTTAAAAATTATATTAAAAAAAACAACCTTAGACACAAACAAAAATGAAACTGCCAGTAGTTAAGAGGAATAACACAAATGATATGATAAAAAATACTGGCAAAGTGTCCAAATAGAAACTTTGTTTTTACGTGCATCTTAGCAAAGTGGTTATAAACTTGGGTTCATGGAATCAGGTGGAAGTAGACTGAAATCCTGGCTCCTTTCTTACCCGTGTGGCCTGGCCAAATAACATCATCTATAACTATGCCCACCTTATATGGTGATTATGAATATTAAATAAGACAATGAACTTTAGTAAAGAGCCTGACACACAATACATACATAATAATTTAGTAATTACTATGAAATTTTGGGACAAATGTCACACAGAGCGGCAGTATTTAGTTGTTGTTTTTAAAGTTTAAAACCCAAAGACTAGGATCCTACTGGTTGAAGTTCAAACTTATAAATAAAGCATAATAAAATATAATATCCCTACAAAGAGGCATTTTATTACAGACAAGTGAACTAAGTAAAAATAACTGGTGATATGCAAGTACAATTACCACAGGCAGAATCTTAATTTCTAAGAATAATTCAATTTTCACTAGTTCAAAGTATCTATTGTTACTAAGTTGATTGTCCCCATCAATTCTTTCCTATTTCTATAAATGCTAGAGTACGAAATACACTATGAAAAAAAGAAGAGAAAGGGAAAAAATACAAAGTACAACTGGATTACTGTAAGCCCCAATTAAGAACCAAATACAATTTTGGGGGAGGGAGAGATCAGAATGAAAGACAAAAATTGAACACATCGAAGATGATAAAAATATTTCCTTTCCCAAATACAACAAGACTTATACTTCAACTGGACCTTCAAGAATTTTCCTGTCTTCAGCCTCCAGCCAGTCATTTCTTCACCACAATCATATCTCCAGTGGAACTTCAAAGAGAAATACATAAAAGCCACTCTGGTGGTCGGCTGTGGAGATAATCACTCTAAGCATCTTCCATATATCTAAGAATAAAAACGCTGACTGACTTAAACATTAAGACCAAATACTGGTCACCATTCTCAGCAATTTATTTTTTAATCCGTTCTAGACATCCACAAAATATATGTATTTAAAAAGAAAGAGTTCTATAAATCAGTAAAATATAAAATTCAATTGATTATACCTCTATCTCATGCAAAAACACAAAATCTTAACTGAATACTCCAAGGTAATTTCAAACATTGTTTTTAAAAACTATAAAACAACCCTGTGCTAAGCACTTTACATATATTAACTCAATTATTACTCACAATAATCCTATGAGATAGAAATGATTGCTCGAATCTTACGATGAACAAACTGAATCACCAAGGTATTAATCTGCCCAAGGCCACACAATCACTAAATGGTAGGAGCCAGGATTCTGACCCCAGCACCAATGTTTAAATCAACTTATACCACTCATTCATTTAACAAGTTTTACTGAGAACCTACTATGTGCCAGGCACAGTTCTAAGCACTGTGAAAAGAGCCATGAACAAGTCAGACAAGGTCTCTGCTCTCTAGTCGGGGAGGGAAAGAGGGCCTTGGAGCAAATGGGGGAAATTGATAAATAAATGACTCTTGTATATTTGCCTAGTAATAAATGCTGTGAAGAAAAATAAGGCAAAATGAAAGAATTGGAAGAGACAGAGGGAGGGGCTGGCTTCTACTTTAGAAATCACCTCAGATAGTCCTCCCATGGACATCTGACCAGCGAACAGAAGATGTAAAGGCAAGATAACCACCAGGAAAAGGGGTGCCCAGCTAACTGAACTGCAAGTAAATCACCCTATGATAGGAACAGTTTGGTTTGTTTAAGAAATGGCAAAAGGACCTAGGGACTGAGGCAAGGTGAAGAGTCACCTGCTAAGAGGTAAGGTTAGAATCAGCAGCTATCAAACATGTAATGCCCTGATGGGCTGTGGTAAGGAGTTTGGATTCAATTCTAAGGGTTATAGGAAACATGGGGAGGATTTTAAGCATGATAAAGAAAACTGATTTATGTCTTTAAAAAAAAATCACTGTTATGTGGGGATCAGTAAGACAGGGAGCAAAGCAGGACAGCAGGGAAGGCAGACACTGTTGTGACAGTATAAGGAAGAGAAACTGTTTATACACAGATGAGATATTAAAAGAACATGAAACCTAACTGTCTCTAAAAAAGACATTTTTAAGTATTTCTCCTCCCTCACCCTGGCTGATGTGGCTCAGTTGGTTGAGCATCATCCTGTGCACCAAAGGTTAACCAATTCAATTCCCAGTCAGAGCACATGCCCAGGTTGTGGATTCCAATCCTGGTCAGGTGTGTACAGGAGGCAAACAATCAATGTTTCTCTTTCTCCCTCTCCCTTCCTCTCTTTCTAAAATCAATTTAAAAAACTCACATAATCAAAAAATATATATTCCTCCTCCTTTCACTCCCCATTCCTTACATAATTTTGAAAATCAGAGATAATCTTTTAATAGCCATGTTAATGGTTCAGATAGTGCTATTCTAGGAGGAAAGATTATTTCCTTCATTTGTAAATGCCGTTTAATATACTCTGATATATAATATGCCACATGAACTCATATAGTCTTGAGAAGCAGAAAGAGCTTTACTGCTCTTTAGTTTAGGATATATTTATCTATTTGGAGACAAGAGGTACCTATCACCTCTTCTAATTACACTTTTCTTCTAATGCTTTGTCTCCAGCACATCCTGACTCACTCTAGATTATGAATTATAATAGAGACATTTTCCAAAGAAATCTGTATTTACTGAGCTTCACTGTGTACCAGGGATTCACTAGATGCCTTAGATTTAATTCATTCAATCCTGAGCTACCCAAGGTGGGAGTGAGGTCTTCATTCTACAAATGAGAAAAAAAAAATCAGATATTAGTAACTTAAATTGTCCAAGGTCACACAGCTAATGGACAGAATCAGAATTTAAATCTACATGTAAGTCCAAAGTCTTTGTCTTTCTACTATAGCAGCTATCAAAGAAAGGACTATCAGATATATGACATGTAGCCTTCTAAACTTATTAACTTTTTTAAAATAGTCACCCAAGGATATGATTTTATTGATTTTAGGGAGGGGGGGTAAAGAAAGAAACATCGATGTGAGAAACATCGATCAGTTGCCTCCCAAATGCACCCCAACGGAATTAAACAAGCAACTTTGGGTATGTGTCCTGACAAGGAATCGAACCCAGACCTTTCAGTGCACAAGGGGACACTCCACCCAAATCAGCCACACCGGCCAGGGCCCTTCCTGACTTATTATTAATGACGAGGCTGTTCCAGGTGAGGACAGGGTTTCTTCTCTTAGGTAGAATCTGAGTTTTGAAGTTGGAAGTGGAAAAATGGAGTGGTCTTACATATTCAAACACACTATCTTGAAAAATTACTTTCTACTTGAGACTTCATAGAAATTAACTCCAAAAGAATGAGTCCCACCTGTTTAGGATAAAGAAAATTTAAATACGTATTCATCATAAAATAGGTGAAAAGTTCTATGACAAAAGAGAGACTCTGCCCTTGAGACTGCAAGACATTGGGAGAGGCCTGGCCAGTGCTGCTCAGTGGTAGAGCACCAGCCCACGCACCGAAGGGTTAGTCTTGGGTTTTGATTCCTGGTCAAGGGCATGTACCTGGGTTGCAGGTTTATCCCAGGCCTTGATCAGGGCTTTCGGGAGGCAGGCTATCCTTGTGTCTCTTTCTCTCTCTATTTCCCCATCCCTCCCTTCCACTCTCTCTAAAAGTCAATGGAAAAAAAATATCCTCAGGCGAGGATTAAAAAAAAAAAAAAAAGGCAGTCAGAGAAAAACAGAATGTGAATGAAAAGATATCAAAAGTGACAAATAAATACACTGAAAATTGAATGGAGATCATTAAAGACGGAGGATTGGGGGGGGGGGGGGGGGGGACTGGACAACTTTGGGTGAGCTTGAAGAGCCCAACACAGGAAGCAGAGGGAGGGACGTAAGGCCGGGCGACCTGGGAAGGCAGAGAGGGCGAGTTCAGGAAGCAGGTGGAGGGACCCAGAGTGGGTTGCCATGCGGGCCCCTGGGAGAAGCAATGTTTTGTCCTACCCTACCCCAAGGGGAAACCCCAGGACCGAGGTGGAGAAGCAGAGAGACCTGGCGGACACCAGAATTAAGATTATCACGGAAAGTCCTTCACAGTTAGTCACCAGCCCTTCATGGTAGGTGCTGGTCCATCCACATTATTTTCACCTAAAGATAACCATTTCCACCCTGGACGTGACCTGAGAAGCCTGGAAGACAGAAAGAGCATACTTACACCACCTGTAGTTTTTTTTAATAAGGTATTTCTTTACAAGCTGGGTTTAGGTAGCGAGAGCAGTTTACTGCAGAAGGAAATGCCCCTCTCCGTGCACACAGGGACTGACTTGTTTTGACAGGGAGTGCGAGTGTGAAAGGGGCACTTGTACGGACAGGTAGGAGGTGCCCTACGTATTAAGGCAACAGAGGAGGAGGAAAAACAAGTGCACAAAAGCTGTCTTCAGATATTCCGACCCGATTCTGGGACCCACGCGGGGATGTTTGATGGAGGGGGACGACCCGCAGCGACGAAGACCCGCTCGGCCCCCGCGGGCACCCTGCGCCGCTCCGCGAACCAGCGAGCAAACGCGCGCACGAATGAATGGCGCGGCGCTGAATGGCCGGCGAGGCGCCGGCGCAGGAGAGGGAGTTTGCGGCGCGGCCGGAGCGGTGCCGGGAGGCGTCCGCGGCTCGGGGCCGGGGGGCGCGGAAGGCAGGGCCGCGGCGCCAGTCGTCGCGTGCCGCTTCCGCGGGCCGCCCAGTGAGGGGCCGTACCGGCCGCGCCATGGCGGAGACGGGGAGGGAGGTCACCGTTACATAACCCGGCGGCCGCCGCGCTACAGGCGCCTCGGGCCGCCAGGCCGCGCGGGGACAGCCGCGGTGCCCGGCCAGCGCGCCTGCCCGCCCCGCCTCAGCCGCCCGCGCTCGGCCGCCTCCGGACGGGGCTGCGGAGCCTCCGGGCTGCGCGTGTCCGGACCCGCCCTTCCCCCCTTCCCGCCGCCGGTCGGGGTCGCTCACCTTCCACGTTGCCCCCACACCAGCATGCCCGGCGCCGCCGCCACCTCCGGCCTCGCGGGCCCCGGCGCCCCCCGCCGCCGCACAGCGCGCTTGCCGGGGCCGGGA